>NC_133130.1:17433757-17792827 GCF_048418815.1 Hemitrygon akajei
AATCAAGCTTCATGCTTCAGAACCTCTGGGGAGGTGAGAGCCTCTGCCAGTCAGAGTTGACCATGGATATTGCATCTTAGCTGTCTAGATACACAAGCCTGAGCAGTATAACATGGAGTGCAAGCTGTTGCCCATGTTGCAAGCTCCCCCTCTCCGCACACCTGATGAACCCAAAGGAACGGCAGAGACCGATACAGTTTGGTACCAGCAGGGTCGCATGAGTTGCCAGTCAGCACTGAACTCCTTAGGGACTCCAGCTCCTGATTTTTGCCCTCGGGGTTTACTCCCGAAGCCTTCCCCCTGACTGGGTACAGCCGCAAGGCAGCAGAGGTTTGAGATCAGAGATATCCTTCTCCTAGATGAGCCGCCAACCACAGCTGACAGCCCCATCTGCCCAAAGTGACTGGTTTTAAGGCGCCAGTAACCAGCCTTTGCCCCTTATCCTATTAAAGGAAACAGTTCCACTGGACTTAGTAGCTAAGCCACACTTGAAGGCTAGGAGCTCGACCACTTTTGAAAAACAGAAGAAAAGTATCCATTCTTTCTTCAAAAAAAAATTTGAACTAAAACGTCACAGCAGCATTCAATTACAGAACTGAGCAGAAGTCTAGCTATATATATGTACCTAAGACTTTTGCACAGTACTGTACATTTACAAAACAATAATTTTGGGTGAGCAGATTTCCATAGAAACGTAGAAAACCTACAGCACAATACAGGCCCTTCGGCCCATAAAGTTGTGCCGAACATGTCCCTAACCTTAGAAATTACTAGGGTTACCCATAGCCCTCTATTTTTCTAAGCTCCATGTACCTATCCAAAAGTCTCTTAAAAGACCCTGTCGTATCCGCCTCCACCACAGTCGCCGGCAGCCCATTCCACACACTTACCACTCTCTGAGTAAAAAACTTAACCCTGACATCTCCTCTGTACCTACTCCCCAGCACTGTAAACCTGTGCCCTCTTGTGGCAACCACTTCAGCCCTGGGAAAAAACCTCTGACTATCCACACGATCAATGCCTCTCATCATCTTATACACCTCTATCAGGTCATCTCATTCTCTGTCGCTCCAAGGAGAAAAGGCCGAGTTCACTCAACCTGTTTTCATAAGTCACACTCCCCAATCCAGGCAACATCCTTGTAAATCTCCTCTGTACCCTTTCTATAGTTTCCACATCCTTCCTGTAGTGAGGCAACCAGAACTGAGCACAGTACTCCAAGTGGGGTCTGACCAGGGTCCTATGTAGTTGCAATATTACCTCTCGGCTCCTAAATTCAATTCCATGATTGATGAAGGCCAATACACCGTATGCCTTCTTAACCACAGAGTCAACCTGCACAGCTGCTTTGAGTGTCCTATGGACTCGGACCCCAAGATCCCTCTGATCCTCCACACTGCCAAGAGTCTTAACCATTAATACTATATTCTGCCACCATATTTGACCTACCAAAGTGAACCACTTCACACTTATATGGGTTGAACCCCATTTACCACTTCTCAGCCCAGTTTTGCATCCTATCAATGTCCCGCTATAACCTCTGACAGCCCTCCACACTATCCACAACACCTCCAACATTTGTGTCATCACCTCCCCAACAACAACCAGGGATTTTACCACCAACAGCTAGTCTTCAGTTTGCGTATTGTCACCAGATTAATTGGTAATTGGTTTATTATTGTCACGTACTAAGGTACAGTAAAAGAAAACTTTGAATTGCAGTATATCCATACAGCTCATATTATTATGTACATCAGTACATTGAGGTTGGACAGGGTAAAACAATAACAGAATGCAGAGAAAGTGTAACTCTGACAGACAATAAGATTCAAGATAGACTGTGAGGTAAAGAGTCCATCTTATTGTACAAGAGAACTGTTCAATAGTCTTTCAACAGTGGGATACAATCTGCCCTTGACCGACACATTTTCAAGGTTTTATGTCTTCTGCCCGATGAGAGAGAAGATATGGTGTGGGTGGGTCCTTTGATTATGTTGGCTGCTTTTCTGAGGCAGAGAAATGTGAACAGAGTCTATGATGGGAGACTGGTCTCTGATGTGCTGAGCTGCGCCCACAACTCTCTACAGTTTGCTGAGCCTTTAGCAGAGCAGTTGCTGCACCAAGCTAAGATGTGCTGGGATACAATACTTTCTATGGTGCACTTATAAAAATAGGTGAGGGTCAATGAGGTCACACCAAATTTCCTTTGCCTCCTGAGGAAGTAGAGACGCTTTCTTGATGATGGTACTTCCATTACTGGATCAGAACCAGCTACTGGAGATACTCCTAGTTCCCAGGAAGCTCTCAACCCTCTCCACCTCAACACTATAGATGTAAACAGGAGCAGACATACTGCCCTCCATCATGAAATCAAATGATTCTCTTTTGTATGGTTGACACTGAGGGAAAGGTTATCAGCGTGACACCATGTCACCAGACTCTCTATCACCTTCCTGTACACAGACTCATCAATATTTGAGATTTGGCCCACTATGCCAACTTTTAGATCAGGGGTTCCCAATTTTTTTATGCCATTGACTGCAGGTTGGGAACCCCTGCTTTAGATGGAGTTAGGGCAGAATCTGTGCCACATTCATTTGTCAGGCAGTGGTATCTGAATATTGTGCGCATGATTTATCACTCTGGCCCCAGTGGCTCCTCAGATTCCCTGCCTGCCTCCCTGCATAGTCAAGGGATGTGGAATGAATTCTGCAGCCACACAACTGCCAAACTATCACCACCTGATAAACACAAAATATTCTGCAGATGCTGGAAATCCAGAATAACACAAACAAAATGCTGGAGGAACTCCATCAGTCAGGCAGCATTTATTTTTAAGAAATAAAGAGCCAATGTTTCAGGCTGAGACCCTTCATTAGGACCCTATGAACCTGTGTCCAATTGTTGGAGGACTCCTGTCTCTTGGAACTTGACATCTCTCCACTGCTGGGTATTGGCCAGGAAATGCTCCTTTAATGCTCCAGGCCAAGTTCTCCGATGCACAAATTCCTGCAAAGTTAGTGTAGAACTGTGCACCCAGCTCTTTCCCAAACCCTCTGCCACTTGGTTGAAATAACTAAAGCTGGAATCCCACTAAATTCCACAAAAATTCAGAAAGTTGCAATTGTTAAAATAACCAAAACCTGTAGACGTTCTCCAAGTCTGAA
The DNA here is from genome assembly GCF_048418815.1 of Hemitrygon akajei. Classification (NCBI taxonomy): domain Eukaryota; kingdom Metazoa; phylum Chordata; class Chondrichthyes; order Myliobatiformes; family Dasyatidae; genus Hemitrygon; species Hemitrygon akajei. The sequence continues at coordinate 17,436,925 of NC_133130.1, forward strand.
TTGAAATCAGTGTGTCACTTTCTATTTTAAATATGCCAGATGCCTTTTACATCACTGAGCTACTGGCAAGGCATTCACCAAGCTGCTTGACACTTGTGACTCACTGTGAATCATTCTATCCACCATCATCCCAGGCTACCCCTTGTTACAGCACATTAAGTTCTGCTTACATTTCCACTCACTGCCATGATCAGCAAATTCTGGGCCAAGAGGCTCCATACAGAAGCTCCAGTCCACCAGTGGCAATTAGTACTATTTTGTTCTGAGAGGTAAACATATGACTAACGTAATCTTCCACTGACATCCTATTTAATCACAATCAGTTGGATCAAGGATTAACCTGATGGTAAACGGTCTGCCAATGATGTTCAATGGGTCGGTAGTGAGGAAGGCAAACACAATGTTAGCGCTCATTTCGAGAGGGCCAGAATATAAAATCAAGAATGTAATGTTGAGTCTTTATAAGGCACTGCTGAGGCCTCACTTGGAGTATTGCGAGCAGTTTTTGAGCCCCTTACCCAAGGAAGGATATTCCAACATTATTCTGGGATTGAAAGACTTATCATATGAGGAGCATTTGATGGCTATGGGCTTGTACTCAATGGAATTCAGAAGAATGAGAGGGTATCTCATTGAAGCCTATGGAATGTTGAAAGTCCTCAATAGAGTGGATGTGGAGAGGATGTTTCCGATAATGGGGGAGTCTAAGACCAGAAGATAGAGCCTCAGAATAGAAGGGCATCCATTTAGAACTAAGATGAAGAATTTCTTTAGCCAGAGAGTGGCAAATCTGTAGAATTCATTGCCACAGGTGGTGGTGGAGGCTGTTATTGGGTATACTTACGGCAGAGGTTGATAGATTCTTGATTAATCAGGGATACAGGGAGAAGGCAGGAGATCGGGGCTGAGAGGGAAAATGGATCATTCCATGATGAAATGACACAGCAGACTTGAAGGACCAATTGGCCAAAATCTGCTCCAATATCTTATGGTCTTATGAGTCTTGGCTCCTTATGGATAAGGGAACAATTTATTGGATTCCCAAAGGAGGAAGAGCCTTCACTCAGCAGAGTAAACATGAAAACAGCAAACACAATGAATAATGGCACTGGCAGTATAACATATTATCACGGTCACAGAGTCAAAGATTTTATGGAAGCATAATGGTTCGCATAATGCGACCCTGGTTCATTTCCTGCCACTGTCTATGGACAGTTTGTGCTTTCTCCCTTGGGTCATGTGGGCTTCTCTGGGTGCTCCAATTTCCTCCCACATTCTGAAAAATGTACAGATTTGTAGGTTAGTTGGATACATGGGTGGAATTGGGCAATGCGGGCTTGTTGGGCCTGTTACCATGCTTCATCACTAAATAAATAAATAAATAAATAAAGCAGGTTCTTTGGCCCATCTAGTCCATGCAGACCTGTTATTCTGCCTAGTCCCATCAACCCTCATCTGGACCATCGCCTTCCATACTCTTCCCGTTCATGTAAAAATTCTCTTAACTGTCACAATCAAACCTATATCCACCACTTCCACCAGCAGCTCGTCCCATCCTGAGTGAAATAACCTCTCATCTTTTCCTCAAGCATTTCACTCTTAACCCATGAGCTCTAATTCACCTTACCCAATCTCAGTGGGAAAAAGCCTGCTTACATTCAATCTATACTCCTCATAATTCTCTATACCTCCATCAAATCTCCCCGCATTCTCCTAATTGTCCAGGGAAGAAAGCCCTAATTTTATTTAGAGATACAGCATTTTGTAGGCCCTTTCAGCTGCACTGCCCAGCAACCTCTGACAACACCAACTTAACCCTAACCTCATCATAGGACAATCGACAGTGACCAATTACCCTACCTTTGTCTTTGGACTGTGGGAGGAAACAAGAGCACCAGAAGAAAATTTGTGTGTTCCAGAGGAAAGACATCCCATGGCACTTTACATGGGGTGCCGGGATTGAACTCTAAACTCCGACACCTCAAGTTGTAGTAGCACTATGCTAACTGCTACACTACATTGGCACCTTTCCCTATAACTCAGGACCTCAAGTGCCATAGAACAATGCAAAACACAATAAATCCACGATAGCGTAGCAGTTAGTGCAAGACTATTACAGTTTGGGGCATTCTGGAGTTCAGAGTTCAATCCCAGCACTGTCCTGCAAGGAGTGCATGTAGTTCTTCCCCGGGTGCTCTGGTTTCGTCCCACAGTCCAAAGACATACCAGATAGGTTAAATGGTCATTGTAAATTGTCCCATGATTAGTTTAAAGGATAATCAGGGTTGTGTCGTTGCCGGGGGTGTCATGGTTCCAAGGGCTGGAAGGGCCTTCTCTGCACTGTATCACTAAATTAATAAATAATTCTGTATAACTATCAAATCTCCCCTCATTCTCTTACCCTCCAGGGAATAAAGACCTAACCTATTCAACCTTTCCCTGTACCTCGGGTCCTCAAGTCCCAATAGCATCCTTGTAAATTTTCTCTGTACGCTTACAATCATATTGATATCTTTCCTGTATTCCTTTTAAATGAAAATACAACATTTTTACAGCTGTCACCTATGCAACATTTAGGTCAGGTCTTGATGCCAATTAGCGCAAATAAAAGGGTTTACAAGCCTATACAACAAAAATACAAACAACTGAGAGGCTTTGGAGGGCATAAGACATAGGAGCAGATTTAGGCCATTCCCCTGCCCTCCCCTCCAAAAGCTTTGATGCCCTGACTAATGAAGAACCTATCAACCTCATCTTTAAATATACCCAATGTCTTGGCTTCCACAATTGCCTCATCTCTCCCCCCACCAACATCTTTTCTATAACTCATTCTGGCTTCCCTCTTACCACTTCTTACACAAAGGAAATGTGATTGTGTACAATCATGAAATATACTTAACATGCCAATGAGGTAGAGGGTGACAATCTTTTGTACGCAGTTTAATTTCCTTCGCACACTAGTAGCAAAAGATATGTGAGCATGCACATGTGCACACCTTTGAGGAAACATTGTTCAGGAGCCTGATGGTCGTAGGCTAATAACCATTCCTGAACCTGCTGATGTGGAACCTGTATCAACTGCCCCATAGTGCTAGTGAGAAGAGAGCATGGCCTGCATAGTAATGGATGTTATCAGTCAAACAGCTGTCAATAATTCAAACAAGTTGTTCCATCCAATGGATTATCTACACCCAGAATTTGGAGCATCAGGGTTAGAGTGATTGTGGTTAAATGCCTTGTCGAGCAGCCAGAATTCTGGACCACTGATTCTGAGAGGCAGCTTTGAATCCCAGCATGGCAGCTGTGGAATGTGAATTAGCATCATTAAGTAAACTTGCATGAAGATAAACATGAAGCTACTGGACTGCTGCATGAGCCAGTCTGCTTCACTTGGTATAGTTCTAATATTGTCACAAATGCCAAACTACTGTGGAAAAACTTGTGTGTGCTTTCCAGACAGATCACTCCATACTAACTGAGTAAAAAGAAAACAGAATGCAAAATATAGTATTACAACCAGGTTCTTTCAGAAGAGAATCTGTCAATCTTACTTGGCCTGACTTTCACATGATTCCAGACTCACCAATATGGCCCTCAATAACTCAATCCACATCACTGAGGACCTCACATGGTCTGTACACATTGGCTGTGTGGTGAAAAAGGCACAACAGCACCTCCTTCACCTCAGACGGTTGAGGAAGTTTGGTATGAGCCCCTAAATCCTTAGAACTTTCTACAGAGGCACAATTGAGAGCATCCTGACTGGCTGCATCACTGCCTGATATGGGAACTGTACCTCCCTTCACCGCAGGATTCTGCAGAGAGTGGTGTGAACAGCCCAGTGCATCTGTAGTTGTGAACTTCCCATGATTCGGGACATTTACAAATACAGGTGTGAAAAAAGGGTCTGAAGGATCATTGCGGACCTGAGTCACACGCCAACTACAATCTATTCCAGCTGCTACCATCCAGGAAATGGTACCGCAGCATAAAAGCCAGGACCAACAGGCTCCGGGACAGCTTCTTAACCAGGCCATCAGACTGATGAACTCACGCTGATCTGAGTGTACCCTATATTACATTGACTGTTCTATCTATTATAAATTACTATGATCGCACATTGCACATTTAGGTGGAGACGTAACATAAAGAATTTTACTCCTCATGTATGTGAAGGATGTAAGAAATAAAGTCAATTCAATTCAATGGCAGTGATGTCCACAACCCATACAGTCATATAACATAGTCAAGTCAAGTCAACTTTTATTGTCATTTAGACCATAACTGCTGGTACAGTGCATAGTAAAAATGAGACAATGTTTTTCAGGACCATGGTTTACATGACACAGTACAAAAAACTAGACTCAACTACGTAATTTAAAAAAAACAGAGAAAGCTATACTAGACTACAGACCTACACTGGACTGCATAAAGTGCACAAAAACAGTACCGGCATTACAATAAATAATAAACAGGACAGTAGGGCAAGGTGTCAGTCCAGGCTTCGGGTATTGAGAGTCTGATAGCTTGGGGGAAGAAACTGTTATATAGTCTGGTCGTAAGAGCCCGAATGCTTCTGAGTAATAGGCCCTTTGGCCCAACTGGTCTATGCCAATCAAGAACCACTTCAAAGCTAGTCCCATTTTGCCCATCATACACACAAATGATTTTGCAGATGGTGGAAATCTTGAGCAACACACAAGCACATGCACAAACTGGAAGAACTCTGCAGGTCAGTCTGAAGATAGAAATAAACAGTTGATATTTTAGGCCGTGACCCTTCTTCAGGACTGGAAAGGGGGAAAGAAGCCAGAATAAGAAAGTGGGTTAAGGGGAAGGACGATAAGCTGGCAGGTAATTGGTGAAACCAGGTGAGGAGAAAGGTGGGAGAGGAAGAATGAAGTGAGAAAGTCAGTGATGAATGCAAGCAGGCTTTTTCCACTGAGGCTAGGGGAGAAAAAAACTAGAGCACATGGGTGAAGGGGGGAAAGTTTAAAGGGAACATGGGGGGGGGGGGGTTCTTCACACAGAGGGTGGTGGGAGTGTGGAATGAGCTGCCAGATGAAGCGGGCTCACTTTTAACATAAGAAAAACTTGGATAGGTGCATGGATGAGAGGCGTATAGAGGGATATGGTCCAGCTGCAGGTCAGTAGGACTAGGCAGAAAAATGGTCCGGCACAGCCAAGAAGGGACAAAAGGCCTGTTTCTGTCCTGTAATGTTATATGTTTCCATGATAGGTGGAAAAGGTAAAGGGCTAAAGGAGGATCTAATAGGAGAAGTCAATAAACTATGGGATAAAGGGAAGGAAGAGGGACGCTTAGAGAGTTAATGGGCAGGTGAGGAGAAGGGGTAAGAGGGAGCCACATTAGAGAATGGGGGGGGGGGTTATTACCAGAAGTTCAGAGAAGCTGATGGTTGAAAGAGTAATATCTCACATCTACTCTAGGTAGCCTCCAACCTGATGGCATAAACAATTTCTCTCCCATTCCCCACAACTTCTCTTTTTTTCCATTCCCTATTCTGGTTCTCCTCTTAACATTTTTATCACCTGTTTATCACCTCCCTCCGGTGCCCCTCCTCCTTCTCTATTTCCCATGGTCCACTCTCCTGTCAGATTCTTCTTTAGTCCTTTAGAGGTAAAGGGCCACCTATCAGCTCCCAGCTTCTCACATCAAACCCTAAACATGGAAAAAAACTGTGCATTCATCTATGTCACCCATAATTTAATTCACTTCTATATCATCACCCTTCATTAGTCTACACTTCAATGAATGAATAAAATAAAAATGATTTAACCTATTCTAAGTGTTTCCTATCAAATACTGAATCCGGCTCAAGTCTCCTCTTTCTTCATGGATGATCAACTCTTTACTCAACATCATTATACTCTACTATTCCCTATTTAAGTGTGGCTGCTTTCCATAAAAATGTCGTACCCTGGGCAACTATGAACAGGAAAATATTCATCTCTTCGCCAATGAATCTAGGAGCAGTCAGCCAACCATAAGAAAAGTATTGGAGAAAAAAAAGCACCAAGGGTTGCTAATAGTATGAATGCCAAATGTTCCATTCCCTACAAACCAAGGAAAGTGAACTTATTTCATGACAGTTTCTTTCCATCTCAAAAAAAAAACTAATTGCCATCACTTTTTTTCTTATTATTGTCAGACACTAAACTGCAAAAACATTTCTCAACGGTCTCTGGGGAGGATAAAGAGAGCTTTCAAATTTGTAATGTACTTTCTGTCCAGCAAGGCCACATGAGGGGTCCCCACCACCCCGAAGTCCTCACATCATCAGAGGTCCCCACCACCTAGGTCATGCTTTCTTCTCGCTGCTGTCATCAGGTAGGAGGTACAAGAACCTCAGGACTCACACCATCAGATTCAAGAACAGTTACTATCCCTTAGCCAACAGGCTCTTGAATAGAAGATAACTACACTCACTTGCCCCATCATTGAAATGTTCCTAGAATCAATGATCTCCCTTTAAGATCTTTTTAACTGATGTTCTCGTTATTTATTGCTATTTATTTATATCTGCATTTGCAAAGTTTGTTCTCTTTTGCACTCCTGTTAATCTTTGATCGAACCTGTTATAGTTACTATTCTATAAATTTGCTGAGTATGCCCACAGGAAAATTAATCTCAGGGTTGTATATGGTGACATACAGTTGGCCCTCCTTATCCACCGGTTCCGCGTGCGCGGATTCAACCAACTGAGGATCAGGAAAACTCAGAAGTTCACTCTCCAGCACTCGTCATTTGAGCATGTACAGACTATTTTTTCTTGTCATTTTTCCCTAAATACAGAATAACAACTATTTACATTGTATTAGGTATTATAGGTAATCTAGAGATGAATTAAAAGTACAGGCAGTCCCCAGGTTATGAACGAGTTCCGTTCCTGAGTCTGTTTTTAAGTCGGATTTGAAGTCGGAAAAGGTACATCTGGTATTATGTAGCCTCAGTTAGTAAAATGTTTGTCTTAGTATACATTTTACCTTTCTATGCAAATAAAACACTTAAGAAACATATGTATTTCAATAATTAAACCACTGCCTTGCTTAGTAATAATCGTAGCTTTCATCGGGGCAGGGCCTTTCAAATGCTCCATTAAAATTGTTCCGATCATTGACTGACTGTAGCCTAACGCTTTTCCAATGACCGATGGCGTTTCACCTCTTTCCAATCGCTTTATTACTTCCACTTTATTTTCAATCTTGATCATTTTCATGAACAGAAACACCGCGGATTCAGAGCTGCGCCAGGTCCTAAAGTCCACCGCACTGATACAGGTTAAATAAGGTCCGGGGTTCCGCTGGGTCCTAAAGACCACTGCATTGGAACAGGTTAAATAAGGGACTTGAGCATCTGCGGGGGATTGGTTCTGGGATTTGGCACTATCACTAAAACGTTTTTAACTTCAAAGGGAAAGATTATGAAGGATTTATCTCAAACATAGGGCCCATAAATCACTATTCTCCTCCTATCATGCTACATGCATCGCAGACTCAATTCTAGTGCAGACTGGGCTCAAAAAAGGACACGTCATCCAGCTAATTCTCTCTTCCATCATTATCTCAGCAATTTTTCACCTCCAACAAGCTCCCTAGTGGAATGCAGGTGGTGAACCAACATGGCAAGTGAAAAATATTTTTGGGCATGTGGCATGCAGTACCACCCTTGATTCTTTAAACCCCACCCATAAGAAGTTACATTATGATTACCCGGACTGCCAAATGAAGCAAAACTTTTACAACCTGAGAGCAGTCAGATGCTCTCACTGAAAACGCCTCACACAGCTGGACAGATGTGAGAACTTGTGATGTTGGATGATATGTTTTGAAATCCTCATGGACCTGATGCACACATCTGTATTTGGATAGTAAACGGTTGGGCCAGATGGAATTGGCTTTGCTCTTATACTTTTTTGTTTTGTGAGTAAACATGGATATTCAGTGATATTAACAGTAAATACTGTATGCAGATTACTGCCTCCATGAATATTTATTTTTCAGTTGTCTTATTTAAAGATTAATATTAATCATTTTTGGACAGGTTTGCTTAAAGGCTTCATTTATTTCAATCTACCTCTGTTATGCATGTAGTAAGTGTAAAATCATGAATGTGTGTAAATTAACAGGACTCATCCTTGCTCCTTAAAATAAGTCCACAATTATTGTTACTAGTTTATTAATTAATGCTAATCTCTGCCCAAAATTATCATGGCATGTGAAAGGGTCTTTTTTACAGAAGATGTTTGCCAATTTGGGCATACGCTCTTAGCCCTTAGCATGGTCAAGGATCCCTTCCATCCATCCCACAATCTCATTGACCTCTTTACCATCAGGCAGGAGGTACTGCAGTATAACAACAAGGACTGTTAGGCTGCGTATAGCTTCATCCCCCAGGCTGTGAGACTTCTGAACACCCTGCTACCACCCAGCACACATTATTTATGACAGCGCTAGTAGCATTATACTGTTGTATATTTAACTATATGTCATATATGCACTTTATGTCAACTGGAACATATAGATTTTTTATCATCTGTTAATAATATTGTATTAATATTATTTTGTGTTGTACATAATATATGTACTGTGTTTTGCACCTTAGTCCCAGCAGAATGTTGCTTCATTTAGCTGTGTAGAGTGCATGACAATAAATTTCAACTTGAGTCAAATTCAGTCATCCAGTTACAGTGGACTGATGATGCTCATGGATGTGCACACATGGAGGCCAAGCACCAACCATTAATATCTTCCATTGAAAGGCATGAGGAGATGGGCATCACACCAAAATTCCAGAAGGTAAAAGGATCTTCACCAATCCCGGCCCAACCTTGATGCATCCACTGACGCAGGTGTTCCAATTTTTTTGATGCCATGGGCCCCTACTTCTAGGGCAGGTTGAGAACACCTGCCCTAATAGGTCGATGATGGGAACATGGCCAACAAGATTCATTTTCCATCTCTCAGAGAGGGCAAACAACAATGATGAAATCCAGTAGCACATCCAGAATGTGAACACAATCTTTGGCCACATGAGGAACAGGTGTTCAAAAACAAGGTTTTGAAGCAGACACCAAACTTAAGGTCCCTTGAGCGCACTGTTCCCTGACCTCCTGCATTCATTGGAGACCTGGATTGGTCACAACAGGTACCTTAAAGCATTGGAGGACACCAAAGTCACTTGCCAAAAATCCTCCAAATCCACTGCAGATATGCAAACTAACAGTAACATTGTCTCCCAGGTTAACACCAAGGCTATAAACTCACAAAGCCAGCTACAGTGGGTGGGTCACATCATCTCCTTACCTGGCATCCAACTCCCGAAGCCACTAATCTATGATATGCTATGTCACAAGAAATTTCCACACATTTGCCACAAGCAGGACTTCCCGGTAGCCAAACAGTTTAATTCCATTTCTCATTTCCATGTCAACATGGTAATCGTTGGCCTCCTCATGCCAACATGAGGCCACCCTCTGGGTACCTTCCAATCTGATGGCATGAATATTGATTTCTCCTTCATGTGAACAAATTCTCCCCCCCCGCACCCAGTCCTCTATTCTCCATTCTGACCTTTCATTTCCTCTCAACTGCCTATTACTTCCTCCTGGGTCCCCTTCTTCCCTTTCTCCTACGGTCCACTCTCCTACCAGATGCTTTCTTCTCCAGCCCTTGACCTTTCCCACTTACCTGGCTTCACGCATGACCTTTCAGCTAGTCTTCATCCACTTCTCCCCCCAATCCTTATGAAGGGAGTCAGCCTAAAATGTTGACTGCTTAATCTTTTCTATAGATGCTGTCTAACCTGCTGAATTCCTCCAGTGTTTTGTGTGTGTTTCAGGTTGATGGAGCTTGTCAGCCTGGTCAGGCAGTCCGTCTAAGAGAGGGAAAACTCTGATTTCAAACTACCGCTGCCTTGCGACCATACCCACTCATGGGAAAGGCTTCGGGTGTAAACCCTGAGGACAAATCCAGAACTGGAATCCCTAACGCAGTCCGACATTGCCTTCAACCTTTTTCTGGTAACTCCTGCGATGACGCCGGTGCCAAGTTGTATTGGCCCTTGCCCTTCCCTTGGATAACATCAGTGGCGTGGAGAGGGGAGACTTGCTCCATGGGCAACTGCTGGTCTTCCATACAACCTTGTCCAGGCCTGCGCCCTGGAAACCATTCCAGGCACAGATCCATGGTCTTGCAAGACTAACGGATGCCACCACTAAGTGTGTTGCTTGTGACATCTCCAAAGCCTCCATGTAACAATGCAACACCTTCACCAAAGTCTGCGAATTGCTAGCCCAAGAGTTCAAGCTTGCTGTCGTACTCAGAATAGATATGGCATGAAAATCTGCTTTTTACAGCAGCAGCAGCATACATGAAGACAAATGTAAATTATATACTTCTTACACTTGAGCAAAATTAGCAAAATAAGCAACGACACTAGTGTGAGATTAAAGATAAAGGAAATAAGAGGAAATATAGTCCAAGGTAATAGTGATTTACAGGCGATCCCAAGTTACAGGAATTCACAAATCACCACCTAAAAATTTGAGGTACAGAATGTAATTGGGTCTCATAGAAGTTATGTGAAAAATAAATAAATCAACACAAATTTTACAATTTTTAAAATCTTATTTCATTAATACATGCGCAGATGACATAAGACTATAAGACCAAAAGACATCAGAGCAAAATTAGGCCATTTGGCCCATCAAGTCTGCTACACCATGGCTGATTTATTATCCCTCTCAAACCCACTCTCTTGCCATCTCCCTGTAACCTTTGATGCCATTACTAATCAAGAATCTCCACTTTAAATACATCCAGTAACTTGGCCTCCCCAACCATCTGAGGCAATTAATTCCACAGATTCACCATCCTCTGGCTAAAGAAATTCCTCGTCTGTTTTAAAGGGATGTTTTTCCATTCTGAGGCTGTGCCCTCTGATATTAGTCTTCCTGATACAGAAATCATACTCTCCACATATACTCTATCAAAGCCTTTCAATAGGTTTCAATGAGATCGCCCATTATTCTTCTAAAGTCCAGCGAGCACAAGCACAGAGCAACAAAGACATATCTTGCCATTAGAAAAATCTCTACATGACTTAATTTCCGGGAATACAAGCACACCTTGTAACATGGGGGTCTATGCCACAAAAATTGCCCAGCTCAATGTGGGATACTGTCAAAGGGAAATCAGCCACATTTCCAATGTAATAATTATGCGTTATGCAAAAAATGATTAACATTCACAAGATGCCACAGGAAGTGGTTGAAGCAGGTACAGTGGTGTCTTCTAAGGAGCATGTTCCTATCTAAGTGGAGGGGCAGGGTTTAACACAAGAAATTGGGACTAGTTGGATGGATACTGTGGTTATCCCTCCTCTGCTGGGTGAGAAGCTGACAGTGATGCAGGTGGATGCTTCCCTGGTGTCATAGATTATTGATTACCTGACTGGCAGACCACAGTACGTGCGCTTACAACACTGTGTGTCAGACAGAGTGGTCAGCAGCACTGGGGCTCCACAGGGAACTGTCCTGTCTCCCTTTCTCTTCACCATCTACACCTCGGACTTCAACTACTGCACAGAGTCTTGCCATCTTCAGAAGTTTTCTGATGACTCTGCCATAGCTGGATGCATCAGCAAGGGAGATGAGGCTGAGTACAGGGCTACGGTGGGAAACTTTGTCACATGGTGCGAGTAGAATCATCTGCAGCTTAATGTGAAGAAGACTATGGAGCTGGTGGTGGGCCTGAGGAGGGCTAAGGCACCGGTGACCCCTGTTTCCATCCAAGGGGTCAGTGTGGACATGGTGGAGGATTACAAATACCTGGGATACAAACTGACAATAAACTGGACTGGTCAAAGAAAACTGAGGCTGTTTACAAGAAGAGTCAGAGCCGTCTCTATTTCCTGAAGAGACTGAGGTCCTTTAACATCTGACGGACGATGCTAAGGATGTTCTATGAGTCTGTGGTGGCCAGTGCTATCATGCTTGCTGTTGTGTGCTGGGGCAGCAGGCCAAGGGTAGCAGACACCAACAGAATCAACAAACTCATTCGTAGGGCCAGTGATGTTGTGGGGGTGGAACTGGACTCTCTGACGGTGGTGTCTGAAAAGAGGATGCTGTCCAAGTTGCATGCCATCTTGGACAATGTCTTCCATCCACTCCATAATGTACTGGTTAGGCTCAGGAGACTCATTCCACCGAGATGCAACACTGAGCGTCATAGGAAGTCATTCCTGCCCGTGACCATCAAACTTTACAACTCCTCCCTCAGAGTGTCAGAAACCCTGAGCCAATAGTCTGGTCCTGGACTTATTTCCACTTGGAATAATTTACTTATTATTATTTAATTATTTATGGTTTTATATTGTTATATTTCTACAATATTCTTGGTTGGTGCGACTGTAACGAAACCCAGTTTCCTTGGTGATCAATAAAGTATGTCTGTCAGCATGGACTGGTTGGGCCAAAGAGCCCTTATCCTTGCTGTACACTCAGTGGACACTTTATTAGGTAACTCCTAATAAAGTGGGTGCTCTTCTGCACACCTCTGTTGTAACGCATGATTTCAGTTATAGTCACCTTCCCATCAGCTTGACCAGTCTGGCCAATTTCCTCTGACCTCTCTCATTACTGCTCACTGGATTTTTTTTGATTTTCACGCCACTGTCTCCATTTTATTCCTCCCCTAACCTAATCACAAGACAATTTACAGTAATATATATTACTGTGCAAAAGTCTTAGGCAGCCTAGGTTTTTATATAAGTTTGTTTTAGAAGTTTAATTTTTATCTTCTGCATTTGTATGTCAGTAAAAAACACAAATTTCAGATTTCCAAACAGTCATTTTCCAAAAATTAAATGTTACACATTTCTATTTCATTAAAGAAAGTAACATTAAGTAATGCTTATTAAATTAAATAAAAACTTGATTACTTTGTAGGTATATAGTGCAGTGCATAATTAAACAAAAATAACAAACAGGATGCTAATGAAAAATGACAATGAATTGAATGAACTAAACTAGTGGTTCCAACCTTTTTAAGCCCAAGATCCCCTAGCTCGGCCTTAGTGAAAGGGAAGATCTACCCACTAAATCGTTTAGAGAAAAAATAGCTCAGATTGTACTTCCAACTTGAGGCCTTTTATTTGGGCTAATTGTATCTGAATTACATAAAATGCTTTTGTCAAACTTTCAAATTAATTCAAACAAGAAAACACTGTAACTAGCATATCAAACAGGCCATAGCTATCTTTAAGAATATTACAATACTTCATACCTTTAATTCTAAGTTTCATTATTTAATTTTATTTCAAAATGAAAAATAAATGAATAAAAATTGACTGTTGCACTCAGTATGAAAACTGGGGCTGAATACTTTCTGCTAGTTCCTTGAAATTTGGCTCATAACTACAGACAGCCAGTCTGAGACAGTCTGTGAGGTGTCTGTCAGTAAGACAGCTCCTGTACTTAGATTTACTAATTTTCATCTGTGAAAATGCAATTTCATACAGATAAGTTGACCTGAAGTAGGCACTGACTTTTAGTGCACATGTGGTGGGATGAGGAAACTTCTCCCTGCTGACAAGCCCCCAAAAGTCACCGTCCCTTGATCTTGCTTTAAGCTCAATGTCATTTTGCAAATCAGTTATTTCCATTTCAATATCAATTGGTACACCAAATATTTGCTGGAATTTGGCTGCCATCTGTTCCATATCGATCGGCAGAAATGGGTTTGAAGTAAATGCAGCAGTATCTTTCATGACGTTTAACTCCCCAAAACACCGATCAAACTCTATATTGCCAGTTTGTCTAGGTACGCACAGTACTGCTCAGGGTGAAAAGCATTTTTCTCCTTGATGGCCTGTAACATTTTCTCCAAGTTGGGAAAGTGTGTCAACCTCTTGTTCTTTAAATTTGAAATCCAAACACCAAGCTTGGCCTTAAACGCATTTACTGCGCTTATCGTGTGGGGCAGCTGTCAGTCTTTTCCCATGAGCTCGTTGTTAAGTGCATTTAATTTAGCCGTTAGGTCTGTCAGAAACCCTAAATCCAGTAGCCACGCATCATTTGACAGTTCCTCGTGCTCCTCATTTCTTGTCGACAGAAAAGTCTTTATTTCAGGCAGCAAGTCAACAGATCGTTGCAGCACTTTGCCGCGACTCAACCACCGAACATCAGCATGAAGAATTATGTCTCCATAAGCGGCATCGAGCTCATCCAATAACGCCTTGAATAAGCGGTGCTGAAGCACTTTTGCTCAAGTCATGTTTATCAGTTTGAGCACCTGTGTCATTACTTGAGAAAAGTTTAAGATCTTCTCAGCCAAGGCCTGCTGATGAATCACAGTGTGATAATCCAGGAAGTCAGGAAAATCAGGGTCATTACAGCAGTGCTATAAAACCAATGAACACACTGTGCATTGTTGGGGCCCCATCAGTAGTAATTGCCACCAGTTTATTAATGGGGATGTCATGCTCACAGGCATATTTTTTTAAAACTCATTGTAAATATCCTCACCTCTCGTTCTCTCCTTTAAGTGCAAAAGAGTGAGGAAGTCCTTCTTTGTTGTAAAATCCTGGAAAGCCATTCTGACAAATACAACAAGCTGAGCCGTTTGGATTACATCCAGGGATTCAACGAACTGTAGTGAAAAATATTCATTGAGTGACAAGTCATTTAACACTTGTCGATCCACGTCCTCTGACAGTGACTCTACCCTCCTTGTCACTGTTGCAGGGTCAAGTGGTATATTACGTATTGCGGTTTTGATGTCGTTTTTGTTTTTAAAGTCATTAAAAACAGTCTCTGCCGGAATGGCCATTGCTTCCTTGAATAAATCGCCATCTGTAAAAGGCTTCTTGTGTTTACCCAAAAGGGGACTGACACAAATTGATGCTTCAATAGCAGCCTTATTTTGAGCAGCATGTTCTGTGAAAAACAATTGCTGGGCCTTCAACCCCAAACGGAAGTAAAACCCCGCAACCCCAGAAACAACCTCTCTTTACAAACAGCTTTCCGTAGTGGGAGTATTGTTTATATTACCATTATGCTAATTAGTATTATTTACTTTTATAATGCTCCCGTTACAACAGTATTTGTGTATTTATTTTTCTTTTTTGGGATCTACTGGGAAAGTCTCAAAGATCACGATCAACTAGTTGGCAACCACTAAACTGATTAACTGATACAGAAACCGGTGTAGAAAGAATCAAGCTGGGTGAAGGACAACCAAAGTAAAGGGTGAGGTTGTGGCAGATGTGACAGTTTACTGTTAAATCATCAATTCTTACACCATGGCAAAGAGTAAGCATAGCAACAAGACACAAGGTGGTCATCCTGCATCAACAAGGCCGCTCTCAAACAGAAATTCCGCAGCAGATAGGGGTTTCAAGATGTGCTGCCAAGCTCTTCTGAAGAAGCACAAAGAGGCCGGCATGATTGAGCACCAAATATGCAGAGGTCAGCCACGGAAACTGAATGCAGCAGACGAGAGATACATCAAACTGACGTTCCTTCTAAATTAAAATTAGTCCTGTACTGCTATCAGCTCTGAACTCACAGAAACCACTGAAACCCAAGTGTGCCCCTCTGGAGTCCATGGAAATCTTGTCAGAATTGGTCTTCATGGAAGAGTTTCTGCTAAAAAGCCATTCCTCCAAAGTGGAAACAAAACCAAGAGGCTCACCTACACACAAAAACAGGGGTGCTGAACAATGGCAGCAGGTGCTCTGGACCAAAATGTGAAACTTTGGCTCAAACAGGAGGCTAAAGATGGCGCCAGAGGGTGACTTCTTCATGTTCATCTGCAAAACAGTTTAATTTTTTCTCTTTGATGTCTCTTCGTTCGTTTACAAGGTAGCTGGAGTACTGTTGGAGTCCATGATCTACAGCTGCACTCAAACTGCTGTGGGTTGCTGTTCTCAGAGTTGCCAAGTGGCCTAGCATTTTCGATACCTCCAGGAGCAGCCTAGAAGATGAGCACTCTGATTCCTTGCCGGTGTCACGGGAGATTGTAACATCGAGACTGCGGGTGCGGCTGTCTGAGGTCTCTGCACTAGAGGATCGATCTCTCAGTCTCTCAACGGTCAGAGTATGTTGCTGATCTGAAGTCAGAAATCAGCCCCGGTCTCAACACGAGGTTGTCTGGGACTGCCTGGAGAGAAGGAAGCAAGCGAGACAGCCAAAGTCTGCAGAAGAACTGTGGTTAAGTTCTCCAAGATGCTTGGAACAACCTACCAGCTGATTTTCTTAAAAGTGTACCTAACTGATGCAGATTTAAAAGCAAAGAGTAGTCACACCAAATATTGATTGTGTTTTTTTTAACTGTTTACTGCTCTTTATAACAATTTTTTTGATATTTAGAAAACACACATAACTGCTGCCACAAAATTTCACGACATATGCTAGTAATATTACAGCTGTTTTTGACAAGACTACAAGGCACACTGAATGTGCTTATTTACACACTACAAATCATTCAAACCAGACACCAAGTGTGAAAATACTAAATGAATTAAGTACAGAAACAGCAGTTATGTAGGATTTGGGAAAAGGTTTAAAAGGCCAGCAGCCCGACAGGGACCTGCTGAGCTGTCAATGTACACTGACCTTTGTTACTTGATATGTTGCTTGTAGGGCTGATTTTTTTTCTTCCATTTTATTTAGACATACAGTGTGGAATAGGTCCTTTCAGCCCAACGAGCCATGTTGCACAACAACCCACCTATTTATCCATAGCCTAATCTACAATGACCTATTAATCTACTAACCAGCATGCCTTTGACATGTGGGTGGAAACCAGAGCAACCGGAGGAAACCCACGCACACATGGAGAGAACGTACAAACTTTCTTACAGATGACACCAGAACTAAACTCCAAACTCTAATGCCCTGAGCTGTAAAAGCGTTGAGCTAACCACCGCAATACAGTGGGGTGTATCAGAACAGATAACCATGGGTAGAAGTGTTTGGGACTATGATTTACCATCCAAACAATCTTACAGACTAGCACAGTCAAAATGCTGGAGGAAATCAGCAAGCCAGGCAACATCTAGGTAAAAAAAATAAAGAGTCGATGTTTTGGGCCGACATCATTCAGGACTGGCAAGGAAAGAAACCAGAATTAAAAGGTGGAAGGAGGGGAAGAAGTACAAACTGGCTGGTGATAGATGAGACCAGGTGAGGGGTAGGGTGAGTAGGTGAGGGAGAGGAGGGATGAAGTGAGAAGCTGGGAGGTGGAAAAGGTAATGGGACGAAGAAGGAATTTCATAAGACAGGAAGGTAGACCATGGGAGAAAGGGAAGGAGAAGGGGCACCAGAAAAGGTTGCAGCCAGTGATCCATTCAGCGTAGAAAATCACTGGATGTCAGGTACCAACATTAAACGATGCATTATCACCAGAGCAAAGAAAAGTGCTGGGAAAATTACTGCTGACAATCAAACTGAAAATTTTTTAAATTATCCACATATTTCACCTTTCAGCCCCTTCCACATCATCACTGTAATAATCAGTGAATTTTCAGTGAGGCACTCCTTGATGTTAAGGAAGAAATCACAGCATATTAAACAAAACACAAAATGGGTTCTGCTGAGGTAAGCATGGAAGACCAGAGAGACAACAGGAAAAATCACAGGGGCATGTACTACTAATCAATAGCCTGCAGCAAATTCATCTTTACACTACATAGAGCATTTTTGTAAGCCAGAGCAATTTTTATGCCTTGTATCATACTGCTGCCACAAAACAACAAATTTCATTATGTACATCAGTGATAATGAAGCTGATTTGGATTCTATTTACCTATTCACATTCATTACCACATCATGATCAGTGCCAAACCTCTGACAAGGCAAGTCCACGGTGAAGGTGGAAGACTAAAGCAATAGGAAGGATGTGCAAGCTTTAGAGGGTATAAAGGAGATTTACCAGGATGCTGCCTGGATTAGAAAACATGCCCCATTAGGGAAGTTTGATTGAGCTTGGACTTTTCATTTTGGAGCAAAGGAAAGTGAGAGGTGACTTGATAGAAGTGCACAAGATGGTACTTCTAAGGATCGTCACCTTATTGTACGGGAGAAACTTATGAATTCCTAAGATCCAAAGAGAAATGTCGTCTGGAGTTTAGCCATCTGGCGCTTAGCACCTGGTAGGGTCACCCACAGTGATAAGGTCAAAGAAAGGCTCCAGACAAAGAACGATCCAACCAATACCTCAACAATGGAGCTGATGGAAGATGATGACTCAGGCAGATCTTTGAACTCAGGGAAAAACGGTGAGAAGAAAAGCACACTACAACAATGTTGTGATCAACACATACAAACAAGCTGGAGGAACTCAGCAGGTTGGGCAGCATCCGTTGACTGCTCGTTTCAACAGATGCTGCCCGACCTGCTGAGTTCCTCCAGCTTGTTTGTACGTGTTGATTTGACCACAGCATCTGCAGTGTTCTTTGTGTTAACAATGTTGTGACTTCTCCAACAATGAATCCTCTGTACACAATGTGTTGTTATTGCCAGCCTAAACAATCTATCTCCAAGTTGTCACAACTTGCTAACAATTCGTGCACTGCCATTCTTAAGACTGCTTCAGAGGTTGCTCAATCAGTGGACATCTACAACACCCTGCAAATATCACATGGGAAATAGGTCAACTCATCTAACTCATATCACACATACAGTACTGAACAAAAGTCTTAGGCACATATATATAGCTAGGGTGCCGAAGACTTTTGCACAGTACTATAGTAATGTTATGTATTGTACAGTAATGCTGTCGCAAAAAAAAATTATGAGATATGTGAGTGATGATAAACCTAATTCTGATAATGGGTCTAATGTGGACTAAGAGTGGACAAAAAGTGGGAAGGAGGCAGAGAAAGGAGAATCATTGATGGGAAAAGGTGGAAGGAATGGAAAGCACCAGACAGGCATTCCACAATGATCAATAAACCAACTGCTTGGAATCAAGTGACCTTGCCTGGTGTCTCGGAGTGGGGTGTGTCTGCGCACATGCCAACTCCTCCCACCCTGGCACTCCTCCTCTACCACCTGTCCCACACCCCTCCTGTGGCACTGCACCCCCACCATTCCCAACATCCTTTGCTCCCACTAGATTTACAAACTCACTCTCCACTCTCTGTTGACAAATACAGTACTGCGCAAAAGTCTAAGGCACCCAATCTGATTTCTCTGATTTCTCGTCATTTTATCCCCTTCTCTCTTTTTCCATTCCCCAGTCAGGTTGCCCTCTCACCCCTTCTCTTCTCACATGCCCATCACTTCCCCCTGATGCCCCTCCTCCTCCCCTTTCTGCCACCGTCCAATGCCTTCTTCTATCAGATTGCTCCATCCTTTGTCACCCTTCACCTCCTATCACCTCCAAGCTTCTTACTTCGCTCCCCTTCTCTCATCCACCTTCCCCTCATTTGATCTCACATATCAGCTCCAAGCTTCTTACTTCATCCCCCCCACCTTCCCCTTATCGGTCTCACTTATCATTTGCCAGCTTTTACTCTTCCCCTCCCCCTTTCCCCTTCCTTTGATAAAGAGTCTCGGCCCAAAACATTAACTGTTTATTCCCCCTCCATAGATGCTGCCAAATTTGCTGAGTTTCTCCAGCATTGTGTGTGTGCTTACAATTTGTGTTTGACGAAGGGTCTTAAACCTGAACATTGACTGCTTGACGAAGGGTCTCGACCTGAAACGTTGACTGCTTGACGAAGGGTCTCAAACCTGAACGTTGACTGTTTGACGAAGGGTCTCCACCCGAAACGTTGACTGCTTGACGAAGGGTCTCAAACCTGAAACGTTGACTGCTTGACGAAGGGTCTTGACCTGAAACGTTGACTGCTTGACGAAAGGTCTCAGCCTGAAACGTTGACTGCTTGACGAAGGGTCTCAGCCTGAAACGTTGACTGCTTGACGAAGGGTCTCAAACCTGAACATTGACTGCTTGACGAAGGGTCTCAAACCTGAAACGTTGACTGCTTGACGAAGGGTCTCAAACCTGAACGTTGACTGTTTGACGAAGGGTCTCAGCCTGAAACGTTGACTGCTTGACGAAGGGTCTCAAACCTGAAACGTTGACTGCTTGACGAAGGGTCTCAAACCTGAAACGTTGACTGTTTGACGAAGGGTCTCAGCCTGAAACGTTGACTGCTTGACGAAGGGTCTCAAACCTGAAACGTTGACTGTTTGACGAAGGGTCTCAGCCTGAAACGTTGACTGCTTGACGAAGGGTCTCAGCCTGAAACGTTGACTGCTTGACAAAGGGTCTCAGCCTGAAACGTTGACTGCTTGACGAAGGGTCTCAAACCTGAAACGTTGACTGTTTGACGAAGGGTCTCGACCTGAAACGTTGACTGCTTGACGAAGGGTCTTGACCTGAAACGTTGACTGCTTGACGAAGGGTTTCGACCTGAAATGTTGACTGCTTGATGAAGGGTCTCGACCTGAAACGTTGACTGCTTGACGAAGGGTCTCGACCTGAAACATTGACTGTTTCTTTCAACGGATGCTGCCTGACCTGCTGAGTTCATCGAGCTTTTTTGTACGTCTTGTGTGTGCGCTGTACACACAAATGCCATCCAAGGTTAATCAACCTTCATAATTAATTATCACCCTTCACACTCAGTGGCTGAACTAAACACTGGCCTTAATCAATTGGAGCAATTACATATCTGCATCTGGGAATACAAATGATATAACCGTGGAGCAGTTTCTCCTTCTCATTTGCATTACTGCTGGTTACAGTGCTGAGAAGCAAGTTATAATACATTAGCCAACCTTTACAATTAGAATGAAACATCTTCACTCTTGAATTCAGATCTTCATTTATGATGAGGCCAACTTACCATTTGTCTTCCTCATTGCTTACTGTAGCCCGACTAAAGTTTCTAGTAAACTGCATACAACACCAAGGGCCCTTTGAATGTTAGCTTTACATAATCCCTCACCATTTCAAACAAACATTTACGCATAAAACTGCTGAACTTCACATCTCTTCATTCCATTGCAGTGAGGGACCATATTAACTTCAGGTAATCTTTTGCTATCTACATTTCGCAATTGGTTCCACTAGACTACTCCCATGTTTACTTTGCTTTTCCTTACCAACCCCTTTGCTGAAACTTGATTTTCCACTAATTCTTGATACATCTGTTAATGACGTCTCTAGTTTTTCCTTCTAACAATGCTTTTAATTGCTCTTCTTAGTCATAATTTATAACAGCTCCCACTGAGATGTTCAAAAAGCACAAAGTATATTTATTATCAAAGTACATTTACAACCCTGAAATTAATTTTCTTGCAGGCATTCACTGTAAATACAAAGAAACAACAGAATCAATGAAAAAAACCATAGACAAGACAACCAACTAATGTGCAAAAGGCAACAAGATGTGCAATAAAAAATGATATAAATAAAAAACATAATAAATGAGCAATAAATATCAAGAATGAGATGAGGAGTCCTTGAAAGTGAAGGCTGTGGAAGCAGTTCAGTGTTGAGGTGAATAAAGTTATCCTCTCTGGTTCAAGAGCCTGATGGTTGAGGGGTAATAACTGTTCCTGTACCTGGTGGCATGAGTCCCATCTTTCCCATCAGATGTTGTCATCTAACAGGAAGGATATTGTTACGTACCCTGTAACTGGGTGTCTTACCAGCAAAAATAGAAGTATCCGTTGGAGTCTGGTACTATTTTCAAAACAGTGTTTATTAGTAAAAATATACAAATAAATATCAACAATGCAAATATACAGATAATACACGTTAGCAATTCTAAACCTAAAAGTGTGGGTATAATAATAATCAATAATAAACAAGCTCTATCGTTGTCTAGGGGATAATGAATTGTCATATGTGAGTATAAAGCTCAGTTCAGTTCATGCAGGCTGAGGTAGTTGTTGGTCGATGTGGAGAGGGGGAGAGAGGGGGAGGGAGGGGGAGGGAGGGGGAGGGAGGGGGAGGGAGGGGGAGGGAGGGGGAGGGAGGGGGAGGGAGGGGGAGGGAGGGGGAGGGAGGGGGAGGGAGGGAGAGGGAGGGAGAGGGAGGGAGAGGGAGAGAGAGGGAGAGAGAGGGAGAGAGAGGGAGAGAGAGGGAGGGAGAGGGAGAGAGAGGGAGGGAGAGGGAGGGAGAGGGAGAGAGAGGGGGAGAGAGAGAGAGAGAGAGAGAACGAAAACAGTGACAGCCAGTCAAACCTTCCTTTATTTTCTTGATTCGGCGAGTCGTTGTTGCTGTGGCCATTCAAGTATGACCCCTGCATCCTTTAGCTAGACCGTTCTTCTGTGATGGACTCGTCACCCAGGCAAGGGTGGACACACACACAAGCCCCCACCGCCCTCGCTATAAACACTGTTAAAATTGACCGATCCTTCGTTCAGTCTCCGATGCCCCACACTTTCTCGTGGGTTCCAATACTTAAGCAGTGCTCACTATTGTGTCTCTTGGTGCGTCTGAGGGGTGTCTCCCCAGACCTCACTTTTAGCCCTACTCACGGGGTCTCAGGTGTCAATCAGGTTTGAATGACTTAACCCATCAAACCAGCCCACTCTGGCTGTCCACTGAGAAATTTTAATGAACAGGATGGTACCACGTAAACAGCCCTCTCTGCAGCCATAAGTCTTTCGGGAGTCATAACATGGTGGATAAACATAACTCTCTCTCAGGCTGTTATCAGTAACAGATGTCCTGGCATGTTTTCTTTTGTCTCTCTTACTCTCTCGTTAGCAGCATCGAAATAGTAACGGTTTGCGATTCTCCAAGGGGGGGGGGCATGGGCAACTCTGCACCCTTCTGCCCATCAGAGTTGTTCATCCTTCGTAACACCCCCATCCTTCTAGGAATTTTCACCAAAGGGGAAAATTAACTAATACAGAGTCTTACAGAATTACAGAATCTAACCAAAACACAGAAGGGTTTTTAACTACAGAGCAATACAGATATACCTTCAACTTAGCAACTACCGTAGATTTCGCACTACAGAGCGCACCTGATTAAAAGCCGCTGGCTCTAATTTTAGAAAGAAAATCAATTTTGTACTTGTACAGGCCGCACCGGATTTTAGACCGCAGGTGTCCCACGTTGTAATATGAGATATTTACACAGAAAGATATTACACGTGAGGATTTTTTAACTTTTAATTAAATTAATATGGTAACATAAACAAATACATATTGCAAATGCTTTTTTTTGAACCGTGCCTGTAACGCGGCTACTTTTAAATATACATACGTATCGGTAACACACAAATTACGTTGCGTATACTTTTTTACTGAACAACATTCCAATATCTCCTAACGACTGGTAAAAAATATATATACTGCAGCCTACCAGGAAAAGTTATTGATCGCCTTTAACTTAAAAGCAGCGTTTTCGCTCGGCTAATGTGCTCCCCCCCCCCACCTTCCCGTTTATCGCAAACCGGTATTTCCCACAAGACGCGGCGAAATCGGATGTGACGTCATAGCATCCCGGGATGTAGTACAGAAAACAAATATAGTTAAAACACTTCTAACTTTAACTAGAAAATACTAACAAATGAATTACTAAGCGAAAATATTATAAACTAAATAACTGCCATAAAGGCAGCACAATGCTTTTCTTCGAGTGTTTTCCATGTTGATGAGGGTGAGTACAAATGACTGATTTACAATAATTTAATTGTGAAAGTGCGCTTGATTTATCGTACAATTTCATTGGACCTCTGTGAACTACTCATCAATTTTATTGGTCTACTGTTACGAGGCAAAATGTTTTTGGCGGCATGAAAAAAAATCATGCATTAGCCGCAGTGTTCAAAGCTGTTCAAAATGTGGGAAAAAAGTAGCGGCTTATAATCCGACATCTACGGTAGATAAACAGTTAGTGATTACATTGTCACTTCCTTTAATATGGGGTATCTTAAGTTTATGCAAATACTAATCTTATGTTTATGCAAAAACTACATATTGAATTCTTATTTGTATATTGTCATATCTTTTAATATCATTTCCCCAATTTACAACAAACAACTCTCACTTCTTAACTCTCATTGATAGATTGTATTTCAACCTGAAACCAACACTTTGAAACTTTATATAAAATGAAGTTGACTTCCCTAAAGTCAAACCACCAGCCACACCCATGGCCAGACCCCACACACCATCCCTATTATTTGCATCATACCCACACACAACACCCATGTCATACCATGGCTACAGCACCTACCTACACAACTAGCAAAACTGACAAAATGCACACGGGGTCTACACATGTGGACCCCAACCCACACACCCCCCACACATATGCACACACCATCCCTTCCTATGCCCTTCTGATGCCTGGGCAAACGTGCCCAGCATATGCCCCTTGTGCGCACATGCACAAACACCTTCAATTAGACAGAGGAGCAGAATTAGGCCATTCAGCCTATTGAGTCTGCTGTATCATTCGGTCAGGAGAATGGGACGACCTTGACACCCTTACTAATCAAAACCCTATCAAGTTCTGCTTTAAGTATACCCAATGACTTGGCCTCCACAGCCATCTGTGGCAATGAATTCCACAGATTCATCACCCTCTGATCCTATACTCTCCCATTATTGGAAATATCCAAGGTACTCTCTCTTCAGGTTTGACCTTCCAAAGTGTACCACTTCACACTTTTCTGGGTTGAACTCCATCTGCTGCTTCTCAGTCCAGCTCTGCATCCTATCAATGTTTTAAATTATGACAACCTCATACACTATCCACAATACCACTAACCCCTTGTGTCATCTGCAAACTTACCAACTCACTCTTTATTCCCACTCTTTGCCTCCTGCCAATCAGCCACTGCTTTATCCATTCTAGAATCTGTCTTGTAATACCACGGACTCGTAGCTTGTTCAGCAGCCTCACATGTAGCACTTTGTCAAAGACCTTCCGAAAATCCAAATACACATCAACGGAATGTCCCTTGTCTATCCTGATTCTTATTTCTTCAAATAATTCTAACAGGTTTTTCAGGCAAGATTTTCCCTTGAAGAAACCATGCTGACTATGGCCAATTTTATCATGTGCCTCCAAGTATCCCAAAACCACATCCTTAATAACCGACTCCAACATCTTCCCAACCACTGAGGTCAGACTAACTGGCCTACAATTTCTTTTCTTCTGTCTCTCTCCCTTCGTGGAGTAGCATTTGCAATTTTCCAATCTTCCGGAACTACTCCAGAATCAAGCGATCCTTAAAAGATCATTACTAATGCCTCCACAATCTCTTCAGCCACCTCTTTAGGCACCCTGGGGAGTATACCTTCTGGTCCAGGTGACTTATCCACCTTCAGACCTTTCAGTTTCCCAAGAACCTTCTCTCTCATAATGGTAACTTCACACTCTTCATGACCCGTAACACCTGGAACTTCCACCATTCTGCTAGTCTCTTCCACAGTGAAGACTGGTGCAAAATACTTATTCAGTTCACCTGTCATTTCCTTGTCCCTCATTACTATCTCTCCAGCATCACCTTATAAAAATCACAATTCAAATCCTCATAAATCCTATCTCTAAGAATTCTCTCCAAAAGCCACTAATGTAAAATTCACTAGTCTACAGTACCTTGAACAAATTAATAGCATTTGCCACACTCCAATCATCTGGTACTACTCCTGCGGCCAGTGAGGGTGCAAAGATTATCACTAAAGGCACAACAATACTTCCTTGACCTCCTGCAATAATCTGAGATACATCCCATCCAGCCCTGTTTAAAAAGTTTCACCACATGCTGTTTCTTAACCTTAACGTACTAAGGGCACAACTACATTGGACATAACAGCAAAACTACGCACTGCAGCCCCATAGAGTCTCCAACATCATTCAATCAGACCAATGGTGCTGACAGGATTTATTTGAGCTCTCAACCCCGTTCTCCTGCTTTCTCCCCATAAACTTTAACACCCCAAGAACCTAGCAACCTCCGTTTTAAATATACCCAATAAATATACCCAATGACTTAGCCTCCACAGCCAATTGTACTAACGAATTTCAAAGATTCACTAGCCTCTAGCTTAAGAAATTCCACATCTGTTATAAAGAGACGCCCTTGTATTCTGAGATTCTGCTCTCTGTTCTTAGACTTTCCCACTATTGAAAACATCCACTCAACACCCACTATCTTTCAATATTCAGTAGATTTGAATGAGATTCCCCCCACACACACCCGTTCTTTTAATCTCCGGCGAGTTCAGGCCCAGAATTACCAAACGTTCCTCGTACATTAACCCTTTCATTCTCGTGAACATTCTCTGGAACCTCTCCATTGCCAACACATCCTTTCTCAGACATGGGACCCAAAACTGCTCCTATCCACACCAACCCTCGCCCGCCAGCACGCGTACAACGTTTTTCACTCCTCTCATGCACCGGCAACCTCCGCACCACACCCCGAGTGAGAGGGGTATTGATCCCGGGGCGCTCGCCCACTGGCTCGCTCCCACCCAGCAGGATGAACTACTGCGGCAGCGGTACCGGAGTGTCATCCCTTCCCTCCTCCGGCGCAGGTTGACTCACAGAAGTAGGCCACCACTGGGTCGCGCTTGTCATGCTCCTGAGCGGTGCGCAGATGATGCTGGATCTGCTTGAACTGCTGCGGCAAAGGGGGCAGCGCCTCCGACGCCATGACTTGGTTACCAAGGCCTCCAACCTGCACGGCAACCACTTCCGGGAGAAGAAAGAGGAGGGAGAGACTTCTGTGTGCAGCGCCGCCCCAGCTTTGGAGGTCGCCACTGCGGCTCCGGCCGGGAGGAGGTTCCCCACCCCGGCCTGGCTCTGACGTGCAGCGCCGCTGCCGGACGGGAGAGGTTACTGCACTACACCGGCCCGCAGGCGAATTCAGCGATATCACGGGGTGCAGGATCGATCGTGATTTATCGGAGCGATAAAGTATGGAGGCTCATTGTTTTCCACAGGTAACTGTGACCACGTACACAGCAGATCATTCAGCCACTCAAACTCTACTTTAATCCTGGCTGATCTAGCCTCTTCTGCATCAGCTCGCCATAGCCCTCAATTTCCTGAGGTTCAACAACTACGCTTTAGCAGAACTATAACACTTCGTAATAAGCTAGGCTGTACAATTGTGCACTGAAAAAAAATCACTTTGCCGCTCTTTCTGTGAAGTGGTTGCCCCTGCCTCCTTGCTTACAATCAATACAGGTGCACCTCAACCGATTTGCTGACACCTGTGACAGGCATAGTTCAAGGACCATCTATATATTTGCCGATGACACAACTGTTACTGGCAGAGTGTTAAATGGTGACGAAGAGGCAGACAAGAGTGAGATAGATCGGTTGGTTCAGTGGTGTTACTACTGACCTTGCTTTCAACATCATGAAGACCACTGAATTGGTGTGGACTTCAGGAAGAAAAAGCTGGAGAACACATACCAGCCGTTATCAAGGACATCTTCCGAAGTTGATACCCAAGATAAAGGACCCACACCATCAAGGTACATGCCCTCTTCTCATGTCCTTGGGTGGAGGGAGGGGAGTCTGAAGCCCCTCACTCAACGTTTTATGAACAGCTTCTTCTCCTCCGCCATCAGATTTCTAAATGGAAAATAAACCCATTAACACTACTTCACTAAATGCCGTCTTTTTGCTCAACTTTTTAATATATTTCTTATCGGAACTTACAGTACTTTAATGTATTGCATGATACTGTTACCACAAAACAACAAGTCTCACGACTTAAGTCAGTGATAATCAACCTGATTCTGATTCAGATACAGGTCTCCCCCCCCCCCCCCTTTACAAAGGTAGAGAGTTCCTATGAAACTTTTCTTAGCCGAAAGCAAAGAACCATTAATTTATATGGGAAAAATTTTCATAAAAGCCAAAATCCTCTTTGTAATGCGAAAACAGGTTACTAATGTAGGTCTTTTGTAAGAGCGAAGTGGCGTAAAGCAAACATTCGTAAAGCGGGGGACACCTGCATCCCTTTAAATCTCACATGTCTGTTTGAAATTTTGCTCACTTGTTTTAGGAACTCCTCCCTGTGAAAGGGACTATGTGCTCTCACTATGTCTATGGCCTTCTTGATCTTATATACCTCTATCAGGTCAGGCCTCCATCTCCAGTGTCCCAGTGAATAAAATCCTAGTCAGCATAATCCCTTGTCAACTCTTGTCAAGAGAACCATGCTGAAGGAACCATGGTTGACAAGAGATGTGGAACATCGAGTCTTATTCTATTCCCCACTCTGGCCTTTTACTTCTTCTCACCTGCCCATCACCTCCCCCTGATGCCCCTCTTCCTGCCCTTTCTCCTGTGGTCCACTCTCGTATCAGCTTCCTTCCTCTCCAACCCTTTATCTTTCCAACCCACCTGGCTTTGCCTATCACTGTCCAGCTAGTCTCCTTCCCCTCCCCCCCACCATTTTATTTTGGTTGCTTCCGCCTTCCTTTTCAGTCCTGAAGAAGGGTCTCAGCCCAAAATATCGACTGTTTATTCATTTCCGTAGATGCTGCCTGACCTACTGAATGCCTCCTGCATTTTGTGTCAATTGCTTAAGCTTACTTAAGGTTTAGGAAGCAAGGATCAGACAGGGCTCTTAAGAATTATAAGACAACTAGGAAGCATCCTGGGGAGGGACTTCCTAAAGAGCTAGAAGGGGACACGAGATGGCCTTGGTAAGTAGGATTAAGAAAAACACAAAGGTGTCCCACACTTATGTGATCGACAAAAGGAAGACTGAAGTGAAGGTAGAACCATTTAGGAATAAAAGAGGAAACATGCCTGGAGTCAAAGGAGGTAGGGAAGGTCCTGAATGAATAGTTTACTTCAGTATTCACCAGTGGAGAGAGACCTTGATGAATGTGAGGTCAGCATACGACAGGCTAATGTTAAGAAACATGTCAACGTTAAGAAAGAGGATATGCTGGAACTTTAAGATAGATTAATCCCTGGGGCCAGCTGTGATGTACCCCAGGTTATTACAGGAAGCAAAGGAAGTAATTGTTACATCTTTAGCGATGATCTTTGTGTCTTCCCTGGCCACAGGAGTATTACCAGATGATGGGTGGGAGTTGTGGGAAATGTTATTACTTTGTTCAAGAAAGGGAGTAGTGTTAACCTTGGGAATTAGGGACCAGTGAGTTTTACACCAATGGTGGGTAAAATATTGGACTATACTCTTAGAGGCAGGATTTACGAGTATTTGGAGAAGCATAGTCTGATTAAGGACAGCATGGGTTTGTGGGGGCAGATCACGCCTTGTGAGCTGATTGAATGCTTTGAGGAAGTGACAACACAAATTGATGCATGTAGAACAGTGGATGTGGTGTATATGGATTTTACTAAGGGGCTTGACAAGGTTCCCCATTCAGAACGTCAGGAGGCACGGGACCCTGGGAAAGTTGGCTGTGTGGATTCAGATTTTCCTTGCCCAAAGAAGGCAGAGATGGAGTGTATTCTGGTGCAGGTCAATGACCAGTGGTCTTCCACAGGGATCTATTCTGGGACTTCTGCTTTTTGTTATTTTTAGAAATGAATTAGATATGCCACAGTAGTTAGCATGACGCTGTTACAGGTCGGGACATTTCCGAGTTCAGAGTTCAATTCCAGTACCGTCTGTAAGATGTCCGTTCATCCTCCCCAGGGAATGCAAGGGTTTTCTCCAAGTGCTCTGGTTTCCTCCCACAGTCGAAAGGCGTACCGGCTACATCAATTGGTCATTGTAAATTGTCCCATGATTAGGCTAGGGTTAAGCATGTTTTGGGGGGGGGGGTTTGCTGAGACAGTGCTGCACAAAGGGCCAGAAAGGTGTACTCCACGATGTATCTCTAAATAATTAAATAAGGAGGTGGAAGGGTGTGTTGGTAAGTTTGCAGATGACACAAAATTTAGGTAGTGTAGAAGGTTGTCATAGATTACAACGGAAGATTGACATCTTCCCACAGCCTGTGAGTCAAATGAACTCCCAGTCACCTCAGGGGTCTCGTCACTAGGACAGCGGGCTACCTGCACTGTGTACTGAGTTATATTTTGTTAACTTACTTGTGGTAATATTTTGGCTTGTGCGCTCTGTGTGATACTATGTGGGTGCACCGTGGTCCAGAGGATCGTTCTTTCCTTTGGTTGTATTTATGTATAGTCAGATGAGAATAAACTTGAACTTGAACATGATAGGATGCAAAGCTGGACTGAGAAGTGGCAGACAGAGTTCTATCCGGAAAAATATGAAGTGATACACTTTGGAAGATTGAACTTGAAGACAGGATACGGGATTAATGGCAAGATTCTTAGCAGTATGGAAGAACGGAGGTTCACAGGGTCCATGACCTTGGAACCCTCAAAGTTGCCGTACAGGTTGATAGGGTGGGTAAGGATGCCTATGCTGTGTAGGCCTTCATTATTCAGGGGCTTGAGTGCAAGAACCATGAGATAATGTTACAGCTCTATAAAACCCTGGTTAGATCACATCTGGAGTATGATGTTTATTTCTGGTCGCCTCATTATAGGAAGGATGTAGATGCTTTAGAGAGGGTGCAGTGGAGACTTACCAGGATGCTGCCTGGATTAGAGAGTGTGTCTTAGGGGGAAAGGCTGAGTGAGGTGGTGCTACAGACACACAATGCTGGAGGAGCTCAGCAGGCCAGGCAGTATCTGTGGAAAAGAATACAATTGACGTTTTGGGCCCAGACCTTTCTGCAGGACTGGCCTGCTGAGTTCCTCCAGGATTTTGTATGTGTTGCTATCACAACCATGGAGTCGGCAGCGCCGTAGATACGGCAATTGCGCTTGTGAATTTGCACGTGTCAGCTAATTATTATTTAATCGTGATAGTATTTAACTCCATACTTGTCATCGTAGTGCTTGTCGAGACTTGGGCAGAGCACAACAGCGCTTCGCTTTTGTTTGCATCGGCCTTGCCTGAGAAATTAGACTGTGGAGTCAACCGACTCCGAAGACTTGCAGTATTCATTTAATAATTAGATGTACTTTTCCGCCGCAGTGTAGGCTTCATTTCCCATTTGAGAGTTTTAGATAGTGGCCCTTTTGGCCTAGTGTTTATTGTTTTATTTTTCCCCTTGAACACTGTTCGTATTAAAGTTTTGTGAAATATTGGCCTGCTTCAGTGTCTCTCACTCCGCACCTGGGCCACATCCAAACCCTAGTGACAGTTGCTCGGATTTCCATCATCTGCAGATTTTCTCTTGTTTGTGAGATTGTGCTTTTTTCTTCGGAGTGCAGGAGGATGAGAAGTGAATAGATAGAGGTGTATAAGATGATAAGAGGCATCGGTAATGTGGACAGCCAAAGACCTTTGCCCTGGGTTGCAATTGCTAATATAGGAGGCTGTCATTTTAACGTGATTGGAGGAAAGTTTACGGGAGATATCAGAGGTGGGATTTTTACAGAGTGTTATGACTGCAGCCCCCTCCCTTGTGAGAATCACAAGAGCACTAAAGGGAGGGTGAGTCAGTAGACCCAGGAAATGAGAGAGGGACGTGCAAGATGCCACGTCCCCGGCGATGTAAAATCCCGGGACATATCCATTGTTTCTTGGAGACACCTTTGTGGATTGCGATCCTATACTACGTGACAGCCTTCAGGGCAAAGTGGGCTGGGTGACGGGGAGAGATTGCATCATCCACCAACCTGATTGACATCTTCAACCCTGCAAGTCAGGATAAAAGAGGGGCTGTAGGAACAGCCCCCTCAGACGCACCAGAAGACACGCTAGCGATCCCGTAATAGCGGGCAGCCATTTGAAGGAAGCCACGTGCGTTCGGTTCCCTTGCCTGGGAGCCGGTGGCGGGTACCACAGAAACGATTGTCTTGAACTAACAACGGGGAACCAACTCCCCCGACTCAATGGTTTGGCCTCATCAAAAGACCCGGGCAAGTTTCTTTTCTCACAATTCTCTCTCTCCCCAACAAGTGAAAACCCAGCGGTCCCCAAAGGCTGAAGCCTGCTGAAACTAAGTGACTTTTATATTTCCAACGGACAATATATTATCCCCTAGACAAATGATAGAGCTATTTCTTATTGATGATTATTACTATACCCACGCTTTTAGATTTGAGTATTGACGACGTATATTATCTGAATGTTTGTATTAACCTTATTTTTGTGCCCCTTTATAAATAAAGACTTTTAAAAATAGTACCATCAGACTTCAACGGACCTCTCTATCTTTGCTGGTAAGTGACCCATTTACGGGGTACGTAACAAGAGGGAGTGGCATTTATCGTTCTAGTGGTTCCTTTCCAAGTGTTTCTTAAATGTCTCGAATGTATCTACCTCTAGGGCATTCCAGGCAACCACCACTCTCTGTGTGAAAAAGCTTACAATTCAAACATCCCTCCTGTACTCTCCTCCAATCACCCTATCACCTTCAAAATAGACCAGAAAGGCATTAAAAGAAATTAGATATGTAAGCCCCGTTAAGCCTCAGGCTCGCTCAGCTTGCTTCTGTCTAGAGGAAGCAGCCTTTGGCCCCTCCAAACTGGGTAATCAGCTTGTGTGGATGCTGTGCGACATCCCCAACATGCCAAATAACAGACAGTACACCATATGCAATTAAATGTGTTCACTTTATAGATCTTACTGGAACTATGTACTTAATAGAGATACAATATAAAAGGAAAAGTAAAAGGCACCAAACTTATCAAAGTCCAACCACTTTGTGCACAACCGTTGGAGTTCAATTAACGAAGTCTTCTGGCCACCATTCGATCCCCTCAGACCACCTCGACTCGTAGCTCAGGACCACCCGAAGTGATCAACCAAGCACCCCTCTTCATCTCCTCTCCTCGCCGAAAACCCTGGCCTTGGACCCCCGCTCAGGGCCCGTTCCATCGCCCAGCGTACAGCATCATGTCCTCCCTCTCTCTCACCCCCTCGCACCGACTCGCCAAAAGCCTGCCAACAACAGCTTACAGACTCAGAAGAGAGAATAACATCTATCCCAGTTGGTTAACAAAGGAATACAAGAGCCATTATCAGCAATCATAACCCAAACAAGCTTCGAGAGAAAACACCCTCTCACCAGTTAGCATAACAAAGAAGCCATTTTGATTAACACACGCAGTTACATAAAGAAAGAAGAAACTCCCTCACACAGAAGAAACACCCTTACAGATATAATATCTATTACAAAAAGAATATTAATTCAGTTAAAAAACACAGTTTAGAAAACACTCACCGGAGATTCACGACAATGTTGCCTGAGTTGGAATGTTTCATTTATGATGAGAGATCTGATAGGTTGGTATAAATTCTCCTTGGAGTGGGGGAATGTGATTGAGGTGCACGAAATTATGAGGCTGTAGTGTGGCTAATGAAAATCTTTTCCCAGTAATGGAGATATCGTACACCAAAGTACAGAGGTTCAAGAGGGGATGTGAGGTTGTTTTTTTTTCATCCAGAGGATGGCCGTGGTCTGGAGGGTTCTGCCTGAGAAGGTTGTGAAGACAGGTAATCTTACGATATCAAAGTTCAAAGTAAAATCGTTATCAAAGGACATACACTCAGTGGTCACTTTATTAGGCACACCTGCACATCTGCTCATTATTGCAAGTATCTAGTCAGCAATCATGTGCCAGCAACGTAAAAGCATGCAGACCTGGTCAAGAAGTTCAGTTGTTATTCAGACCAACCATCAGAATGGAGAAGGGATGTGACTTTGACTTGGAATGATTGTTGGTGCCAGATGGGCTGGCTTGAGTGTCTCAGAAACCACTGACCTCATGGAGTGTTCATGCACAACTGTCTCTAGAGCTCACGGAGCAAGGTGCAAACAGATACATCCAGTGAGCGGCAGTTCTGTGGGCAAAAGCACCTTGTTCATGAGAGAGGTGAGAGGAGAATGACAAGACTGGTTCAGGCTGATGGGAAGGCAACAGTAACTCAACTAAACACATGTTACAATAGTGGGGTGCAGAAAAGCATCTCTGAACACGCATCACATTGATGGGCTACAGTAGCAGAAAAAGACAAACATATAGGAGGTAGCTAATAAAGTGGCCACTGAGTGTATACTATCATACTAGCTTGCCAGCGTTTACAGGGAAAAAAATACAATAGAATTTCCTGGAAGTATATACATAAACAGATAAAGAATGACAAACTGATGTGCAAAAGAAGACAACCTGTCCAAATAAATAACAATAAAGATGAGATCATTAGCTGTAAATAGTCCTTGAAAGTGATTCTTTAAATCATAGAATCAGTTCAGAGTAGTGGTGAATTACGCTGCATCTTTTGGCAATCTTCTGCACTATCCACAAAGCAACCAATCAGAAACAGAATCAGAATTAGAATCAGGTTTAATATTACTGAGTGTACGTCATTAAATTTGTTGTTTCGCAGCAGCAGTACATTGCAATACATAAAATGTACTGTAAATTATAATCAGAAGTATCATTTTATAATCTGTGAACTTACTAACACCCCCCCCCCCCACTTACAGTGCTGTACAAAAGTCTTAGGTGCACACACAAACACACCTCTCCTCCCCCCCCCCCCCCCCCCCCCCAGCTAGGGTGTCTAAGTCTTTTGCACAGACCTGTGTTTGTCAACACGGAGTGGAGAGCGAGTTTGTAAATCTGGCAGGAGCAAAGGATGTTGGGAACGGCAAGGGTAGTACACCATGGGAGGAGCTTTGAACAGGTGGCAGAGAGGTTCTGGGGCAAGGGGTGGCACAAATATGGACACACAGCCCTGAGACACCAGGCAAGGTCATTAGAGAATGTCTCTCTGGTGCTTCCTGCTCCCTCTCCTCTCTCCAACAATGATTGCCCTCTACCTACCCCCCTCCCACTCAAAGTCCCTAATAGAGACACAAATCAGCATCAGGCTTGTCATCTCTCATCTGTCATGAAATTAGTTTTTTATTGTGGCAGCTGCACAGAGCAATAAATAAAACTGCGACAGTACCGTGCAATGAGTCTTCCTAGCTACATACAGTTCACCGTATGTGACTAAGAGTTTTGCACAGTAATGTACGTTTTCATCTAGATCAGGGATTCTCAACCTGGGGTCCACGGAACCCCTGGTAAGGGTCCATGGCATAAAACAGATTGGGAACCCCTGATCTAGGTAATTTATGACATCACAAACATCAGAATCAGGTTTATTATCACAGACATATTCTGTAAACTTTGATATATATATATATATATATATATATATGTGTGTGTGTGTGTGTGTGTGTGTGTGTGTGTGTGTGTGTGTGTGTGTGTGTGTGTGTGTGTGTGTGTGTGTGTGTGTGTGTGTGTGTGTGTGTGTGTGTGTGTGTGGCCTTTTATATATTGGTGAGACCTGACGCAGACTGGGAGACCGTCTTGCTGAACAGCTACGCTCTGTCCGCCAGAGAAAGCAGGATCTCCCAGTAGCCACACATTTTAATTCCATGTCCCATTCCCATTCTGATATGTCTATCCATGGCCTCCTCTACTGTCAAGATGAAGCCACACTCAGGTTGGAGGAACAACACCTTGTATTCCGTCTGGGTAGCTTCCAACCTGATGGCATGAACATTGACTTCTCTAACTTCCGTTAATGCCCCTCCTCTTCTTCTTACCCCATCCCTGACAACATTTAGTTGTTTTTTTTTCTCTCTCTCTGCCTGTTCTCCATCTCCCTCTAGTGCTCCCCCCTCTCCCTTTCTTTCTCCCGAGGCCTCCCATCCCATGATCCATACTGGCCAAGATGCATATCTAAGCTAGCCCCATTTGCCCACATCTGGCCCCATACCCCTCTAAACCAGGGGTTCCCAACCTTTTTCTACCATTAACCAAGGGATCTGTGGAGCCCTAGTTGGGAACCCCTGCTCTAAACCTTTCCTATGCATTTGCATGTCCAAAGGTCAGAATCAGAATCAGTTTTATTATTATACTGATATATGTCGTAAAAATGACTGTTTTGTGGCAGCAGTACAGTTCAATACATACAACAAATCACTGTAAGTTACAATAAAAAATAAAGAGTGCAAAAGAGGCAGGGTGATGTAGTATTCATGCGTTCACAAACTGTTCAGTAATCTGATGGCAGAGGGGAAGAAGCTGTTCCTAAATTGCTGAGTGTAGGTCTTCAAAGTTTAAAGTAAATTTACTATCAAAGTACATAAGTACATGTTACCATATATACAATCTTGTGATTCATTTTCTTGTGGGTGTACTCAATAAATGCAATAACCATAATAGAATTAATGAAAGACCCCACCAACAGGTTGGACAACAAAATGTATAAATACAGAAAAAGAATAAATAAATAGATAGATAGATAAATAAGCAAGCAAGCTATAAATATTGTGAACATAAGATAAAGAGTCCTTTAAAGTGAGTCCATAGGTTGTGGGAACAATTCGGTGACAGGTTGAGTGGAATGAAGTTATCCCCTATTGTTCAGGAGTAATTACTGTTCCTAAACCTGGTGGTGTGATCGTGAGGCTCCTGTACCTTCTTCCTCTTGGCAGCAGTGAGAAGAGAGCATGAGCTGGGTGGTGGGGGTCCCTGATGGTGGATGCTGCTTTCCTGCAACAAAGCTTCATGTAGATGTGCTCAATGTTGGGGAGGACTTTACCTGTGATGGACTGGGGGGGGGGGTGTATTCACTATTTTTTGTAGGATTTTCTGTTCAAGGGACTTTGGGCTGCTTTGTCCCTGATGGTAGAAGAGGCCATGTCCCCGGTGATGAGGGTCCTTCATGATAGATGCCATCTTCTTAAATCAGCACCTCTTGAAGATGTCCTTGATGTTGGGGAATGTCATGCCCATCATTTAGCTGACTAAGTCTACAACCTTCTTCAGGCATCTTGCAAACCTTTGCATTGGATTATCTGTACTAGACAGCAATGCAACGAGTCAGAATGATTCTCTTGGTATACCTGTAGAAATTGGCAAGGGTCTTTGATAAGATGCATTTCAAATGTTGAAATTGTACCTGCATTTACCACTTCCTCGTTCCATATCCACCCATCCCAGTATGAAAAATTGTCCATAGGTTCCTTTTAAATCTTTATTTTGAGCATTCTAATTGTACCTGCTTCAACTACTTTTTTTTAAATCAAAATAAATAGAATCAGCATATTTATAAAGATAAAATGTGCACTGCCTTTTCATTCTCATATTCTTAGTCAATGCTTTCCAAACTGTTCTATTACATTCCACAAAACCTCTCCTATCCAAGTACCTATCTCAGTACTTTTTAAAAATGTTGTTAACGTACCTGCCAAAATTATTTTATTAGCAAAATAAACTTCATTCATAGTAAAAAAAATTACAAGAATGAATTGTTCAATGCCTTTTCATTCTTTACATGCATGGTCAATGCTTTCCATGCTGTCCTATTGCATTCATTCACATCATTAGCACTGCTGACACTCATGTGACACTCTGGGATGTATGCTAACTACTACAATAATTGAGGTGTTTCCTCCTCCCCCACCCAGCCCTTCCCTCTCCAGTAGCAGAAAAACCCTACTCTGTGGTCTTTCTTCTCCAAGGAGCCCTTGCAGTGTCTATGCAAAGCTTCAGTGCATCTCTTTAGTACAGCTTCAGCACGTATTCTTGCAGCCAAGAATGTGCCAGTTGGCAGCATTCCTCCTCGGCCATCTCAATGTCCATAAGACCATAAGATATAGCAGCAGTAGGCCATTTGGCCCATTGAGACTGCTCCACCATTCAATCACGGGCTGATTCAATTCTTGCAGTCATCTCCACTCCCCTGCCTTCTCTCCATACCCTTTGATGCCCTGGTTAATCAAGAACCTATCTATCTCTGCCTTAAATACACCCAATGACTCGGCCTTCGCAGCCGCTCATGGCAACAAATTCCACAGTTTTACCACCCTCTGACTAAAGTAATTTCTCCACATCTCAGTTCTAAATGGACATCCTTCAATCCTGAAGTCGTGCCCTCTTGTCCTAGAATCCCCTACAATGGGAAATAACTTTGCCATATCTAATCTGTTCAGGCCTTTTAACATTCAGAATGTTTCTATGAGATCCCCCCTCATTCTCCTGAACTCCAGGGAATACAGCCCAAGAGCAGCCAGACATTCTTCATATGGTAACCCTTTCATTCCTGGAATCATTCTCATGAATCTTCTCTGAACCCTCTCCAATGTCAGTATATCCTTTCTAAAATAAGGAGCCTAATACAGCACACAATACTCCAAGTGTGGTCCTGGCAGACCAACAAGTTTCTGGTAAACAAAAAAGCGTCTTTCACCAAGTTGATGATCTACCAGCAGCACTTGATGTTTGTCTCCATGTGTGTCCCTGGAAACAGCCCGTAGATCAGAGAGTCCTCTGTCACGCAGCTGCTCAGGGTGAACTGTGACACAGGCCCTTCCATCATTCTCCATGTGCTCTTTGCAAATCCACAGTCTGCAGTGAGGTGAGCTACTGTCTCTTGCTTGCTACAGCCATCTTGCGAGCAGCATGCTCTGGCATGTAGGAAGGATCTGACTGGAGTCTGACCAGCCAGGCAAGGTCTTGGTGTCTTCTGGTGAAGCCTGGTGATGAGGCATTCTGCCAGATGGTCTGGACATTCTGCTCAGAGGAGCACCCCACTATGTCCATCAAGTCCCACTCCTGCAGTATCTACAGGACTTTCCAGGCTGACTGACACTACCATCATCAGACTCATCCAGAATAGTGATGAGTTTGCATATCGACAGCAGGTGGACCAACTGGCGCTCTGGTGCAGTCGGAACAATCTAGAGCTGAACACGCTCAAGACAAAGGAGATGATAGTGGATTTCAGGAGACATCTCCCCGCTATGTCTCCCCTCACAGTCCTCAGCAGTCCTGTGTCCACCGTGGAGAACTTCAGGTTCCTGGGAACCACCATCTCTCAGGATCTGAAGTGGGAGCAGAACATCAGCTCCATCCTGAAGAAGGCCCAGCAGCGGATGTATTTCCTGCGGCTCTTGAGGAAATACGGTCTGCCTCAGGAATTGCTGCTGCAGTTCTACACTGCAGTCATTGAGTCTGTCCTGTGCACCTCCATCATTGTGTGGTTTGGAGCCGCCACCAAGCAGGATAGAACCAGACTACAGCACACAGTGAGGACTGCCGAGCGCATCATTGGAGCCTCCCTGCCCTCTATTGTGGACCTGTACTCTTCCAGGTTGAAGAAGAGGGCGGGGAACATCATAAAGGACTCCTCCCATCCTGCGCACGGACTGTTTGATCTGCTTCCGTCTGGTAGGCGTTTCAGATCCCTCCAGACTAAGACTAATAGGCACTGGAGAAGTTTTTTCCCTACTGCGGTCACTTTGCTGAACAGTTAACTGCCGGTTAACTGTCGGCTAACTATTACTTGGATTGCACTACCTGTATGTATAATCTATATTTTCATTTATATTTATCATTATTATTGTTATGAGCAGAGAGACAACATCTGCTGGAAATAAATTCCTTGTATGTGCATAGGTACTTGGCGATTAAAGTCTGATTCTGATTCTGATTCTGATTCTGGACTTGTCAAAGGTATTGGTCCAGAAGAACTTTCCCACAAAGGACAGGTGGTGTGGCAACCTCCAGTTGACTGGGGCATTGCACGGCAGCAGAGCCAGGCCAATCCTTTGTAAAAATGTGGACAGATAGAACACCAGCATGTAGTGGTACTTGGAGCCCACGTGTCTAGATTATTTCTTATACACTTATTGACAAAGTATGCATGCAATATACAACCATGAGCTTTGTCTTGCCCACAGACTGTCATGAACCAAAGAAACATGGAAACAAATAACAAGCATTAAATCTCTCTCCCTCAGCACAAAAAAATCTCACCAACAGTAACAAAAAGATTGAAAACAGAATATAGAAGGCATATTTCAATACAGTTCAGTTCAGCTTAGTGCTCATTATCTGTAGGCTGCCTGATCCAAAAATTGCCCAATGGTAGTAACAAAAGAAGAGCAACCTGAACCAGTACTAGAAATAAAACACTTCACAAAAACTGGATTAGAGTCCAAATCTACAATCCACGTTGACTAAACCTTGCTTTAGCCCCATCCGCCGACATCATCTAGGGGAAGAGAGATCACCTGAATGTAAGGACCTTCCCTTGTTGTTCTCTGGTGATACCATCTTCCAGATCTAGATAAGTTATTAACTTAAGAGATTCTGCAGATGTTGGAAACCCAGAGTAACACACACAAAGAATGGAGGATAACCACAGCAGGTCAGGCTGCATCTATGGAGAGGTATAGACAGACATCGTTTCAGGCTGAGACCCTTCATCAGGACTGTCCTTGATGACAGGTCTCAGCCCAAAACATTGACACACTCTTCCTCTCCATAGGTGCTGCCTGACCTGATCAGTTCCTCTTGGATAAGTTAGTGCTACCTGTGCATTTTCTGTAATCATCTTGCGCTTTTGTGTAAAAGTCCCACGGCACATAAATCATTTATGTCGGTTTGCATTTCCCAGCCCCGCTGTTGGTCATAAGCAGATAGAGTTCATTCATCATCACTGATCACTCTGCAACAGTTTCATATTACAGTAGCTCTGGGATTTTATTTTATTTGATTGATTTTACTTAGAGATACAGCACGGAAGAAGCCCTCCAGGTCCTTTGAACCGCACCGCCCAGCAATCCACCTATTTAACTCTATCCTAATCACAGGACAATTTACAATGACCAATTAACCCACTAACCGGTGCGTCTTTGGACTGTGGGAGGAAACCAGAGCACCAGGAAGAAACCCACGCATTCCACTGGGAGGATGTAAACACTTCCTACAGATGACACTAGAATTGAACTAACTCCAGCGCCCTGAGATGTAATAGGATCGCGCTAACAGCTACACTACCATGGCGTAAGTCTCATCCAACTATTCTTCAATTATGTTCCTCATGATGAAGAAACACTTCACTCACTTCTTTCAGCAGATGTGGATAGTGAGAAGTGCAGAGGGTTGGCAACACTGGTTGGTGTTGTGGTTTGTTGAAGTTCAGTCCTCTTGTGGATAGTGTAGAAGGTTGTCGTAGATTGCAATGGTACATCAACAAGGATGCAGAACAGGGCTGAGAAGTGGCAGATGATGTTCAGCACAGAAAAGTTCAGATTCATTGCCATTCAACTGTCACGTACCCCGTGACTGGGTTACCAAACCAGCAGAAATGGAATGATACGTTGGAGTCTGGTACTACTGTAACTAAAAGTATTTATCAGTAAACTAAGTAATACAGTACAATAAAAGGCAAATATACGTATAAAACAGGTTAGCAATGATATATACAGAAGTGTAGAAATATAAATTGAAACCAAGCTCTTTCATAGTCTAGGGGTAAATGAATAATCTTAAGGTAATGCATAGTTCAGTTCAGTTTAAGTCGAGGTAGTTGCTGTGGTACCGTTGGAGAGGGGGAGATGAGCAGTTGCAGCAGGCAAACCTTCCGTTGTCTTCTTGTTCTGTTGTGGTTACCGACTGTGACCCCTCCGTTCCCAGCCAGACTGTTCTTCAGTGATGAGCTTGTCACCCAGGTGAGGGTGGACACATACACAAGCCCCCACCAGTCTGCCTTCACACACTGTGAGCCTCTGACCGATTCCCCCGAATCGATCCTCCAAACCCCCACCTTCCTGTGGGTGCACAATGCTCCTTCAGTGTCCCATGGCGTGTCTGCCTGTGTCTCAGCAGGACTCGCTTTTTATCTCCCCTGCCAGGCTATGAGCCATCCATCACATGTCCATCACCTGGCATCGTTTCGCCATCTCAGCAGGAATGCTCACAAGCAGGCAAAGTATCCTTGGAACAAAAGTAAATAATCATCCATGGAGTCATAACTTTTAATATCTCTCTCTCTCTCTCTCTCTCTCTCCCTCTCTCCCTCTCTCTCCCTCTCTCCCTCTCTCTCTCGTCCAACAGTCAGACTCATTCTCCCAACACTTTAAAGTGGTTATCCACAGAAAATATGAACCCTAGGGGTACATAACACCCCCTCCCTTTCAAGAAATTTTCACGAAGGGAAAATTTAAACTTACGTGTACATTACCATATATAAAGAATTACCATTTAGCAATTACAGAAGCGTATACAAATACTAATCTATATTTCACTTTGAAACTTAACATTCAAACAGTCAATCTACCACAATATTGTCCTTATCTTTCACATGCTTTAATACAAAAAAAAGTCAAAGTTCTGCAAACCAGATCTTGTTATTCAAAGTGGCGTTTAATCAACCATTGCCCCTTTTCCACTTTGAAGCAGAGCATTTAACCATCACGTGTTCAGCTTGCTTACCAGCTTGGACAAGGCCTTCATAGACCCCCTGCACAGGTGCTGGCTTAACACCAATGTTTGGCAGACTTTGCCCATTTTCTGAACTCCCAGACAACTAATTAATTTTAAGCAGGTCATTAATTTTATCTTCAGGACCTTTAATTTTATAAGTTCTTATAATAACACCATCAGGTGATCCCTCTTGGTCAAAACAACACTTCAAGTTTTGCCTCTCCAAATCACAAACTTGAACAACATCACCAAGTTGTTTATCTTTAAATTTCAAAATAAACTGTAATTGACTAGCAGGCACCTTGTTACCAACCCATTGTCCCTTCAGCATGGTCAATGCTTCTAAAACCAATTCAGACTTTAAATTTTCCTTATCCAAAAGTCCAGGAACAATACTTTTCCCTTTATCTTCAATAATATTCACATCAACAGCTTTTATCTCATCATTAACTTTTAGAACACCTTCTAACACAAGTGACTGAGAATCCTCACTTTCCACTGGTGCCAGGGTTAACCCCTTACTCACTGAACCAAGTCTATTTGACCCAAAAGGATTGCATTCCTTTTTAACCAAGTCAGATACCTCAGACGTTTCCTGAGTTTTAATACAAGGTTCAGTACCCTGTGAATCCACAGGTACTTCAACAACCTGAGCACAGGCAAACGGGACATCTGCCTCTTCTAGGCTTCCACTACCAGTTCCAGTTTCAAACTCCAAGTTCCCCTGATCCTCCCATTTACTCTCTGGGCAACTCCCATCCGGAGTAAACTCAACCTTGTGGGTTAAAACAACCTCGTCTGCCAACCCAGCAGACTCCCTCAAGGTAGCGGCATCCTTTTCATCTTGGAATGCCCTTACATCATCGGGAATGCACCTCTTAAATTCTTCCACTGTAAACAGCTCTTTCAAGCTGTATAAATCATCAGTGTCCAACACTGGACCTTCCAACTGCCACATCCGTTTCTCATCTTTGCTCTGTTCAGCCACAAATTTTTTCCTTGACAACAATAAATCCGTCTCGTCCCTCTTTATCTCCTCAGCTTCACTGTCCTCTAACCCCTTCTGATACAGGGACGGTAAAAACCTCTCAGCTAAATCCACGTCTGCTGCAGCTACCTCAGGGCCTTTTTCAGCAGCCCTTTTTGCCATGCTCCGGGGTGACTGCGCAGGTGGGATAAACTTCAGAATCTGTGGGTGGGTCCAAGCACTTACAGGCTTGCTCGTCAGCTTCACTACTGAGTACACATCCCCACCTGCAATATCATTACTGAGTAAGACATCCACGTCGTCCATCGGTAGTTCAGGACTGCACCCCTATTGTGACTAGTCCAGATACCAAGTCACATTTCAGAAATATCTTGTGCAAAGGTATGGCCTCAGTCCCCTTTTTTGATACCTTTTATCACATTTACCTCCCCAGTCTCGGTCTCAGCACTGAATTCTAACACCTTCCTTAAGATCAATGACTGACAAGCCCCAGTGTCTCTCCAGATCCGCACTGGAACTGGGGTTGACCCCTCCTTCACAGATACCAACCCGTCCGAAATAAACTTCTCACATCCTTTCTGAACTTGGCTTGACGCCCCCTCCTTTAGTGGCGCTTCAGCCAGCTTAATGCAGGCAGTTGGGGTTGGAGCCTTTCCTTTCCCTGTCTCTTTCTTTGGAGCTAGACACTTAGATGCTATGTGGCCAGCTTTCCCACAATTATAACATGTAAAACTAGGAAACTTCCTTCCAATCTGCTTTTCCTCCTCCTGACCCTTTCCCCGGCTAGTCCCCGGCTTATTCTTTGACTTAACCGGTGGGCTTTCTCTTCCGTACTTACTACCCCTCTGGTAGCTCTTACTTGGGGAAAACTTCACCTTATGGGTTAAGGCGTTTTCATTTCCTAACTTGGCAGATTCTGATATAGACTTAATCTTCTTCTCATTCAGGTATGTCCGGATATTATCCGGAGCACAACTTTTAAATTCTTCGATTAGGATCAACTCCCTCAGGTGGTCAAAATCTTCCTCCAC
The DNA here is from genome assembly GCF_048418815.1 of Hemitrygon akajei. Classification (NCBI taxonomy): domain Eukaryota; kingdom Metazoa; phylum Chordata; class Chondrichthyes; order Myliobatiformes; family Dasyatidae; genus Hemitrygon; species Hemitrygon akajei. Next base: position 17,481,193 of record NC_133130.1, read on the forward strand.
CCTTTCTGCAGCGCACCAATGGTCAAAGTACACACACTTCGCGTATGCAAACTCCGTAAATGTCTGATTCCACTGCTTCCTTAAGTCTCTGAACTTTTGTCTATACGCTTCGGGTGTTACGGATTCAGACAACAATAAATATATGAGTGAGGCAGGGGTTTGTATAACAAATAACACGTTTATTAAACACTGAAAACAAATCCCCAAAAGTAAACAAATCACTAACGTAACTGGAAGTTCGCTGCTGTGCGGCAGCTTAAACAGCTCTTAAAGCAATGAAGCTTAAACAGTTCTTAAAGCGATGTTGCAAAAACAGTTCTTCAAAGTAGTATTGCAAAAGTTCAAAATGCTCACAGTCCAATTAAGGGAGAGACTTTTTAAGATGATTTAAATTCTCTTTCACGTCGCGTTGTTGCAGTTCACAGTCAAACTACTTTTCCCACGAAGAATTTTACGAAGATGAAATGTAACGGCTTAAAGGCACTGACCTTTCCTTTACAACACTGTACTCAATCCTTTCTGCTATTTCACAGGATTAACACGAGTACAGTCAACAAATTCCTTCCGAATGAGGATCAAACAAGGTCGAACCTGTTCCACCAGCGAAATCGATTCTCCTCGATCTTTTAACTCCCGAACTCCGATCTTCACTCTCCACTGATTCTCAACTAGCAGTATTATAAAGAAACTGCTGGCAATGACCTTTTAAACTTTAGGCATTAGATAAAACTTCATCTTTCAACTAAACTGCATCATAACATTAAATCACGCAGTGGCATGAAGTCAACATGGCAAATCCAGCCACGAACTGCCCCTTCTCACAGGGAGGGGTCCTCCTTTTATACCCTGTAAAAAAAACCTGTCACATGACCTCTACTGGTGGGAAAATAAGGTCACTCCACCATCACAAGACCATTACCTCAAGTCCAGTATAGCTTCAACACCTGTCACGTGACAAAGTACACCACTGTCACGTGTCACGGGTACGTAACCCGGGCACCAACTCGTAAATCCTCAGTTTAGCCCCTTTTACTTCATCATAATCTTTAGCCTCATCCACAAACAATGCCAAATAGGCTTGCTGAACCTTCCCCTTAAGAACACTCTGTAACAGAACAGCCCACTTCTTCTTCAGCCAGTCCTGATTCATAGCAACTTTCTCAAAATGGAGGAAGTACCTATCGACATCCATCTCTTCAAACAGGGGTACCAACTTAACCTCCTGACTAACCTTGAAACCCCTGACTGGGTCCACCACGTGCCCCCTTCCTGCAACACTCTTATCCTATCCATCTCAAACTGCCTTTCTTTCTCCCTTTCTTCTCGCTCTCTTTCCTTTTCCTCTTTCTCCCTCTCTCTCCTCCTTTTTGCTTCCTCAGCCTCCAGCTTCTTTACTCAGAACTCATGCTTCCTTTTCCTCTCCTCGGCCTCTATTCTTAATCTTTCCAACCGAAGCTGAAACTCAACCCCGCCAGGTTTACTTTCAGGAAACAGCTCCAACTCTTCTACCTGAAACACCTCCTGGGATACATAATACGCGGCTATTGTTCTCTGTATCTCTGACTTCTTCATTGTCTGTTTCACCTTCGAAAGTTTTAACCATCTCACAATGCTCAGCAATTACAACTTCCTGGCATCCTCTAATGCTTCCGAGGTTGGTTCCTTCAAAAACTTATCAATGTGTTTTCTGCTGTCTTTCCATACCAGATTAAATAAGGGAACTTACCCCAATCAATTCAACAGGCCCCCAGTTTGATATTCAAATCCCAGACGAGCCCCCAATTTGTTACTTACCCCGTGACTGAGTTACCAAACCAGCAGAAATGGAATGATACGTTGGAGTCTGGTATTACTGTAACTAAAAGTGTTTATTAGTAATATAGTGTTTATTAGTTTATTAGTAATTAGTACAATAAAATGCAAATATACATATAAAACAGGTTAGCAATGATATACAGAAGTGTAGAAATATAAATTAAATCCAAGCACTTTCAAAGTATAGGGGTAAATGAATAATCTTAAGGTGATGCAGAGTTCAGTTCAGTTCAGTTTAAGTCGAGGTAGTTGCTGTGGTACCATTGGGGGGGGGGAGAGAGAGCGAGAAAGAGAGAGAGAGAGAGAGAGAGAGAGAGGTGAGCAGTTGCAGCAGGTAAGCCTTCCGTTGTCTTCTTGTTCTGTTGTCCTGTTTGGGTCACTGACTGTGACCCCTCCGTTCCCGGCCAGACCATTCTTCAGTGATGAGCCTGTCACCCAGGTGAGGGTGGACACATACACAAGCCCCCACCAGTCTGCCTTCACACACTGTGAGCCTCTGATCAATTCCTCCGAATTGATCCTCCAAGCCCCCACCTTCCTGTGGGTGCACAATGCTCTTTCAGTGTCCCATGACATGTCTGCCTGTGTCTCAGCAGGACTCGCTTTTTATCTCCCCTGCCAGGCTACGAGCCATCCATCACATGTCCATCACCTGGCATCGTTTTGCCATCTCAGCAGGAACGCTCACAAGCAGGGAAAGTGTCCTTGGAGCAAAAGTAAATAATCATCCACGGAGCCATAACTTTAAATCTTTGTCTCACTTTCTCACATCTGCTCTGGGTGCCACCCCCCTCTTCTTCTCTCTCTCTCTCACTCTCTCTCTCTCATTAGCAGCACAAACAGTGTCCAAAAGCCAGACTCATTCTCCCAACACTTTAAAGTGGTTATCCACAGAAAATATGAACCCTAGGGGTACATAACTCAACCATTCACTTGAAAACAGCTAAATTGTTCCTTTGGGGCCAAGGTGCAAAACATAAAGCCTCACACAGTATAGTTGTAATGAGCTTTTCAGGCCTGTGCAGGCCATTGGAGATCATTGGGCTCCAAGGTTTTTAGAGTGCCTGAATTGGTTCATTGTTGTTTAATGAAAGTCATTAATCATTTAGAGTTTCTTGTGTTGTTCTCGAGGAACTTGCTCTTTGTAATGCTTTTCCTAGTGCTTTCTGTTTATACTTGTTAAGCTTATTTCAACAGGCTTGACAATTCTATGTTACTTGTATTGTACAAGCAGGCGCCCAATTAGTACTGATCCTAGTTTTGAAAATGGTACACCTCGTGGTGTCGCTCAGCTGAGCCACTGAAGTTCCATTGGAATCCTTATGAATAAACTCTGGTTGTCATTGTCGTGGTTTTTCGTGCCTTACAAATGACCAGGAGACGCAGAAGATTCTTCAAGAAGGGTTAAACTTTAATTTGCAAATCAAAGCTGAGACAGTCATTGAGCTAGTCGCTGATTGCCCCCCGATCCTCGGACACAGCAGCTTTTAAAGCAATCTCTAGTTGCATTTTACACGTGCTGCACGTACATTGTGCATAGCAAATAATAAACTTAGAACTGAGCAATGTTCTAATCTACATTTCTTTAGTTCTTTAGCTACCTCTCATTAACACACCATTGTCTTCTACATTCCTAAGATTTCATTCTACTAAATTGAGTAAATTGATAGAAAATAATAAACTCAGAACTGAGCAATGTTCTAATCTACATTTCTTTAGCTCTTTAGTTACCTCTACATTCCTAAGATTTCATTCTACTAAATTGAGTACATGCATAGCAAATAACTGACTTCATAGTTAAAGTTTATACTTTTATACTCCAATATCATCTCTACATTGGAGTTTATCTTCCCACCGCACTTGGATTCCAACATTGCCTGTGCACATAGTGACAATAGTTGAACATACAGTCACAAAATAGTACTACTGTAGTACAATTCCCTGAGTGGCATGGCTCAGAGATTGACAGAGATTGTGCAAAGGATGGGAGGGGTCTTCAACAAGGCTGGAGGCACTGTATATACAGCGCTCTAATATATGTCCTGAATGGGGAGGGGTATTTGGAGAGAGAGACCCCAATGATGTTCAGGCTCTTGCTTTCCATTTCTCATACCAGATGGACCTGATGGTGATGCAGCTGGTCAGGTCACTCTTCGTGGTGCTCCATTAGAATGTGGTGAGATTGTGGGGCTGCGGGGACAGACTCACTTGCCTCAGTCTCATCAAGAAGAGTGAAGTATTTCACTTTGGAAGGTCAAATTTGAAGGCAAGGCTAATGGCTGGACTCTTGACAATGTGGAGGGACAGAGGGACCTTCAGTTCCATGTCCATAGATCCCTCAAAGTTGCCGTGCAAATTGACAATGTTGTTAAGAAGGTATATAGTGTCTTGGCCTTCATTAGTCAGGGATTGAATTCAAAAGCCAAGAGGTGATGTTGCAGCTCTATAAAATTCTGGGTTAGACCACACTTGGTGTATTGTGTTTAGTTCTGGTCACCTCGTTATTGGAAGAATGTGGAAGCTTTAGAGAGGGTGCTGAGGAGATTTACCAGGATACTACCTGGATTAGAGAACATGCCTTATAGGTTGAGTGAGCTAGAGCTTTTCTCTTTGGAGTGACAGAAGATGAGAAGTGACTTGATAGAGATGTACAAAATGATAAATATATAATGTGTAAAATGATAGATCAAGTGGACAGCCAGATACATTTTCCAAGGGCAGAAGTGGCTAATACCATGAGACATAACTTTAAGGTAATTGGAGGCAAATATCGGGGGAGTGTCAGAGATAAGTTCTTTACACAGAAAGTGATGTCTGCATTGAACACTCTCCCAGGGGTAGTGGTAGAAGTAGACACATTAGGCATATTTAAGAAATTCTTAGATAGGCACTTGGGTGATAGAAAAAAATGAAGGGAAAGGTTAGATTGATCTTAGAGTAGGTTAAAAGGTTGGCACAACATTGTGGACTGATGGGCCTGTACTGTGCTGTAATGTTTGGTGTTCTATGTTCCAGATGCATCTAACTTATAACACACTGCACGACAAGACTCAGAAGCAAAAGATAGAGCTGGTCATTATTGGAGTATAAAAGTTGCATTGTTTGCTGTGTAACCAAAACTATGTAGTCAGCTTTGAGCTTGCTATTTTGCTATGCATGTATCCAATTTAGTAGGAGAATGAAATCTTAAGAATGTAGAAGATAATGGTGTGTTAATGAGAGGTAGCTAAGAGATGTAGATTAGAACATGATTAAGTCAATGGGTAGAAACAATAGTGGCGGATGTACTTGTGATACGCAACTGTAGACCGATTGGATATGCTAATGCAACTAAACCAGGAGATTGCTATAAAAAATGCTATGTACAAGGATCGGTGGGCAATCAGCGACTAGCTCAATGACTGTCTCAGCTTTGATTTGCAAATTAAAGTTTAACCCTTCTTGAAGAATCTTCTGTGTCTCCTGGTCGTTTGTGGGGCACGAGAAACCACAACACCATCTACTTCAGAAAGGGAAGCAGTGCGCACACTCCTGTTGACATTAATGATGTTGAGAACCAGAGGGTAGAGAGCTTCAAGTTCCCAGGAGTGAAAATTATCAATATCCTGTAGATGTCCAACCACGTAGATACCACAACCAAGAAAGCTTACCTGAGCTTATCTTTTTCAGGAAGCTAAAGAAAATTAGTGTGTCCTCATCGGCCCTTCCCAATTTTTATCAATGCACCATGGAAAAATGTCCTATCTGGATGAATGAAGGCATGGCGTTGTAACCATTCTGCACATGACTGCAAGAAACTACAATGAGCTGTGGGCACAGCTCAGCACATCCAAAAACCAACCTTCCCTCCTCTTGCTACTTCAGTGAAGTATCCAGCATAATCAAAGACCCCACCCTCCCTGGACACTCTTCCTTCTGTCCTTTCCCATTGGGCAAGAAATACAAAATTCTGAATGCATCTTCCACCAGGCTCAAGGACAGCTTCTGTGCTGATGTTATAAGACTAGTACATGGTTCCCTAGTATGATAAGTTGGACTCTTGGCCTCACAATATAACTCATTATGAATGTGTACCTCATTGTTTAACTTCTACTGCTTCTCTGTAACTGTTACACTTTATTTCATTTCTTTAGAGATACAGCTGGAACCAGTCCTTCTGGCCCAACATGTTGCACCGAGTAGTGTACCACCTATTTAACCCTAGCCTAATCACAGGACAATTTACAATGACCAATTAATGTGCTAACCAGTCTTTAGAATGTGGGAGGAAGCTGGAGCTCCCGGATGGAATCCGCATTTTCACAGGGAGAAGGTACATTTATTTTTCTCTGTTACTTTTCATTTTACCTTTTTCTGTCTCAATTCATTGTGTCATGATTTCGTCTGTATGAACGGACACACTCTTCACTGTATCTCGGTACATGTGACAGTAATAAACCAATTCCAGTTCCAAATAACGGACAACAGAGCTAAGTTACCTCAGTGTACATTGATTGGATGCTGGTCAATGCTGTTGCAGATGCAAGAACCTGTCTCGTACATCCAGTGGCCTGGATTCGATCTTGACTATGGTGCTGTCCATGTGGGACTTGCATGCTCTGCTGCGACTGCGTGGGTTTCCTACAGATTCTCGGGTTTCCTGACTTAGCCACTGTAAATTGGCCTGATGCTGTAGGGTGAATGTTAGAACCTAAGGGTAGTTGATGGGAGTGTGGAGCAAATAGTAAAAGAGCTTTGATGTATGGGGGTATCTTGAGGTACAAGTCCATATGTCCCTGAAAATGGCATATCAGGTGGTAAAGAAGGATGTGGCATGCTTGCCTTCCTTAGTCAGGGCAATGAGTTTAAGAGTCAGAAAGCCATGGCAAAGTCAAAGTAAATTCATTATCAAAGTACATATATATCAACCTTGAGATTGCAGCAAACTATAGAAATACAACAGGATTTATGAAAAGCTACAAAAATAAACACTGACAAGCAACCAACATGTAAAAAAAGACAAACTATGCAAATAAAAATGCTGAGAATATGAGTTGCAGAGTCCTTGAAAGAGAGTCCGTAGGTTGTGAAATCCATTCCAAGTTGAGATGAGTAAAGTTATCCACGCTGGTTTAGGAGTTTGATGGTTGTAGGGGAAAAACTGATCCAGAACCTTGTCATTTAGGACCTAAGGCTCCTGTACCTCCTCCCCAGTGGGAGTAGTGAGAAGAGAGCATGGTGGGGTCAATGAAACTTTGAAACATTGATTGGAATGCATTTGAAGATATTGTGTGCATTTCTGGTCACCCCATTGCAGAAAGGATGTAGAAACTATGGAAAGGGTAAAGAAGAGGTCCACCAGGATTATAAGATAGGTGTTATAAGGTAAGGTTGCACAAACTTGGATTGTTTTCTCTGGAGCTCTGAAGGTTGAAGGGGACATGTGATAGAAGTACACACATTTATTTATCTATTAATTTATTTGTTTGTTTGTTTGTTTGTTTGTTTGTTTGTTTATTAATTAATTAATTAATTTAGCAATACAGGATGGTAGGGGCCTTCCTGGTCCAGTGGAAATGGAAGTCTTTCTAATTTTAGTTAACATTCTATCTCTATGTTTCTAAACACTTTCTAAGTGTCCTACAATATTTAATCTAGACGCAGATGTTTATCAAACACAGCTGGCTTTGAGTGTTTCTTGCAAATTGCTTTACCATTTCTTCTCTCTGAAATAACCACGAAGATTTTCCAAGGAACAGCTGAACATCCATCTTCCTTCAATCACTTGCTTGTGACGGTTTTCACACCTGTCCAACTCCTTTTGGGTTTCATGAGTTTAATCATTCCCTTCTTCCCTCTTCCATTGTGTACAAGATACAAAACTCTGAAATCAATTTTCCATTCTTCCAGAAACATTCCAGAATCCAGTGATTTTTGAAAAATAACTACTAATGCCTCCATGATCTCTTCAGCCACCGCTTTCTGTACACCATCTAGTCCAGGTGACTTAAATATCTTTGAGCCTTTCAGTTTCCCAAGAACCTTTTCTCCATTTACAGTAACTTCACACTCTTTAGGCCCCCTGACACCAAGATCTTTCATCATACTGCCGGTGTTTTCCACACTGAAGACCGATGCAAAATACTTGTTCAGATCATCCGCTATCTCGTTGTCCCCCATTACTACCTCTCCAGCATTGTTTTCCAGTGGTTGAATATCAATTCATAATAGAAATACAGAAATCTACAGCACATTACAGGCCCTTCAGCCCACAATGCTGTGCCAACCATGTAATCTACTCTAGAAACTGCCTGGAGTTTTCCTACCACATGGCCCTCCATTTTCCTAAGCTCTATGTAGCTATCAAAGTGTCCCTTAAAACACCGTATTGTATCCGCCTTTACCACCCTCACTGGCAGTGCATTCCACGCACCCCCCACTCTCTGTGGAAAAACTTACTTCTGACATCCCCCTTGTACCTACTTCTAAGCACCTTAAAACTATACCCTCACGTGTTAGCTATTACAGCCCTGGGAAAAAGCCTCTGGCTTTCCACACGATCAATACCTCTCATCAATTTATACATCTCTATTAGGTCACCTCTCATCCTCCATCACTCCAAGGAGAAAAGGCCAAATTCACTCAACATATTCTCATAAGGCATCCAGGCAATCTCGCCTCTCTTTTACACTTCATGTATCTGAATAAACTTTTGGTATCCTCTTTAATATTATTGGCTAGCTTACTTTCATATTTTAGTTGCCTTCTGTTGGTCTTTAAAAGCTTCCCAATGCTCTAACTTCCCACTAATCTTTGCTCTATTATTTGCCTTCTCTTTGGCTTTTATGTCAGCTTTGAGTTCTTCTTCAGCCACGGTTGTGTCATCTTTCCTTTAGAATACTTCTTCCTCTCTGGGATTATATATATACTGTGCCTTCTGAGCTGCTTCCAGAAATTCCAGCCATTGCTTCATCCCTGCCAGTGTTCTTTTCCAAGCAATTCTGGCCAACTCCTCTCTCATGCCTCGGTAATTCCTTTTACTCCAGATGAGATGACTCTTGGCCTTAAAATCTACCTGGTTCTGATCTAGCTCCTTATCGTTTACTGGCATTGCACCTTCTGGTAGGTCCTGCACTTTATTCTGCATTCTTATTGTTTTACCTTGTTCTACCTTAATGCACTGTGTAATGATCTGATCTGTACGAACAGTATGCAAGACAGGCTTTTTGCTGTATCTTTGTACATGTAACAGTAATAAATCAATATTAATACATAAATAATCAACACATCAAAGGTTACAGGGAGAAAGCGGGAGAATGGGGTTGAGAGGGATAATAAATCAGCCATGATTTAATAGTTGAGCAAACTCAATGGGCCAGATGGCCTAATTCTGCTCCTATGTCGTATAGTCTTATTAGATGCTGGATTTGGTATAGCCACAGTTCACGAAGTTACCATTTCACAGATGAAAACAATGGGTATCTATCAGTAATAATATATTATTGGGTGGCACAGTTACATAGTGGTTAGCACAATACTTCACAGTACCAGCGACTGGGGTTTAAATCCTGCCTACTGCCTGTAAGGAATTTGCACATTCTCCACATGACTGTGTGGGAATCTTTGGGTGGTAGTTTCCTCCCACTGTGAATTGTCCCATGATTAGGCTGGGGTTAAATTGCAGGTTGCTGGGTGCCACAGTTCAAAGGGCCAGAAAGGCCTATTCCTCACTGTAGCTCAATAAAATAAATAAAATTAAACATTATAAGACTATTGAATGATTCCCTAGTAAAATAATTGGACTCTTGACCGCACAATCTACTTCATCATGGCCTTGCACCTTATTGTCTACCTGCACTGCACTTTGCCTGTAACAGTAACACTTTCTTCTACAGTCTGTGGTTTTCCCTTATGTTGTCTCACATTATTATTCCAACAAAATGATTTGTCCGGGTGACATGCGAAGGAAATTTTTTTCACTGTACCTCAGTACATGTCACAATAGTAAACCAATTATCAGTTAGAATTTACCACAGAGAAACAGCCTATTAACCTCAACTTCTCCATCCTGAAGTTCATGTTTGTACAATCCTTCTCCTACTCACGATGAACTCAACTGACAGCACTGTGGCGAAGTGGTTAGCATGATTGACAGCATGGTGGTGAAGTGGTTAGTACAATTGACAGCACAGTGGTGAAGCGGTTAGCACAATTGACAGCACAGTGGTGAAGCGGTTAGCACAATTGACAGCCTGGTGGTGAAACGGTTACCATGATTGACAGCATGGTGGTGAAGCGGTTAGCACAATTGACAGCACGGTGGTGAAGTGGTTAGCACAATTGACAGCCTGGTGGTGAAACGGTTAGCATAATTGACAGCCTGGTGGTGAAACAGTTAGCATAATTGACAGCACCATGGCAAAGTGGTTAGCACAATTGACAGCCTGGTGGTGAAACGGTTAGCACAATTGACAGCACGGTGGTGAAGCGGTTAGCATGATTGACAGCACGGTGGTGAAGCGGTTAGCATGATTGACAACATGGTAGTGAAAGGGTTAGCACAATTGATGGCATGGTAGTGAAATGGTTAGCATAATTGCTTTACAGGACCAGTGCTCATCGATCCCACTGAGTTTCCCCCAGCTGCTATGGTTGCCTCCCACATTTCAAAGACGCATGAATAGGGTTAATGAATTGTGAGCATGCCATGTTACCTTTGGAGGTATTGCTGCCCCCTGTACAAACCTCACTGATCTGATCTGATGCAGACGATGCATTTAATTGTATGTTTCCATGTACAATTGACAAATAAAGCCAATCTTTAATGTTTTAAAACAAAAAACCTGTCATCTTCTTTCTTCCATCTGTAGAATACGGTATATCTCTTCATTATATTCAGAGATACAGTACAGTAACAGATGGTTCCAGCCCAAAGAGTCTGTGCTGCTCAATTACACCCATGTGATCAATAACCTACTAACCCATATGTCTTTGAAATGTGGGAGGAAACCAGAACACCTAGAGGAAACCCACGCAATCAGACAGCGACAGGAACTGAACTGCTGTCGCTGGTGCTGTAAAGCGTTACAATAAGCGCTACGCTAATGAGCCACCCGACTTCGTTTGCTTCAACGGCTCCCTCAGGGGGCCAAGCTTCACGGCTGGATATTCCCGTGGAATTTTGTCCATCTGATCATTCTCCCCTGAGAGAATGGATGTCATTGTACCTTGTGACTCTTCTTCTGTTACTGCCTGGTCTGCAACACAGGCTATTTTGCCTTCAGATACTGGCATACTCCCACAACAATTGACTTTCTCTCTGCCTCCACAGATGCTCCCTTACCCACTGAGTACCTCTAGAGGAGGGGGCCATGGACCCCTACCACTAACAGAAGGGTCCCTGGAGATCAGGTTGGGAACCTCACCACTAGAGGCTGCATTTTGGTCTTTTGTTTAGGGTCGAAATTGGTAGGGATGAAGTGATCAGCAGCTTGCAAAGGACAAAGAAAAATTCATTCTCTATTGCCTGTGGCAAACAGGTGCTTATACTAAATCCGCTGCTCCCACTACAGCCTCCACTACATCGGTGAGACTGATGTGGACTGGGAGCTGCTTCGTCAAGCACCTTTGCTCCATCCACAACAAGCAGAAATTATCAGTAGTCAACCATTTTAATTCCAGTCCATGTTCCCATTCTGACATGTCTATCCATGGCCTCCTCTACTGCTACGATGTAAAGTCACCACATACTACCCTAAGATTTATTTTCTTGCCGTCATTAACAGTAGAACAGAGAAATACAAAAGGATCCATGAAAAACTTAATGACAATCAATGACAAACAACCAGTTTGTTAATAAACAAAGCAACAAATAATAAACATACTGTAAATAAGTAAACAGATAGATAAACACGAGAAAGTCTGCAGAAGCTGAAAGTCCAAAGTAACACACACGATATGCTCAAGGAACTCAGCAGTCAGGCAGCATCTATGGAAATGGATATTAAGTAGATGTTTCAGGCCAAGACCCTTCTTCAGGACTGAAAAGGAAAGAGGAAGACGCCAGGATTAAAAAAGATGAGGGGACGAGAAGGAGGATACCTAGAAGGTGATAGGTGGGTAGAAAAGCGAAAGGGCTGGAGATGAAGGAATCTGATGGGAGGGGAGAGTGGTTCATAGGAGAAAGAGAGGGGAAGAGACACAAGGGTGGGGTGATAGGCAGATGAGAAGCGGTAAGAGGCCCTTGTCGTGCCCTTTCTGAAGTATGATTCTATACTGTTCAGCTTCTAAATGCCTTGCCAGTTTCCCTGAGTTCACACAGTGGACAGCAGTTGCTAGGTGAAGTCACGTGGTAAGAATCACTAGCTAGACTTCTGGCAGTAGCTTCCCTTACTCAGCTGAACCTACTGGGTCAGCAGAATGCACACAGATGAAGATTATGTTAAACCTTTCTGGTTGGGTTTGAGAGTAATTTGCATTTACATTCCCTTCTCAATGTTGGTAGATCAGTGAGTTCTCATTTTTCACATCCACTAGCTTGGACGTTCTGTGATTTCTTGTGGCTGTAGTTATACTACTCCCACCAGGGCACTGTTGACACCCAGATGCACCAGGATCATGTTTGGTAGCCCATGATTCTTTTTCCTGCAGATCTGGACTGATCGGAAACTCTATCCACAGCTTCTGGAAATAACAGCCAAAAGTTTCTATACCCTTAACACATTGACAGGAATGTCAGATTATATAGCTCCCCTGCCAGAAGGTCCAAAGGTTTTGCAGACATGTCTGAGGTTTCTCGCTAGAGATATGAGGCAGGTTCCTAATGAGGACTAGCTATCAAGCATCAGCATTTTGTGCATTTAATTATGAGCATTTTATCAGTAACTTGCAGACATTGTGCCCGGATTGAAGTTGCATTTTTCATGACTACATAATTTAATAACATTCAAAATACAGTACTGCAATATTTCTCCGCCCCAAGGGTTTGAAAACAAAGTAAAAGTAGTTCTGCTTGGGAAGTAATAGAAAATGTTGGTGTTTTCTGGAGCAACTATGTTTGTCAACCTAGCTAATTCTGAAAGTTAAATGATAGACAGGGAATATTAATTCTGGCAGATGCCAATGACTCTCCCAATGTCCTACACCAAGTTTGAAAGCTATCATCAACTGTGTTAAACTACATTCAACTTCATTATGAACATTAACTTCATTATCAGCATTATGAAGGACCCCACACACCCCTCATACAATCTCTTCTCCCTCCTGCCGTCTGGGAAAAGGCTCTGATGCATTCGGGCTCTCACGGCCAGACTATGTAACAGTTTCTTCCCCCAAGCTATCAGACTCCTCAATACCCAAAGACTGGACTGACACCTTGCCCTATTGTCCTGTTTATTATTTATTGTAATGCCTGCACTGTTTTTGTGCATTTTATGTAGTCCTGTGTAGGTCTGTAGTCCAGTGTAGCTTTCTCTGTGTTGTTGTTTTTTTTACGTAGTTCAGTCTAGTTTTTGTACTGTGTCATGTAACACCATGGTCCTGAAAAACATTGTCTCATTTTTACTATGTACTGTACCAGCAGTTATGGTCGAAATGACAATAAAAGTGATTTGACTTGACTTGACTTGACTTCATCTTAGGCCCCATATCTGAGAAAGGGTGTGCTGGCATTGGATTGAGTCCAAAGGAGGTTCACGAGAATGATCCCAGACATGAAAGGACTAGATAGGGTGGATGTGGAGAGGACGTTTCCTCTGGTGGGGTCTTCAGAACTAGAGGGAACAGGCCCAAAATTGAGGGGCGACTCTTTAGAACAGAGGTAAGGAGGGATTTTTTTTAGCTAAAGAGTAGAGAATCTGTGGAATGCTCTGCCACAGACTGTGGTGGAGGTCAAGTCCATGTATGTATTTAAGGCGGAAGATGATAGTTTCCTGATCGGTCAGGGCATCACAGGATAGCCAAGAAGGCAAGTGTATGGGGTTGAATGGGATCTGGGATCAGCCCTGATAGAATGGTGGAACAGATCGATGGGCCGAATGGCCTAATTCTGCTCTTATGGTCTAAAGGGTTAACATATGAGGAGTGTTTGATAGCTCTAGGCCTGTACTCACTGGAGTTTAGAAAAATGTGTGGGATCTCACCGAAACCTATCAAATATTGAAAGGCCTGGATAGAATGGACATTGAGGAGATGTTTCCTGTAGTGGCAGAGTATGGGACCAGAGGGAACAGCCTCAGAAGAAAAGGATGTCCCTTTTGAACTGGGATGAGGAGAAATTTCTTTAGCCAGAGGAAGGTGAATCTGTGGAATTTGTTGGGTATATTTAAAGCAGAGATTGTTAAGGGCATCAAAATTTGCTAGGAGAATGCAGGAAAATTGGGTTGAGAGGGACGATAAATTAGTCAATATGGAATAATAGGGTTGAGTTGGATAATAAATTAGTCATTATGGAATAATGGGGCAAACACAATGGCCACAATACCTTAAATTATATCTTAATATCATATAGTTATCTTATTATGCTAAGCTGATTGATAAATAGAGGGCTATGGGTAAGCCTAGTAATTTCTAAGGTAGGGACATATTTGGCACAACTTTGTGGCCAAAGAGCCTGTATTGTGCTGTTGATTTTTTATGTTCTATGTTCTAAATCAGAAGAATCAGTACTGAGGTTGCATATCAATGGACGGCTGTTTATTGAGTGGACAAATCTTGAAGACTTTGGCGATGCACAGAAGCATAGTCATGGCAGTTAAGATGTATATGGCTCTCGGGAAGAATGACTTCCCAAAGTGCTCAGAGACTGTACAACTGCTGATGCTGAAATACTTATCGAAGGGATGTGATATTGCACTTGACTTGGATGATTCTGAAAGCCGAAGAGGTGACTCTGTAACCATAAGGCAACAGTCTCCAGGATGATCCTGGACAGGAGAGAGGTGATGTAGAAGACAGTGAATGAGAGTCTCCGAAGTATCAACTCCTGGTTGATGTAATGACAAGCGTCGTGAAGGCGGAATACTGCACCAGGAACCAAAACAGAGACCAGCTGCAAGGTGCACAACAGCTGTGGGGAAAGTTTTAAATGAGAAAAGTTCACATTTAAAGGCGAGAACATTAAAGGGCAGGTATTTCAGCACTAATAGAGTCATAGAGCACAATGCGTACATTAAAGCTAACCAAAGAAAGGGATTTCATTTAAAGGACATTCAAAGCAATACTGTTCTCTAAAATTAAATCAACACTTGAAGGACTTTGGGTTTGTGTTCTCTAAGTATTGGTAAACTAATAAAACCAACATCAGTTTGAATTTTCTTTCAAGGACAATTTTTCCAAAATGAAGCTTTGATATGTTCTTCAAATTCTCTTCCTTCCAGTTTTGAGAAGCAAAATTAAATTGGAACATTTCACAGTCTCCCACTGACTGTTCAGATATATCTGATGTTGACCTAATGAAACCCACAAGAGATTCTGCAGATGCCAGAAAGCCAGAGTACCACATCCAAAATCCAGGAGGAAATCAGTAGGTCACGCAGGATCTATGGAGAGGAATCAAGAGGAGTAAAGAGGAACAAAGACCCCTGAAGAAGGTCTCAGCCTGAAACTGACTGTAAAAGCTTGTATAGATATGTGAAAAGAAAAAGATTGGTCAAGACAGATGTAGGTCCCTTACAGTCAGAAACAGGTGAATTGATCATAGGGAACAAGGACATGGCAGACCAATTGAATAACTACTTTGGTTCTGTCTTCACTAAGGAGGACATAAATAATCTTCCGGAAATATAAGGGGACCGAGGGTCTAGTGAGATGGAGGAACTGAGGGAAATACATGTTAGTAGGGAAGTGGTGTTAGGTAAATTGAAGGGATTAAAGGCAGATAAATCCCCAGGGCCAGATGGTCTGCATCCCAGAGTGCTTAAGGAAGTAGCCCAAGAAATAGTGGATGCATTAGTGATAATTTTTCAAAACTCCTTAGATTCTGGATTAGTTCCTGAGGATTGGAGGGTGGCTAATGTAACCCCACTTTTTAAAAAAGGAGGGAGAGAAAAACCGGGGAATTATAGACTGGTTAGTCTGACATCGGTGGTGGGGAAAATGCTAGAGTTGGTTATCAAAGATGTCATAACAGCACATTTGGAAAGATGTGAAATCATCGGACAAAGTCAGCATGGATTTGTGAAAGGAAAATCATGTCTGACGAATCTTATGGAATTTTTTGAAGATGTAACTAGTAGAGTGGATAGGGGAGAGCCAGTGGATGTGGTATATTTAGATTTTCAAAAGACTTTTGACAAGGTCCCACACAGGAGATTAGTGTGCAAACTTAAAGCACACGGTATTGGGGGTATGGTATTGATATGGATAGAGAATTGGTTGGCAGACAGGAAGCAAAGAGTGGGAGTAAACGAGACCGTTTCAGAATGGCAGGCAGTGACTAGGGGAGTACCGCAAGGCTCAGTGCTGGGACCCCAGTTGTTTACAATATATATTAATGATTTAGATGAGGGAATTAAATGCAGCATCTCCAAGTTTGCAGATGACATGAAGCTGGGCGGCGGTGTTAGCTGTGAGGAAGATGCTAAGAGGATGCAGGGTGACTTGGATAGGTTAGGTGAGTGGGCAAATTCATGGCAGATGCAATTTAATGTGGATAAATGTGAGTTTATCCACTTTGGTTGCAAGAACAGGAAAACAGATTATTATCTGAATGGTGGCCGATTAGGAAAAGGGGAGGTACAACGAGACCTGGGTGTAATTGTACACCAGTCATTGAAGGTGGGCATGCAGGTACAGCAGGCGGTGAAAAAGGCAAATGGTATGTTGGCATTCATAGCAAAAGGATTTGAGTACAGGAGCAGGGAGGTTCTACTGCAGTTGTAGAAGGCCTTTGTGAGACCGCACTTAGAATATTGTGTGCAGTTTTGGTCCCCTAATCTGAGGAAAGACATTCTTGCCATAGAGGGAGTACAGAGAAGGTTCACCAGATTGATTCCTGGGATGGCAGGACTTTCATATGAAGAAAGACTGGATCAACTAGGCTTCTACTCACTGGAATTTAGAAGATTGAGGGGGGATCTTATTGAAACGTATAAAATTCTAAAGGGATTGGACAGGCTAGATGCAGGAAGATTGTTTCCGATGTTGGGGAAATCCAGAATGAGGGGTCACAGTTTAAGGATAAAGGGGAAGCCTTTTAGGACCGAGATGAGGAAAGACTTCTTCACACAGAGAGTGGTGAATCTGTGGAATTCTCTGCCACAGGAAACAGTTGAGGTCGGTTCATTGGCTATATTTAAGAGGAAGTTAGATATGGCCCTTGTGGCTAAAGGAATCGGGGGTATGGAGAGAAAGCAGGTACAGGGTTCTGAGTTGGATGATCAGCCATGATCATACTGAATGGCGGTGCAGGCTCGAAGGGCCAAATGGCCTACTCCTGCACCTATTTTCTATGTTTCTATGTAACATCAACTTTTTGTTCCTCTCCATAGATGCTGCCTGACCTGATGAATTCCTTCAGCATTTTGTATTTGGCTGAATCAAGAATGGTGATGAATCAGCATATAGGAAGGAGATTGAAAATCTGATTGAATGGTGCCACAGCAACAACCTCTCTATTGTAAGACCAAAGAGCTGATTATAGACTATAGGACTATATTTCTTGGTCTGCCTTCCCAACACAGACCCTGTGGAACACCACTCAGATAAGAAAAGGATCCCCTAGCAGGTCAGGCAGCATCCGTTGAAATGAGCAGTCAATGTCTCGGCCCGAAATGTTGACTGCTCATTTCAACGGATGCTGCCCGACCTGCTGAGTTCATCCAGCTTTTGTGCGTGTTGATTTGACTCCAGCATCTGTAGTGTACTTTGTGTTTAGAAAAGGATCCCTTTTTCCCACTCTTTGCCTCCTCCCAATCATCCACTGCTCTATCCATGCTATAATCTTTCCTGTAATACCATGGGCTCATAGCTTGCTAAGCAGCCTCATGTGTGGCACCTTGTCAAAGGCCTTCTGAAAATCCAAGTACACAACATCCACTGATTCTGCTTTGTCTATCCTGTTTGTTATTTTTCAAATAATTCCAACGTATTTGTCAGGCAAGATTTTTCCCTTGAGGACAGTACAGCACAGAACAGGCTCTTCGGCCCATGATGTTGTGCTGACCTTTTACCATAGTCTAAAATCAATCCAGCCTTTCCCTCCTACCTAGCTCCCCATTTTTCTATCAGCTATGTGCCTACTAAAGAGTTTAAATGCCCCTAATGTATCTGCCTCTACCACCACCCCTCACAGCTCATTCATGCTTCCACCACACTTTGTGTAGAAACCTACCTCTGACATGCTGCCTATACTTTCCGACAATGAACTTAAAATTATGCTCCTTTGCATAAAATTAGCCACTTCTTCCACAGGCTGTGCGGATTGGTGATAACATATCCTCCTCGCTCATGATCAACACTGGCGCACCTCAGGGGTGTGTGCTTAGCCCACTGCTCTACTCTCTGTATACACATGACTGTGTGGCTAGGCATAGCTCAAATACCATCTACAAATTTGCTGATGATACAATCTCAGGTGGTGATGAGAGGACATACAGGAGTGAGATATGCCAACTAGTGGAGTGGTGACACAGCAACAACCTGGCTCTCAATGTCAAAGACGAAAGAGCTGATTGTGGACTTCAGGAAGGGTAAGATGTAGGAACAAATACCAATCCTCATAGAGGGATCAGAACTAGAGAGAGTGAGCAGTTTCAAATTCCTGGGTGTCAAGATCTCTGAGGATCTAACCTGGTCCCAACATACTGATGTAGTCATAAAGAAGGCAAGACAGTGGCTATACTTTATTAGGAGTTTTAAGTGATCTAGCATGTCAACAAATACACTCAAAAACTTCTATAGTTGTACCGTGGAAAGCATTCTGACAGGCTGCATCACTGTCTGGTATGGACCAAAAGAAGCTGCAGAGGGTTGTAAATTTAGTCAGCTCCATCTTGGGCACTAGTCTACAAAGTTACCAGGACATCTTTAGGGAGCGGTGTCTCAGAAAGGCAGCATCCATTATTAAGGACCTCCAGCACCCAGGGCATGTCCTTTTCTCACTGTTACCATCAGATACGAGGTACAGAAGCCTGAAGGCACACATTCAGTGATTCAGGAACAGCTTCTTCCCCTCTGTCATCCGGTTCCTAAATGGACATGAAAACTTTGGACACTACCTCACTTTTTTTTAATATACAGTATTGCTGTTTTTGCACATTTAAAAAAAAATCTATTCAGTATACGTAATTTATTTATTTATTTATTATTATGTTTTATTTTTTTTCTCTCTGCTAGATTATGTATTGCATTGAACTGCTGCTGCTAAGGTAACAAATTTCAGGTCACATGCTGGTGATAATAAACCTGACTCTGATTCTGAGAAAGGTCTCTTGCTGTCCTATCTATGCCTCTTATCACATTATCAAATCACTCTATCAAATCACCTCTCATTCTCTTTCTCCCCAAAGAAAAAAGTCCTTGTTTGCTCAATCTACCTTCATAAGAAATGCTCTCTAATCCAGGCAGCATCATGATAAATCTCCACTGCACCTTATCTAAAACTTCACATCCTTCCTACAATGAGAGGACCAGAACTGAACACAATTCTTCAAGTATGTTTGAACCAAAGTTTTATATATCTCCAATATTACCTCATGGCTTTTGAACTCAATCCTCCTTACATAACAATTCATTTCAAAGGTGCATTGAGGTAGTACAAGGTAAAACAATAACAGAAGGGCAAATCATAGGCACAAGATATTCTGCAGGTGCTGGAAATCTTGAACAAAACACAAAAAATGCAGGAGGAACTCAGCAGGTCAGGCAGCATCCATGGTTAACAGGAACAAACAATTAATGTTAGAGGGTCTCAGCCTGAAATGTCGACTGTTTATTCCTCTCTGTAGATACTATCTGACTGGCTGAGTTCTTCCAGTATTTCGTATGCGTTGCTCAATAACAGTGCTTAGTTGGTTGGTTTATTATTGTCACGTGCACTGAGATACAGGGATAAGCTTGTCTTGCATACGGTTCATACAGATTAGTGCATTCCACTGAGCATTGAGGTAGAATAAGGCAAAATAATAACAGTTACAGAGAAAGTGCAGTGCATCTAGATAATAAGGTACGAAGTCATAAATAGGTAGGTTGTGAGATCAAGAGTCTAACTTGTACTAGGCATCATTCAATAGTCTTATAACAACAGGACAGAGGTTCCCCTTGAGCCTGGATGTATGGGCTTTCAGGCTTTTGTATCTTCTGCTCGTCTGCCCCATGGAAAAAAGGGGGTGGGGTCTTTGATTATGCTGACTGCTTTACTGAGGCAGCCAGAAGTCAGAATAAAGGGTTACAGGACAGAGAAAGTGCAGAGCCAGCAGCAGTGAGGTGCAGGAAAGGCAACCTTGAGGAACTGTATCTGATTTACCTTGGTGGTCTGTAACTCACCATGTGGATGCCCAGCAGAGCCAATGGTAACAAGGGCTTTGGTGCCATTGGCCGTATACAGATATTGACATTGGTTTGCTTCGGCTCACTGAAAGTCGGAGGAGGTTGTGTAGACAACTGCTAGAGCATATTCTGGAGTTAGGGCATAGAGCAAAATGTTAACTTTAGGTTCCAGTCTTTAGACCTGAATGTGGATTAGAGATTAAATTTAAAATGCAGCCCTGGACAATCATTTTCTTGAGCTGTGGACTCACGTTAATTGAAAACCAGACAATGCTGATTAACATTCACTTTGGGTGTCTGGAATGTTGGTGAGAAGAAGGAGGTGTGAAAATTTCATGTAATTCAAAGGAAGAATTGTAGATACATTCATCATAACTATAGAACAGTCCTTTAATCTTCAGCATATAAAATGTCATGTAATATCGAACAGTCCTCTTCCTCTGAAAGGGTTTCAAAATGATTCCTGTTGCTTGTTTTTGTTGAACAAAACTCTTCTATATCCATTAGCTTTAGTGGCTCTCTGGCAACTTTGTTCACAATAAAACAATAACTGTGCCTATTGTTCTAAGTACTGACGATACAACCATGTTGGACTGTTTAGCTCAGTGGTGAAATGTAGGCTCAGCAGTTATAGTCATAGAGTACTATAACTCTGAAACAGCCCCTTCGACCCACCAGCCTGATCTTCTGCCTATTCCCATCAACCAACACCTTGCCCATATACCTCCAAATCCCTCACGTCCAGGTACATGCCCAAAATCCTCTTAAAGTTTGTGCTTTTATGATCATGAAAGCAAAACGACATAGCATGAGTGGGCCATGCAGCCCTTCTAACCTGTTCCACCACTCAGCAAGATTATGGAACAAGCTGCCCGAGGAAGTGTCTTAAGTACACTTAAAAGGTACTTGTACAGGTTCACGGATAGGAAAGTTCCAGAGGAATATGGAGTAATTGCATGTAAAAGGGTCAAGCCATATGAGAGCCATTGTTCACACGACCATCAGATTTAGGAGTGGAAATAGGCCATTTAGCCCATTAAATCTGCTCTGCCCATTTCATCATGGCTGATCCATTTTTTCCTTTCAACCCCATTCTCCTGCCTCTCCCTGTAACCTTTCACATCCTGACTAATGAAGAACCTATCAACTTCCGCCTTAAATAGACCCAGTAACCTGGCTTACACAGCTACTTGTGACAATGAATTGGACGCAGTTGAGCTGGAGGGCTTGTTTCCATACCATGTGACTCTACGTCTCTATGGGTAATATTTGACCTCAGCCCCATTTGCCTTCACCATCCCCATATGCATTGATCTCTTTGATGTCCACAAATCTATGGATGTTTTTATTTGAAAGAATACAGTACTTCTACATTGCTTCCCTGGGAAAGATAATTCTAAAGATTCATCGCCTTTGAGTGAAGAAATTGAAATGAGGCAAAAAGCAAACAAGAGGAGCAACACCTCACCTTCTGTCTGGATAGACTACAGTCGAACAGAATGAACTCTCCAGTTCTGAACCTCACCTTCTACCCGGGTAGACTACAATCGAACAGAATGAACTCTTCAGTTCTGAACCTCACCTTCTGTCTGGGTAGACTACAATCGAACAGAATGAACTGTCCAGTTCTGAACCTCACCTTCTACCCGGGTAGACTACTATCGAACAGAATGAACTCTCCAGTTCTGAACCTCACCTTCTGCCTGGGTAGACTACTATCGAACAGAATGAACTCTCCAGTTCTGAACCTCACCTTCTGCCTGGGTAGACTACAATCGAACAGAATAAACTGTCCAGTTCTGAACCTCACCTTCTGCCTAGGTAGATTACAATCGAACAGAATGAACTCTCCAGTTCTGAACCTCACCTTCTACCCGGGTAGACTACAATCGAACAGAATGAACTCTCCAGTTCTGAACCTCACCTTCCACCCAGGTAGACTACAATCGAACAGAATGAACTCTCCAGTTCTGAACCTCACCTTCTGCCTGAGTAGACTACTATCGAACAGAATGAACTCTCCAGTTCTGAACCTCACCTTCCACCCAGGTAGACTACTATCGAACAGAATGAACTCTCCAGTTCTGAACCTCATGTTCTGCCTAGGTAGATTACAATCCAACAGCATGAACATTGAACTCTAGAATTTCACTTACCCAGCTCCCCCTCTGTGTCCTTTTTCTCTCTCCTCCTGATCTCCTCAGTTCTTCTACCAATTCCAGTTCCCCATCATTTCCATCCTCCACCCACTCCAGCCGTACATCACCCACACACTCCTCCACTGGGTACCCTTCCCCACAGTCCCCATCTGCCCTCCCCACCTCCCTCACTTGTTTCCATGCTCCACCTTCCTCTACCTGGTCTGGTACGGATGGTCCACTGGTGGGCAGGGTGTTTGATTATTCATTCTCAGACCTTGCCTTTCCAACTGCATGATCCAGAATGAGGAGATCCAACATGGATTCAACACGTACTCCAGCTTCTGAACGGGCCAGAAGTTGGAGGTGGAATGGAATTGGAATTGGTTTATTATAATCGCATGCACCAAGATCCAGTGATAAATTTGTCATAGAAATCAAATCATTGTGTGAATCATTGAAGTCCTGTTGGAGAGGTATCAAAGGCTAAAGCAAAAGTGTCTGATAAATTAGAAAATTTGATGAAAAAACAGCCATCAGTTTATTCACAGCAGAGTAGCACAATTTTATGAGATTACCTTCACTGTCCAAACTCTGCACCAGGGAACTCGATCTTCTTTAAAACAGAACCGTGATTTTATGCAGGTTCAAGTTTATTAGCAAGGGCATCCATACCTGAGGTATACAGTAAATGCCAAGAGAATTAGATTGTTGCAGCAACAGCACAATACACATAAGAACGTGTTTGGCACAGCATTGTGGGCTGAAGGGACTGTATTGTGCTGTAGGTTTTCTATGTTTCTACATTTCTACACTACAAACATGACAAACATAGAGCTTAGAACAGTACAGTGCAGTACAGGCCATTTGGCCCATGATATTGTGCTGACCTTTTAACCTACTCCAAGATCAATCCTACTCTTCCCTCTGACATAGCCTTCCATTTATCTAAGAATTTGATAAATATCCCTAATGTACCTGCCTCCATCACCACCCCTCGCGGGGCATTCCACACACCCACCACTCTCTGTGTAAAGAGTTTACTTTGACATCCCTTCTCATAAAAAGACTGAAAAAAGAAAAAAGACATCCTTTCTCTATACTTTCTACAATCACCTTAAAATCATGACCCCTCATTCATTTTTAATCTTTTTTATTGATTTAAAAATATATAAAGACAAATACAAATCAGAGAAGTTATATCAAATACATATTCCAATGGAAATACAAAGAACAAAAAAGGAGTGTACACTGTCAAAATCATATACAGTATAATATTGAGCTCCTCAATATCCACAACTCCTCTTAACAATTCAAAAGAAAGATCAAAAATTGCCATTATTAAGAAAAAGAAAAAAAAAACACTAAACTAACCTAAAACGAAAAAAAAAGACTGGGCATTCCATTTGAGGATATAATTACAAAAAAAGGGGAAAAATCCTTCTGGTCAAATCTGAAAAGCCACGGAGAAGAAGAAAAAAGATTAACTAAATAAATGAAAAAAAAGTTAAAAAAAAGAAAATTTAAATCATATGAAAATATTGAATGAAAGGTCGCCAGGTTTGCTCAAATTTAAAAGATGTATCAAACGTCCAACTAATTTTCTCCGAGCTTAAACACAACATATTGGAGGAGAGCCAAAAAAAAACAGTAGGTGGATTAGGATCTTTCCAATACAACAAAATAGCTCTCCTAGCCAATAAAGTTGAAAAAGCTATGATACGTTGAGCGGAAGCAGAAACATTTCCTGCTTCCTTCGGAGTGATCCCAAAAATTGCCGTAAGTGAATGAGGTTGTAGGTCCAAACCGATGACTTTGGATAACGTTCTAAAAACATCTCTCCAGAAATTATTTAACGTTATACAAGACCAAAACATATGAGTTAAGGTAGCCACCTTAGCATTACATCCATCACAGGTGGGATTTATATTAGAAAACATATGCGCTAGTTTATCTTTTGACATCTGTGCCCTGTGCACTACCTTGATCTGAATCAAGGAGTGACGGGTGCAAATGGATGAATTGTTCACTAAATGATAAATTTTATTCCATTGATCATCTGAAAGTGACTCCCGAAGCTCCAATTTCCAGGCACGTTTAACCTTATGACCCCTCATATTCGCCACTTCTGTCCTGGGAAAAGGTGTCTGGCTGTCCACTCTGACAATCCCTCTTTCCATATTTCACCTCTACATGTCACCTTTTATCCTCCTCCACTCCAGAGAGAAAAGACCTAGCTCGCTCAACCTTTCCTCATAAGACAAGCTTTCCAAATTAGGCAATATCCTGATTTGCACCCTCTCTAAAGCTTCCACATCCTGCCTACGATGAGGCAGACAAAGATGGACACAATTTTCCAAGTGCATTTATAAATGAGACACCTTGTACATGATGGCAGCATCAGGAAGAGAACATGACCTGGAAGGAGGGGTGGGGGGGGTCTCTGATGATGGATGTCCCCTCCCTGAGACGTTGCCTCTTGCAGTTGTCCTGGATGGTGGAGGGGCTGTACCCTAATGGGACTGGCTGAGTTTGCAAGGAAAATCTTTATGTTCAAAAGGCGGTTAAATGTCAGCATGTCGGCAACAGCAGTTTATCAACCCTTGGTTTGCTGCTGTAGCGTTAGTGCTGTCTCCGCCTAATGTGCCAATGTTTTAATTTCACTCTGAAAACATTGCAGGATAGGTCAGAAACTGACAGAAGATGGAGGATGGGGGGTGAGTGGGAAGAAGAGGGGAGAAGAGAGAGAAAGAGAAAGAGAGAGACAGACAGAGAGAGACAGACAGACAGAAAGAGAGAGAAAGAGACAGAGAGAGACACAGAGAAACGGAGAGGCAAAGACAGAGAGAGAGAAAACCCCACTTGATGAGATGATTGGGTGAGAGTTTTAATAACAGTGTGTAAATTCTGCAATGGTAAATTACATCAATTACATTAGCTTTAAAAAGAATGTCAGGTGTGGGATTGTGCGGAGGTTATTTTACTCCTACTCTCTGTCCACTCTGTGTCACTGGGTTGCACCCTGGCATCCGAATCAGGAAACTTTGTGGGTTGAAGTATCATTTGAGAGATCTATCGATGTCGAGCTTGATCATTCCATGTTGGTGTTGTGGGAGTTTGCCTGCTGGAGAGACAGTAAAGCAAGCTCTTGCTGTTCCATCTGATGAGTGTGAAAGATCCCTCATGGGATTTACTTTTTGAGTAGGCCCCTCGACCTAGGTTTTAAACCGTAGCTTGATTGCAATCTGTGTGACCCCTGGGGTGATACCCCTTTCCCCACCCGACTCAGTCTTTCTGTGTGTGGTAGTGGAGAGGCCCTAGACTGTAGTCCTTGTCCACAGAGCCTTTTCATTGTCTGCACTGAGTTTCAGTGTGTCCCTCAGCAAAAAGTAGTGGATACAGCCTAGCCCATCGCAAGTAAATCCTTTCCCACCGTTGAGCATATCCTACGTGGAGGTCTGTCGCAGGAAAGCAGGGAACCCCAACATCCAGGACATGTTCTCTTCTTGCTTCTGCCATCAGGGAGAAGATACAGGGGCCTCAGGACTCACACCACCAGGTTCAGGAACAGTTATTACCCCTCAACCATCAGGCTCTTGACCCAATGTGGATACCTTCATTCAACCTCACTTGCACCGTCACTGACCTGTTCCCACTGTTTGTGGACTCACTTTTAAGGACTCTTCAACTCATGTACATGATATTTATTGTTTATTTATTTATTATTATTGTTTCCTTTCTTCTTTTGTATTTGCACAGCTTGCTGTCTTTGCTTACTTGTCCAACCTCTTGCGTATGGTCTTTGCTATTATGGTTGATGCTATTATGGTTCTTGGATTTACTGAGTATTCCTGCAAGAAAACACATCACTGGGTTGTAGATGGTGACATATATGTACTTCGATAATAAATTTACTTTGCATTTGAATGCCCTCTTGCAGCCGTGACTGAGCCAGTCAGCAGTATTCCTGCTGTGTTGGGATGTTTTCTGGAAGACAAAGCATCTTTTGCCGAATTGATGACTTCAACATTGTAGCATAGTGCAATCACATTACAGAACCAGCGATCACCAGTTGAGGTTCGATTCCACTATTAACCGCAAGCAGTTTGTACATTCTCCTCATCACCATGTTGCTTTACTCTGGGTGCGCGGCAACACTTCACGTTCTAGTTTAATTATCACAGAATTCACACAAATGAAGCCAAATGAAACAGCATGCCTCTGGGGTCAAGGTGCAAAACACCACACCAATTATACACAGCACAAATCACATATAAGATAGCAGTTAACATACAGTCACACAAAAAATATAATGTAGCCCAAGTCCTTGAGTTGGCAAATACAAGCCCTCCCGTGTAAACACACACACATTCACACACACACATGTACCCACACTTATTCACAGACACACACACACACACACACACACACACACACACACACACACACACACACACACACACACACACACACACACACACACACACACACACACACACACACACACACACACACACACACACACACACACACACACTCCCTGCCTGTGCAGTTTAAGGATATACTGTCTGAATCTGCTACAAATTATTTTAGTCACTGATAATTTAGTTTCCTGGTAGTAAATATAGTAACATCAAATTCAATACTCTTGGTCTGACACACAGCTAAAATTTAATTCATATCATTATTCTCTTTACTGAGAACAAGCCACTTGATTAGATGTTGCTGTAATGTAAAATGTACTTTTAAAACATCACTGACATAAATTTCTCTGGCAGAAAACCAGATCACAGTTTAAGCAAGAATACTTGCATCAATTGCTATGGAATTCATATGTTTTACTGTGTTAAAAGCAAAAGTTATTAATTAACACAAAATGCTGGAGGAGCTCAGCAAGTCAGGCTACATCCATGGCAGAGATTACCAGTCAACATTTTGGGCTGAGACCCCTCATCAAGATCGGGATGTGAGGGGGGCAGGAGGAAGCCATAGAATTCTGACCAGCACCTTATGGCCCAATTAAGCGGCTGCCCCAATTAGTTGAAGTTTCATTCAAATAGTTGAACGGTATAAAAAAGGCAAACCATTTAACTGAGTAGCAATTTATGTATTCAAATGGAATATAGAAATTAGAACACTACCAGTACCCCTACATTACTATGACACTGTCTATTAGTTCCTAATAGTTATCGATGGATGAATTAATCTGCCAGGTTCTTTTGAATGAACAATCAGCACTGACACCTTGTGCAGATAATGGACTGCCTTCATACAATGTTTTCAACAGTTGCATCCTCCAAATCTTATTTGCATTACGTTCAAGATACCTTCAAAATTTTTATAATTCCTAACTTGATGAATTGTTTCACTTTCACCCCCGGCCATTTCTGTCATCTCCAAATCTGAATGTTTGAAACTGCGACAAACAAAATGGCTCCAACTTGTCTACTGCTTATTTCTCACCAACTATCAATGGCATAAAAATCACTGCTTTTTGAACACAAACACATGCAACTGATGCTATTTAAAAACTGATGGCTCTAAGCACGGTGCAGTGTCTATCCGCCATGCAAGTCCGTGCAACTAACGCTAATTAGAAACTGTTTGGCAACAGTCTATTGCACCAATTAAATGGTAAAATATCAAAACATACAATGAAATGTATCATTTGCGTCAGTGGATGTTCTGTGGGCAACCTGCAAGTGTCACCATGCTTCCAGCTGCAATATAGCACAGCCACAACTTACTAACCCGTACATCTTTGGAATGTGGGAGGAAACTGGAGCATCCGGAGGAAACCCACATGGTCCTGGAGAGAATATGAACATGGAGGATCCTTACAGTCAATGGAGGGAACTGAACACCAATTATTTGTACTGTACTGTTAAGCATTACACGAGCCAATACATTAATGTGCTTCCCATATCCTTCCTGGCAGGGAATTGAACTCGAGTCTCCCGTGTAACGGGCTGGGATACCTACCACTACACTGGAGCAGTAGGTCCCTGAAACGTGCTGCCTGGGGAGGTGGTAAAAGCAGATGCAAAGCCAACATTGAAGGGGCATTTAGATGGGCATACGAACAGGCAGGGGTATCAACCACGTATAGGCGGATGTGAAAGTTAATATGGGATCACAGACTGAATATCCTGATCCTATGCTGTTCTATGTCCTATGTTTTATGTTCTGTGTTCTAGGTTTGATGTTCTGCCCTCTCCGAGGATCATCACCATGCTTGTAAGTTCCCGAGACCCTAAGAGCAATGCTGTCTGGAGTTTAACAATCTGGCGGGGTCACCCATGGCGGTAAGGTCAAGGGGGAGGTTCAAGACAGAGTGTAGCGGTTAGTGTAATGCTATGACAACACCAGTGATCTGGGGTCAATTCCGCCGTTCTCCGTAAGGAGTTTGTGCATTCTTCCTTCACCACATACTCCCCGGCTTCCTCACACATTCTAGAGGTGTACAGGTTATTAGGTTAATTGGTCACATGGGTGGTGCGGGCTCTTTGGGCCAGTGGAGCCTGTAACCGTGCTATGTCTCTAAATAAAATGCAATTGTAATTTTATGACTTTGCACTGTTGTGTTGCGGAGCCCTTGAAAGTGAGTCTGTAGATTGTGGAATTAGTTCAGAGTTGTGGGGAGTGAAGTTATCCACGCTGGTTCAGGAGCCTGATGGCTGTAGGGTAGTAACTGTTCCTGAACCTGATCATGTGGGATCTTGGGCTTGTGTATCTCCTTCCTGATGGCAGCAGTGAGAAGAGAGCATGGCCTGGATGGTGGAGGTCCATGATGATGGATGCTGTTTTCTTGTGGAAGCACTCCTTGTAAGTGTGCTCGGTTGTGGGAAGGGACAGGGCTTGAGGGGCTGAGTTATAAGGAAAGTTTGGACAGGCTAGGACTTTATTCCTTGGAGCATCGGAGTCTGAGAGGTAACTTTGTGGAGGTGTATAAATCCTGAGTGGCATAGATAGTGTTAATCTACCATAGACAGTCCCAAGCCCAGCTGCAAAGGGGGAGGGTTTGGGATGTGGCTAGCATTCCCAACGTAAAACCCAGATCTACAGAAATGGCAACGGATGCTCCAAAGACCACATCCCCGGGAGAGGAAGGATCTTCACTGAGCTACACTTGGGGACCACTTGAAAGACTGGGCCAGGATAGAGGATTCTAGCGAGCTGCTGTCAGTGGCCTATGCCCCTGCAGGGGTGATGGGCTCAAGAAGAAGAAGAAGAAGATGATAGATAGTAGGAATGCACACAGTTTTTCCCTCAGGGTTGGGGGAATCAAAAACTAGAGAGTATTGGCTTAAGGTGAGAGGGAAAAGATTTAATAGTAATTACACCATAAGACACAGACCCAAAATTAGGCCATTTGGCCTGCTGAGTCAGCCCCACCATTTCATTATGGCTGATCTATGTTCCCTCTCAGCCCCGATCTCCGGCTTTCTCCCTATAACCATTGATGCCCTGACTTATCAAGAATTTATCAACATTTGCCTTAAACATACCCAATGACTTGGCCTCCGCAGCCATCTGCGGCAATGAATTCCACAGATTTCCTGCTTTCTGGCTAAAGAAATTCCTCCTTGTCTCAGTTCTAAATAGGGGTCCCTCTATTCTGAGGCTGTGCCCCACAGTCCGAGCCTCCCCTGCCCTAGGAAACATCCTCTCCACATCCATGCTTTCTAGGCCTTTCAGCATTTGATAGGTTTCAAAGAGATTTTTTCTTATTTTTCTAAATTCTAGGGAGAACAGGCTCAAAACCATCCATCAGCCCTCAGATGGTAACCCTTTCATCCTGGAATCATTGTCATGAACGTCCTTTCAACTCTCTCCAATGTCAGCACATCCTTTTTTAGATAATGGGCCCAAAACTGCTCACAATACTCCGAGGCCCTACCACTGCTTTATTAAGCTTCAACATTACAATCTTGCTTTCATATTCTCTTATCTTCTATCCTCTTGAAATGAATATTAGCATCACGTTCACCTTCCACACCATTGACTCAACCTGCAAATTAATCTTAGGGAATCTTGCACGAGGACCATCGAGTCTGCTCGGCCATTTGATCATGGCTGACTTATTGTCCCTCTCAATCCTATTCTCCTGCCTTCTCCCAATAATCTATGATGCCGTCACTAATTAAGGGGCAACTGTTTTACAACAAGGTTGGAATCAGGTGCCACAACAAGTCATTGAGGTAGGTACAATAGCAACTTTTAATAAACAGTCGGACTAGTACAGGTTTAGAGGGAAAGATTTAGAGAGAAATAGGTCAAACACTGGAAAATGGGACTAGTCTAGAGGGGTATTTTGGTTAGCAGGGTCTAGTTGGGCTGAAAAGGCCTGTTTCTTTGCTTTATAACTTTCTAATTCTATCACTTCTCCTGTAAGATCTTAGCATACAGCCTTTCTCCTTCTCTGTTCTCCACTGGTAGAATGTTGTAATTGGTACATTACAACATGAACATTAGCTTCCAGTAATTTCCCCTTCCTCACCTTTCTTTCTTTTTTTTTGCATTCCCCATTCTGGATCCCCTCTTACTCCTTCTCTTCAACTCGCTCTGGTGCCCTGCCTTCACTTTCTTCCATGTTCCACTCTGCTCGTCCATCAGATTCCATCTTCCTCACCCCTTTACCTCTTCCACCTATCGCCTCTCTGCTTCTCATTTTATCCCCCATCCCTCACCCACTCATCTTCCTTGGTCTCACCTATCACCTGCCAGCTTTCACTCCTCCCCTCCCCCACCTTCGTATTCTCCCTTCTTCCACATTCCTTTCCAGTCCTGATTAAGGGTCTTGGCCCAAAAGGTTGACCATTTATCCCTCTCCATAGATGCTTCCTGACCTGCTAAGTTCCTGCAGCACTTTGGGTGCTTTGCTCTGGATTTCCAGAATCTACAGAATCTATGATGTTCCTTAGATTCTGGAATGGTGAATAATCTGCTGGAAGAACTCAACCTGTTTCCTGACGGAACTCAGCAGGTTAAGCACCATCTGTGAAGTGTAGGGGCTTATTTCGAGATACAGCAATTCCACCCATGTGAACAATTAACCTACGAACCCGTATGTCTTTGGAATCTGGGAGGAAACTGGAACAGTCGAAGGAATTGCACACGGTCATGGGGAGAACGTACAAACTTTTTACAGATGGTGACGGGAATTGAACCAGGTAGCAAGTGCTGTATTAACATTATGCTGACTGCTACACTAATGCAATCCTGTTGAATGGTTCATGCCCAAATCCTCAACTGCTTATCCCTTTCTATAGATATTTCCTGACCTGCTGAGTTCCTCCAGCACTTTGTGTGTGCTGCTCTAGATTGCCAGCATCTGCCGAATCTCTTGTGTTTATGATTTCCTTCTCGGTTTTGTATCATTTTAGATGTTTATAGCCATCTCAAAATCCACATGCCCAAATCAATTTACCATTTTATTGGAGGTATAAATACTGTTGGTTATTTTCCTTCATGCAATGCCTAGAATAATGCTCCTTCAATGGAAATCAATGAAGGGCCTTCAAAGATTATACAATTAATTTTCTTTTTACAACACTTTTATTTCTGTGGCTTTGTTATGTAAGATGTTTTACTACCGGATCCTGTTGTGTATTTTTTCCTGCCTGATATCCCTCGAGCTTAAGATAGGTGGCGCAGTAGCGCAGCAGTTTTCACAACACTTCACAGCGCCAGCATCACCGATCGTGGTTCGATTCTCTCTGCGCACTGTACGGAGTTCGTATGTTCATCCCAAATCCGTGACCACATGGGTTTCTTTCACGTTTCCTCTCATATTCCAAAGATGTAGGGTTAGTAAGTTGTGGATATTGTTCAAAATTTCCAGCACCTGCAGAATTTCTTGTGCTTATTGTACTAAGGGGCTGTTTCTTATAATAGCAGGGTAGAAGCTGTATAAGACTTGTAGTATGTGCATTCAGATTTTTGTCTCTTCTTCTGATTGGAGAGAGGCGAAGACAGAGTATCTGGGGTAGATAGGGCCTTTGATTATGCTAGATGCTTTATTAAAGCAGCAACCAGGTATAGGAGAAGCATATTGATTCTGAGTGCCCGCTCCACCATTTAGTGAGATCAAGACTGATCTGATTTTAGCTTCAACTTTGCATTCCCTTCTGTTTTCAGAGACTTCTCATCACCTGGTTAATCAAGTATGTAGTCACTTTATTAGGTACACCTTCACATTAATAATGCAAATATCTAATCAGCCAATCATAAAAGCATGCAGACTTGGCCAGGAGGTTCAGTTGTTGTTCAGAATGGGGAAGAAATGTGATCTAAGTGACTTTGACTGTGGAATGATTGTTGGTGCCAGACAGGGTAGTTTGAGTATCTCAGAAACTGCTGATTTCCTGGGATTTTCACATACAACAGTCTCTTCGAGTTTACAATGAATGCTGTGCAAAACAAAAGAGAAACATTCAGCGAGCAGCAGTTCTGTGGGTGAAAATGAGAGAGGTCAGCGGAGAATGATCAAGCTGTCAGGAAGGTGACAGTAACACAAATAACCACGTGGTACAACAGAGCCACGTAGAAGAGCATCTCTGAAACCACAAATGGGCTGCAGCAACAGCAGGCCACAAACATACACACAGTGGCCACTTCATTAGGTACAGGAGCTACAGAAGGTACCTAATAAAGTGGCTACTAAGTGTATGTCTACCTCATCCTTCAAACTCTTCAAAGAACCTGCTTCTACCATCTCTTGCTGAAGATACAGAGGTATATAACACCATGCTATAAATGTTGGCCTTGCGTGTAAGGTTCGGTGAATGAATGTAATTGGAATTCTTACTGAACATTCAACATAGGAATTGATAAATTAGCTTATTGTAGTCACATGTATTGAGGTGCAGTGAAAAACCTTGTTTTGCATAGCATCCATACACATCATTCCATCACATCAATGCATCGAGGTAGCACAAGGCAAAACAACAACAGAATGCAGAATAAAGTGTTACAGTTATGGAGAAAGTGCGGTGCAGACAGACAACAAGGTACAAAGTGCACAGATAGGGTGACCTCACAGTCCTTTTCCCTTTGAAAGGGAATCAAAGATCAAGGGTGGCGTGTTAGAGCAGTCATTAGCACAGGATTTCCAACCTGGGCTCCATGGACTACTTGGTTAAAGGTAAGCTTCCATGGCATAAAAAAGGCTGGAAACCCCCGAGTTATTACATAATGTTATTACAGTGCCTGAGACCTGGGTTCCATTCCGCTGCTGTCTGTAAGGAGTTGGTACATTCTCCCCGTGACTGTGTGGCTTTTCCTCTGGGTGCTCTGTCTCCTCCCACATTCCAAAGATGCACAGGTCTGTAGGTTCATTGGAAAATAGGTGTAATTGGGCACCTTGGGCTTGTTGGGCCAGGAGAGCCTGTTACCGTACTGTACACTAAATAAAAATTTTTAAAAACTACAGAGCATTATGTTTAAGGCGAGAGGGTACAGATCGTTAAGAACACCAAATTTCTTGGTGTTCACTTGGCAGAGAATCTCACCTGGTTCCTCAACACCAGCTCCATAGCAAAGAAAGCCCAGCAGCGTCTCTACTTTCTGCGAAAGCTGAGGAAAGTCCATCTCCCACCCCCTATCCTCACCACATTCTACAGGGATAGTATTGAGAGTATCCTGAGCAGCTGCATCACTGCCTGGTTCAGAAATTGCACCATCTCGGTTTGCAAGACCCTGCAGTGGATAGTGAGGTCAGCTGAGAAGATCATCGAGGTCTCTCTTCCTGCCATTACGGACATTTACACTACACGCTGCATCCGCAAAGCAAACAGTATTATGAAGGACCCCACGCACCCCTCATACAAACTCTTCTCCCTCCTGCCGTCTGGGAAAAGGCACCGAAGCAGTCAGGTTGTCACGACCAGACTATGTAACAGTTTCTTCCCCCAAGCTATCAGACTCCTCAATACCCAGAGACCGGACTGACACCAACTTACTACCCTCTACTGTGCCTGTTGTCTTGTTTATTATTTATTGTAACGCCTGCACTGTTTTGTGCACTTATGCGTCCTGGGTAGGTCTGTAGTCTGGTGTAGTTTTTTTCTGTGTTCTTTTTTACGTAGTTCAGTCTAGTTTTTGTACAGTGTCATGTAAACACCATGGTCCTGATTTTTACAATGTACTGTACCAGCAGTTATGGTCGAAGTGACAATAAAAGTGACTTGACTTGACTTGACTTGACTTATGACACACACACACATAACATTTGCACAGTAAGTTGGTACAATTCCCAACTACCCACTCTTCAGACAGAAAGGGGTGCATATATTCAATTCTATACAAGTCTAATTGTCATTCAACTGTCCATAAATACTCTTGAATACAGCCAAACAAAACAACGCTGCTCCAGGGCCAAAGTGCAAAACATATTACCGATGGACAGACACAGCACAAAGCACACATAGCACAAACAAGATGGCAAGCACATGTAAGAAATCAGGAAAATACACAAAAAAGATATGGAATGAGCTACCAGAGGAAGTGGTCAAGGTGGCTACAATTACAACATTTAAAATTCATTTGGACACGTACATGGATAGGAAAGGTTTATAAAGATATGGGCCAAATGTGGGGAAATGGGACTAGGTTAGATGATCAAGCATGTCTGCGTGGATGAGTTTGTTTCCGTCCTGCATGACCCTATGACTCTAAAAGAGCTCCAAAGTTTCACAACACCCTGTGTTAAATCCTGTTCATTTCATGAATGGATAACCATGGGGAAACTCATTCACTCCTCCGTAACCCGTCAGCAGCTTAACTGTTCCAGTCTGGTCTCCACACCCCCTCACTCTGTAAAGCCATCACATACATGCTTGGCTTATTCAACCTTTCCCCATATTCTACGTATCTGTTTATTGAATTTACCACGGGACCGTAGTGTAGCAGTTACAGTGACATTAATACAGTGTCAGTGATCCAGTTTCAATTCCTGTTGTAGTCTGTAAGGAGCTTGTACATTCTCCCTGTGACCATGTGGGTTTCCTCCAGGTGCTCCAGTTTCCTCCCACGTTCCAAAGATATACGGATGAATAGGTTAATCGGTCACATGCGGTGTAATGGGCACATGGCTCATTGGGCCATTAGGTCCCGTTACTTGCTGTATCTTTAAGTAAAATGATAAAATCAAACTAATATAAAATCTTTCTGAATGGCGTTCAATGTACTGACACCATTTCTTAAATAAGACCAATAATGTACACAGTAATCCACTTACGGCCTCATCAATACCCCTTACAACTGAAGGATAATCAATTCCTCTTCCAAAGATTGAGAATATTCTGATAGCAATCCTCATAACACATTGCTCTCTTGGATAACACTCCTGAAAATCAAGCATTTAGATACCTGGATCCATCAACATGTCAATGCTCTGCTCTTTTCTTGCTTTACCCTTACGACCGTGTGGCTGAGCACAGCTCCAATGTCACTTCCAAGTTTGCTGGTGACACCACTGTTGTGGGCCAAATCAAAGGTGGTGATGAATCAGTATACAGGAGGGAAATTGCAACAGCAACCTCTCAATCAATGTCTGCAACACTAAGGAAATCATTACAGACTTCAGGAAAGCCAGTCCTTGTCGGAGGATGAGAGGTGGAGAGGGTTAGCAACTTTAAATTCCTAGGGGGAGGAGTCAGAGGACCTGTCATAGACACAGCTCGTAAGTGTAATTGCAATGAAAGCACAGCAGTGCCTCAACTTCCTTAAGAGTCTGCGGAGATTCGGCAAGACATCTATAACTTTGACAAACTCCTATCGATGTATAGTGGAGAGTACAGTGACTAACTGCATCATGGACTGATATGGAAACACCAATGTCTTTGAACAGAAAATCCTACAAAAGGTAATGGATTCAGCCTAGTATATCACAGGCAAAGCCTTCCCAATCACTGAGGACATCTATATGAAACACAGTC
Source organism: Hemitrygon akajei (assembly GCF_048418815.1). Taxonomy (NCBI): domain Eukaryota; kingdom Metazoa; phylum Chordata; class Chondrichthyes; order Myliobatiformes; family Dasyatidae; genus Hemitrygon; species Hemitrygon akajei. The sequence continues at coordinate 17,517,551 of NC_133130.1, forward strand.
AAAGGAACGCAGCAACCATCATCAGAGATCCTCACCACCCAGGCCATGCTTTCTCCCTTGCTGCTGCCATCTGGTAGAATGTATAACAGCGTTGGGATTTGCACACCATGTTCAAGAACGGTTACCACCCCTCAAAAATCTGACTCTTGAATAAAAGGGGGATAACTACACTCACTTTCCCTATCAATGAAATGTTCCGACAACCAAGGATCTCACTTTAAGGACTCTTTATCTCATTATCTCATGTTCTTATTATTTATTGCTATTTATTTATATTTGAATTTGCTCAGTTTGTTGTCTTCTACACTCCGATCTTTCATTGATCCTGTTACAGTTACAATTCTATAGATTTGATGAGTATGCCCGCAGGAAAATGAATCTCAGCGTTGTATATGTACTTCGATAATAAAACTTACTTTGAACTTTGTGCTTTGTTTAGATGAGCACACACAAAATGCTGGAGGAACTCCACTGGTCGTCAGGCAGCATCTCTGCAGGGGATTAAACAGTCTACATTCTGGGCTGAAATCCTTCATCAGGACAAGGGTTTTGTCCCAAGATGTTGACCGTTTATTCCCCACTGTTGATGCTGCCTAGAATATTTCTCTAACATTCTGGGTGTGTTGATCTGGATTTCCCACATTTGCTGAATATCTTATGTTTATAACTTGCTCTTTAAATAACATGTTTCTTTTACATTTTCTGTGCCAATTGGATGACATCGCAAAGTGCCCTTTTCCCAGGGTGGCGATGACATCAGAATGAAGTGCTTGTACGAAAATTAAGGGGAAATTTCAGAGATAGGTTTTTTTTTTATAAAGAAAGTGGTCAGTATGTGGAGCACACTACCAGGGATGGTGGTAGAGGACAATACCATAGGGATATTTAAAAGATTCTTGAATAGGTACATGGATATAAGAAAATGGAGGGTAAAGGCCATGTAGGAGTATGTTTAGAGCAAACACAAGGAAATCTGCAGATGCTGGAAATTCAAACAACACACACAAAATGCTGGTGGAACACAGCAGGCCAGGCAGCATCTATAAGGAGAAGCACTGTCGACGTTTCGGGCCAAGACCCTATTGGTCGTCATAACATCATGGGCTGAAGGGCTCGTACTATGCTGCACTGTTTTACAGAGTCATAGTGTCATAGAGCACTATAGCACGAAAACAGGCCCTTTCAGTACATGCTGAATTGTTACTCTGCTTAGTCCCATCAATCACACCTGGACCATATCTCTCCATACTTTTTCTGTCCATGTACTTATTGAAACTTCTCTTAGGTGTTGTAATTGAACCTGCATCCACCACTTCCACTGGCAGCTCACTCCACCCTCTCACCACCCTCAGAGTGAAGAAGTTTGCCTCAGGTTTCCCTCAAATATTTCACCTTTCACCCTCAGCCTCTAGTTCTATTCTCACCCAATCACAGTGGAAAAAGCCTACTTGCTTCATAATTTTGTATAACTCTATCAAATCTCCCCTCATTCGCCTGTGCTCTAGGGAATAAAGTCTTAGCCTATTCAAATATTCCCTAGAGCTCAGCGGCTCGAGTCCCCCCCAATACCCTGTAAATATTCACTGTGCACTTTCAATCTTATTTGTACCTTTTCTGTAGGAAGGTATTGGATCTCTATTTAATTTCTGATGCTTAGGGTTCTTCCAGGGGTCAAGAATGGTAGGCTGTCTTAAATTTTTAATGATTATTTATTTTAAAGTACTGTACAAACAAATACTGAGCAAATTAAATAAGGAGCTGAGACTCTAAGATGAATGAAAAGCTGTCAGAAGCTGAAGATAAAACATGGCGCCTCTGAACAATCTATCACTCACTTTTCGAATTGAGCTAAGAGAAATTGCTCAGATAAGCTAAACCAGTCAATGTTTGCACAATTACATCACATGGGTAATATGCTAATACTTAGCCAATGAAAAATGAGAAAGGTGATAAACTGTTAGTTTAGCTACCGTACAGATTTCTGCCAGTAAGTGGGGACTACCCACCGTATCCTGTGAAAAATACAAATGATTGAAATACAACTTCAGTCTTACATTAATTCATATTATAAAAGGTATTTAATAAACAGTGGTTTCCAACATAGTTGAGCAGAAGTGCACACAATACTCCAGATTTGGTCTTGCCAATATCCTTTCAACTTCTACATAATATCCCAACTCCTGCATTCAATATTTTCATTTATAGCGATCTATGTATGTTTTCCAGACTCCACTAGATTTGCCTACTCAGTTTCCATATCATATCTTTGGCCCTTGGTAACTCCCTTGCACAGCTTTTCTCCTTTAATATATGATCCAATATATTGACTTTCACCCTAAATATTATCTTGAGACCATAAGCTTCTTTCTTGTACTGAGGAGTATATTAAAGCCTCAGGACACAGATTCAGTGTGAAAGAAACCATAGAAGTAAGGTTTCTCATTCTGTTCCTTGTGAGGATAATTAATGAGCCTTCCTGCTTCAGATTCCCCTACAGAAATATGATGAACACTTGAAGTTAGACACAGTAGCTACTTTAATAGTTACTTCCTGTACCAAATAAAGTTGCCTCTGAGTATATGTTCATGTTCATCTGATGCTGTAGCCCATCCGCTTCAAGGTTTCATATGTTGTGCATTCAAAGATGCCCTTCTGCACACCACTGTTGTTGTGCACCTTCCTGCCAGCTCGAACCAGTCTGGCCATTCTCCTCTGAGGTCTTTCATTAACGAGGCATTTTCACCCACAGAATTGCCGCTCACTGAATGTTTTTTTTTTTGTTTCTCACGCCATCTTTGTAAATTCTAGAGAAGTGCATGAAAATCCCTGGAGATACTCATATCATCCTGTCTGGCATCAACAATCATTCCATGGTCAAGGTCACTTAGATCACATTTCTTTCCCCATTCTGATATTTGGTCTGAATAACAACTGAACCTCTTGACCATGTCTACATGTTTGATGGATTAGGTTGCTGCCATTTGAATGGTTGATCAGATCTTTGCATGAATAAGCTGGTGTTCAGTTGTACCCCAACTCCCTGGGTGGGACCTGAAGAATTAAAAAAAAGATTAGCTTTATTTATCACATGTATACAGTGTGTATCATTGATCAATACGGTCTGAAGATGTGTTGGCGGCAGACTTACAAGTGTCACCAGGCTTCTGGTGCTAACATAGCCTACCGACAACTCAGTAACCCAAAGATGTAATCTTTGGAATGTGAGAGAGAACCATAACACTGGGAGGAACCCCATGCAGTCACAGGAAAAAAGTACAAACTCTTTACAGACAGTGGCAGGAATCAAACCCTGATCACTGGCAGTACACTAACCTCTCCCAAGCACACAAATCCCATCTGCCTGTATTTGGCCCATAGCCCTGAAAATCTTTTCTATCCACGTCCTTACCTCTCAAATGTTGCCAATAAGATATAGGAGCAGAATTAGGCCATTTGGCCCATCAAGTCTGCTCTGCCAGTTCATCATGACTGATCCATTGCCTACTCCCTGTAACCCTTCATGCCCTGACTAATCAAGAATCTATTAACCTCAGCCTTAAATATGCACAATGACTTGGCCTCCACAGCCGCCTGAGGCTAAGGAAATTCCTTCTCATCTAAATGCTTGTTCCTCTATTATGACGCTGTGTCTTCAGGTTCTAGACTTCCCCAGCATAGGAAGCCTCCTTTCCACATCCACTCTACCGAGGCCTTTCAATGTTCAGTAGTTTTCAATGAGATCCCCTCTCATTCTACTGTGCCTGTTTTGCTCAATGTATCGAGCAGATCGTTCCAAATATGCACCATCCTTTGCATAAAAAATCTGCCCCGATGTCCTTTTTAAATCTCTCAGTTCTAGTCCTAAATCTGTTCCCTCTTGTTTTTACCAGCCTGCCTCTGGGAGACAGACCATACATTTTCACCCTGTCTATGCCCCTCATGATCCTCTACCTCCATCAGGTCACCCCTCAATCTCTTAAAATCTAGAAATAAATCACAGCCCACTTAATCTCTCCATACAACTCAGGGCCCCAAGTCCAAACAACATCCTGGTAAAACTTTCATCCACTCAGGTGTATTCTGCCCAGGAATTTTTACAAAAATGGAGGGTATTCCTTCTATGATACAATAAATACAGTACTGTACAAAAGTTTTAGGCACATATATTGTATATAGATACGGTGACTGATACTTTCGTACAGTAATTTTATGTATTGCATTGTACTGCTGACCCCAAAAAAGATAAATTTCATGACGTACAGTGCCTATAAAAAGTATTCACCCCCTTGGAAGTGTGCATGTTTTATTATTTTACAACATTGCTTCACAGTGGATTTAATTTGGCTTTTTTGACACTGATCAACAGAAAAATACTCTTTTGTGTCAAAATGAAAACAAATCTCTACAAAGTGATCTAAATTAATACAAATATAAAACACTAAATACTTGATGCAATAACTAATATGACATACCAAGTCATCACTGGTGCAGTGAATTGGTTTTAGAAGTCACATAATTAGTTAAATGGAAATCTGTTTTTGGAAACAACTGACCAAGGTGTTTCAACTGATTGTAGTAAAAAATATATTTGTAGCTGCAAGGTCCAACTGCTGGTGAGTCAGTATCCTGGCAAAAACTTCAGAATACTCCAAGCAACTCTGCAAAAAGGTTATTGAAAAGCACAATCAGGAGATGGATACAAGAAAATTTCCAAGACACTGAATATTCCTTGGAGTATAGTTAAGTTTAATCATCAAGAAATGGAAAGAATATGACACAGCTGTAACTCTGCCTAGAACAGGGCATCCTCAGAAACTGAGTGACCATCCAGGAAGGGGATTAGTGAGGGAGGCCACCAAGAGACCTGTGACAACTCTGAAGGAGTTACAAGCTTCAGTGGCTGAATGGGAGGGACTGCACTTACAGTTGTTGCCCGGGTGCTTCACCAGTCACAGCTTTATGGGAGAGTGGCAAAGGGAAAGGCACTGTTGAAAAGAACTCACATGAAATCTCGGCTAGAGTTTGCCAGAAGTCATGTGGGAGACTGAATTCAGCTGGAAGAAGGATCTGTGATCTGATGAAATCAAATTTGAGCTTTTTGGCCACCCTTGGCATTAAACTAAACACAGCACATCAACAAAAACACACCATCCCTACCGTGTAGCATGGTGTGCTGCATCATGCTGTAGGGATGCTTCACTGCAGCAGGCCCTGGAAGGCGTGTGAAGGTGGAGGGTAAAATGAATGCAGCAAAATACAGGGAAATCCTGGAGGAAAACCTGATGCAGTCTGCAAGAGAACTGTGACTTGGGAGAAGATTTGTTTTCCAATCTTCTTGTTTTCCACCAAGACACTGACCCCAAGCATAAAGCCAATGCTACATAGGAGTGGCTTAAAAACACTGAAGTTAATGTCCTGCAGTGGCCAAGTCAGAGTCCAGACCTCAATCTAATTGAGAATTTGTGGCTGGACTTGAAAAGGTTTGTTCACTCACGATCCCCATGTAATCTGACAGAGCTTGAGTAGTTTTGTAAAGAGTAAGGAAAAATTGCGGTGTCCAAATGTGCAAAGCTGATAGAAACCTATCCAAACACGAGGAAATCTGCAGATGCTGGAAATTCAGGCAACACACACAAAATGCTGTTGGAACGCAGCAGGCCAGGCAGCATCTATAGGGAGAAGTACAGTCAATGTTTCGGGCCGAGACCCTTTGTCAGGACTATCCACACAGACTCAAGGTTGTAATTGCTGCCAAAGGTGCTTCTACTAAATACTGACTTGAAGGGGGTGAGTACTTACGCAATCGATTATTTTTTGTTTTACATTTGTAATTAATTTTGTAGAGATCTGTTTTCACTTTGACACAAAAGAGTTTTTTTCTGTTGATCATTGTAAAAAAAAAGCCAAATTAAATCCACCGTGATTCAATGTTGTAAAACCATAAAACATGAAAACTTCCGGGGGGGGGGGGAGGTGAATACTTTTTATAGGCTCTGTAAGTGAGTGATGATAAACCTGGTTCTGAAATGAGTCTCTATTGTGGACTGAGACAGTGGACTGGGAAAGGGACAGGAAGAGGGGAATCATGGTTGGGAAAAAACAAAGGGGAAAGGAAGGGAGTGGAAAGCACCAGAGAAAATTCCGTAATGATCAATAAACCAATTGTTTGGAATCAAGTGACCTTGCCCAGTCTCAGAGCTGGGTGTGTCTGCACCTGTGCTCTGCCCCCATCCCTCTGTCACCTGTCCCACACCCTCCTGCAGCAATCCACCCTCAACATTTCCAACCTTTGCTCCTGCCAGATTGACACTCTCAGCTTCATGTTGACAAATACAGTACTGTGGAAGAGTCTTACGCACCCTAGCTCTACTGTATATATACATATGCCTAAGACTTTTGCACAGTACTGTACCCGCATTGATTTTAGTGTCATAGAGTCATAACATTATAGAGCACTACAGAACACAAACAGACCCTTCAGCCCATCCAGTCTGTGCCCAGAGGCTTTGTGATTTTTATGAATGACTTAAAGGAGTCAAGGACATGGAAGGGTTGGTTAAAAAGTATGCAGATGGCACAAAGGTTGGATAGTGTTGACAATTGTCATAGGTGACGATGGGACATTGGCAGGATGCAGAGCTGGGAGTTTACATTCATGATCTTTACTGGGGTTTACAGACCACCAGTGGCCAACTATAATCAAGTGCTTGAGATTCTGCATTATGCCATCTCCAAACAAGGAAGAGTCCAACCTAATGCATTTCAAATCGTAGTCGGGGACTTGAGCAGGCCTGTTTGAAGAAAACCCTGCCCAATGATCATCAGAATATAAGCTTTAGCACCAGAGGTCCCAGCACACTAGATCACTGTTATATGAAGATAAAGAATGCCTGCTATTCCATGTCCAAACTGTACTTCAGGAAATCTAATACTTGGCTGTTCTACTCCTATCTGCATACCAGCAGTGGCTAAAGACCAAAGCTCCAGAGGTTAGGACAACACGGAAGGCAGAGATGCAGCTATGGGATTGCTTCAAGTTGGTGGACTGGATCGTGTTCAAGGACTCACCTGTGGATCTGAATAAATACACAATGGTTAAAACAGTTGCAGATGAGTATGTCCCCACAAAATCATTCAGTCTTCCCCAACCAGAAGCCCTGGATGAACCATGAAATTGCTGGATAACTGTAAACTCACATTTGGTTGACTAATCTTGTTTTGGACAGGAAACTTGCAGTCCTTAACCCAGTGTGACCTACATATGACTCCAAATCTCATGAGATATCCGACAGCACATATTGCCTCCTGGTATGGTCACGTATTATTCAGTTTGGGTAATAAACGCTGATGGCACAAATTTCCCTTAAGGACCTTAATTTATTTTGTTTTTAAAATTAATTTAGAGATGCAGCACAGTAACTGATCGCACTGATTGAATGAGCCTGTGGCACCCAGTTACACCCATGTGATCAATTAACTTACTAACCTGTACGCCTTTGCAATGTGGGAGGAAACCAAAGTATCCAGAGGAAATTCATACAGTCATGGGAAGAGCATGACTCCAGACAGACAGCTCACTGCTTCATAGTTCAAGGTTCAATGTAAATTTATTATCAAAGTCTTCTCCGTGGATTGTCACCTGGTCGTGGGGGAGAAGCTTGTGTGGTCCTGAGATCCCGAGAGCGATGCCGTCTGGAGCTATGCTCCTGGTAGGGTCACCCATGATGGTAAGGTCGAGGGTGAGGTCCCTGACAAAGAACAATCCTACCAAGACCTCAATGGTGGAATACACAGACAAAGTTACTTCAAGCTCAACGGCTGTGAAGGTGGATGAAGGCTGCAACAAATCCGTCAGCTCCAATTGTCGTGGTTTCCATGCCACTGGAATTAGTTGGTTGATTTGTGAAGTATCGTGCGCTTCTTGGAGTGCAACATCAAGTACACGTTAAACAAATACACGCACAGGCGTCTTCGCTCTGTTATAGATCAACGGAACGAAGACCATCATCCTCGACCTCGAGGGTAGCCACAATGATGATTATCAAAGTACATATATGTTACTATATGCTACCCTGAGATTCATTTTCTTTTGGGCATACTCAATAAATCCATAATGGAATCAATGAAAGACCACACCATCTTCAGTGTTGATCCTGTATGCAAAAGACAATGAAATCTGCAAATACAAAAAGAAAGAAATAATAATAATAATAATAAATAAATAAGGAATAATTATCGAGAACATGAGATGAAGAGTCCTTGAAAGTGAGTCCAAAGATTGTGGGAACACTTCAATGATGGGGCAATTGAAGTTATCCTTTACTGTTCAAGAGCCTGATGGGTGAAGGGTAATAAATGTTCCTGAATCTGATGACAGAGTGAGAAGAGGGCATACCCTGTGTGGTGGGGATCCCTGATGATGGATGATGCTTCCCTGTGACAACACTATGTGTAGACGTGCTCAATCATGTGTAAAGACATGATCATATTCTGCCTTAAATCTATGCCAGAAAGTGCCCAGGTTTACTTTGGATTCACCTGTGATGGAAAATAGGACCTAAGTTTGAGGTATCATGTCCTTCCTAAATATCCCTTTCAGCAACAAAAATTTTATACTTGACAAGTTAAGTTTACCAATCATTCATTGCATGGTTGCCAGTGAGAAATAACTCACTCTAGCAGCATGATAATTTTATCCTACATCTAAAATTATAAATACAGTTAATCATAGAAATGGACAGTGAAAAGCTGAAGATAATATACTTCTGCTACAGATGATATAATTAAATGTAATTGATAAATTGGTAACACACACAAAATTCTGCAGATTTTCTCTTGTTTCTGATTGATAAATTGGTAAAATAGTTCATTATTGTCACATGTATCAAGGCACAGTGAAAAACTTTCTCTCATGGCTTACTCTCCTCTCTAATCAGATTCCTTCTTCTTCAGCCCCTTGTCTCTTCCACATATCACCTCCCAGCTCCCCTCTGCATCCCCCTCCTCCCACCCACCTACCTTTCCTGTCACATGGTCTCACTTCTTACCTTCTAGCTTGTTTTCCTTCCCCTCCCCCCTACTTTCTTATTCTCACTTCTTACCCCTTTCTTGTCTGTCCCGATTGCTTTGAAGTAGTTCAAGGACAAGCAATAACATAATACAGAGTAAAGTGTTCCAATTACATAGGAAGTGCAGTGTTAGCAGACGTTAAGTTGCGACTTCATGACAAGGTAGATTGTGAGATCAAGAGTTCATCTTATTGTACGAGGGTACCATTCAATAGTCTTATCACAGTGGGGTAGAGGTTGTCCTTGAGCCTGGCTTCAGGCTTTTGTGTCTTCTGCCCGATGGGGTTGGGGGGGAAATGAGAATGAACTGCATGCATGGGGTCTTCGATTATACTGGCTGCTTTACTGAGGCAGTGAGAAGTGTAGACAGAGTCCACAGAGAGGAGGCTCAGTTCCTCAGTTCCGTGATGTGCTGACCTGTGTCCACAAATCTCCGCAGTTTCTCGGCCAGAGCAGTTGCCATACCAAACTGTGATACATCCAGTTAGGAAGGTGATCATTTTAAACTGTATTTACTTTGAGCTTTGCTGAATGTTTACACAGGTTATTCAGGCAATGAGACGGTACAAACTCTAGAGACTATTGAGAATTAACATCTGTTTTCATATATTAAAGAAATGACAAGTATTTATTTACTTTAAAACTAGCTCTGAGATTCATTCATCATGTGCTGTGACATTATATGTCATGGTCTTTCCATGACCATGATAGTTCTTTGCAAAGTTTTCGACCAAAGTGGTTTGCCATTGCTTTCTTCTGGGCAGTATCTTTACAAGATGGGTGACCCCAACCATTATCAGTACTCTTCAGGGATTGTCTGCCTGGCATCAGTGGTTGCATAACCAAGACTTGTGATATGCATCATTTGATCAGACAACCATTCATAACCTGGTCCCGTAGCTTCAAGGGTGGCTTACAGGCTAGTAGAGGGAAGGAATGCCTTGCACCACCTTTGGTAGAGACAAATCTTCACCTCGCTGCCCATAGCTCTGAGGTAATGTGAAGTAATGTGAGGTAATGTTTACTCTGTGATGTGCAGGAGACCCTATGGGATCATTGGTTCTGTCGGAGAGCAGAAAAATTATACTGTTCAGGCACTTGCGAAATCAGGAGCTTATTGTTTACAAGATATTTATAACTAGGATTCCATCACTGAGGACACTCGCCATCTGAAGCGCGTCCTCTTCTTATCACTACCATCAGAGAGGAGGTACAGGAAACCTCAAGACGCACACTCAATGATTCAGGAAGAGTTTGCTTTTCTCCACCATTAGTTTGGAGGAAGGGATGATTAGTTAGAAGTGACTTGACAGAGGTGTACAAGATGATAAGAAGCATAGATCAAGTGAAATACCAGAAACTTTCTCCAGAGAGGAAATGGCTAATACCGGCGGGGGGGGGGGGGGCATAATTTTAAGGTGATGAGAAGAAAATATAGTGGGGGAGGAATGTCAGATATGGTTTTTACAATGTGAGTGGCGGTAGAGATAAAAAAAGGGGTATTTAAGAAACTCTAAAATAATCATATGGATGGTAGAAGAATGAGATATCTGTAGGGGGAACGGGGGTTAGATCGACCTTAAGGTAGATTAAAGATCAGCACAAAATGCGGGGAAAAGAGCCTGTAGTGTTCTATGTTCTATATTCTATTACTGAACAGTCTATGAACACATGAACACTGACTCATTTTTCCTTTTTCAGAACTATATGTTTATTTTGTAATTTTAAGTCTTTGCACTGTACTGCAGCCACAAAACACCAATTTTCATGTCATGTAAGTCAGTGATAATAAACCTGACTATTTCTGGTCCCTGCAATAATCTAGTGACTGAGATCTGACTGAAATAAGTGAATGATCAGATTGATATAAGATATTTCTACTGCGCTTTTTTATGATCTCAACACAATTAGTTTGAATAAGGCCACAGCAGTAACAAAGGGAAATGACTGGAGTCAATGTGATATTAACCAACTCTAGAAACTTCAAAACCAGACTGGGAACAAGTTATTCTCAATCCTGAGTGACTGTTCAACAGGAAGAAGATATGGACTAGATAATGTTCTTGATAATGTACTTGTAAGGGCACAAGTACTCTGGAATGTGTGAGAAAATTGGAGGAAAATGAACTTGTTGTGACCATTTGGCACTGCTGATCTCTAATGCCAGAGACTCCTGACTAAAGGCAGGTGGTTCCTCAATGTGAGAGTCTGAGAGGATACAGGAGAGGAGGTGGGAGGGGAGAAAGAGGGAGTAGAGGAGAGGGAGGAAAGAATGGGAGGAAGATGTGGGTAGAAGATAAGAAAGAAGAATAGGAGAAGAAGAGGATGGAGGGTGAAAGGGAGAAGAGAGAGAAGAAGAGGTGGAGGAAGAGGAAGGATGATGAGAAAGTGAAGGGGAAGAAGAAGATGAAGAAAAAGAATAGGAGGAAGAGAAGGGGAAGAGGAGAAAGAAGAGAATGAAGTGAAAAAGAAGGAGAGGAGGAAGAGGAGAGGGAGGAAGAGGAGAGGGAGGTAGAGGAGGAAGATTTGTAGGAGGAAAAGAAGAATGGAGAAAGAAGAAAGTGAAGTGGAAAAGAGGGAGGAGAGGAAGAGAAGAGGGATGAGGAGGAGGAAGAAAGAAGGGAGGAGAAAGAAGGAAGAGAAGAGGGGGAAAGGAAAAGAAGGGGGAGTTGGAGTAGGAAGTAAAAAAGAGTGGGAGAGGAAAAGATGGAGGAGAAGGAAGAGGGGCAGAGAGGAGGAAGAAGGGAAAGAGTGGAGGATGGAAAGAGGAGGATGAAGAGGAGGAGTTGTTCTTACATGGGAATAAAAAGGAGGGGAAATGGGGCTTGTGAGTGTCATTTGAGAGCCTGCATAGTCTCAATGGGCTAAATAGCCATATTCTATCTCATATTGGAAATGTCAAATGAGATAACGTGTATGCTCTGCACTGAGGTAAACTGGTAAATAGGAAAGTTGGTTTATTATTGTCGTATGTACTGGGAGGTACAGTGATACACTTTTTTGCATGCCATTCATGCAAACCATTCTATCAAATCAATGCATTGAGGTAGTATGAGGGAAGACATCAACAGAATGCAGAATAAAATATTACAATTACAGAAAAAGTGAAAAGCAGGCAGACAAGATGCTTAACCTATAATGAGGCCATTTGTGAAGTCAAGAGTCCATCTTAAGGCAGTCGGGTACCATTCAATAGTCTTGTAACAGTGGCTCAGAAACTATTTTTCAGCCTGGTGGTCCACGCTTTCAGGCTTTTGTATCTTCTGCCCAGTGGAAGAAACGAGACGCGAGAATGTTGAGGATAGGAGATACATCTGACAGTGCTTACTGCTTTACTGAGGCAGCACAAAGTGTAGAAGGAGTCCATGGAAGGGAGGCTGATTTCTGTGAAATGCTGAGTGGGTCCACAACTCTCTGCAGTTATTTTTATGGTGATGTGCATGAGCAGTTGCTATACCAGGCCATGATGGATGCAGACAGATTGTTTTCTATGATGTATCTCTGAAAGTTGGTAAGGGTCAAAGGGAACATGTTATATCCTTCTAAGGAGGTAGAGGTGCTGGTGAGCTTCTTGTCTGTGGTGACTACGTGGTCGAGTAAGGACAGGCTATTAACCCAATTGACCTCAGCATTGCTGATGAGGACAGGAGCATGTGCACTACCCCTCTTCCTGAAGTCAATAACCAGCTCTTTCGTTTTGTTGACATCGTGTTTGTTGACATGACACCATGTTACTAAGCTCCCTATCTCCTTCCTGTCCTCCAACTCATTGTTATTTGAGATACGGCCCACTACGGTGATGTCATCTGCACATTTGTAGATGGAGTTAGAGCATCTCTGGCTACACAGTCATGTGTGAACAGGGAGTAGAGCAGAGGCTGTCGATGCAGCATTGTTGGAAACTAATGCTGAGGATAATTATGGTGGAGATGTTGCTGCCACTCCTTACTGATGGCAGTCTGTTGCCCAGGAGGTCAAGGATCCAGTTGCAAAGCGAGGTACTGACTCATAGGTTAAGGAGATTGGAGATGGGTTTGCTTGGAATTATAATACAGCAGTGGAACTGTAATCAATAAACTATAGATTAAAATGGGTGCCTTTACTGTCCAGGTGATACAGAGATGAATATAGGGCCAGGGAGATGGTGCCTACCATAGACCTGTTTCAGCACAGGTGAACTGCAATGGATGGAAATTGTCTGGAAGACTGGAGTTAATGTTTGCCATGACCAGCTTCTGGATGAACTTCACGATGGTGGATGTCAGACCCACAGAGCAGTAGTTATTAACGTATATTGCCTTACTTTTCATAGGAACTAGGGTGGTAGTGTTGCTTTTTAAAGCAGGTGGGAATTTCGCATTGAAACAATGAGGTTAAAAATGTCTGCAAAATACCCCTGCCAGCTGATCTGCACAGAATGTAAGTATGCCACCAGAGGCACCATCCCGGCCAAATGCTTTCCAGGAGCTTACTCTCCAGAAGGCTGAGATCTGACATCTGCAACTGTGAGTGCTGCATTGTAAGACCATAGGAACAATGTTGGGCCATTTGGTTTATCAAGGCTGCTGCATTGGCGGATTTACTTTCTCTCTCAACATTTTTCTGCCTTCTCCTGTAACCTTTGATGCCCTTATTAATCTGGAACCTATCAACCTCCACTTTGAATATACCCAAAGACTTGACCTCCACAGAGATTTGTGGCAATAAATTCTGCAGATTCACCATCTTCTGACTAAAGAAATTTCTGATTATTCCTGTTCTGAAGGGACGTGCTTCTATTCTGAGCCTGTATGCTCTGCTCCTAGACTCCCCCACTATAGAAAACGTCCTCTCCATGTCCACTCTATCTTGGCCTTTCAATATTTAGTAGATTACTATGAAATCCCTCCTCATTCCTCTAAACTCCAGTGAGTACAGGCCCAGAGCCATCAAATGATCCTCTTATGTTAACCCTTTCATTCCCAGGATAATTCTCGTGAACTCATATCTCTCTAAACTGTGCAGATGCATAGTCACACAGCATACTGAAATTCTTCCATACATTCAGGCTTTCTTGCAGCGCAACTGGAATTTTCTTTTATTTACTGTTTCATTAAACCAAAGTTCCAGAACAGTTAGTGGAGAGGTTGTGGAGGCAGATGTTGATAAGACTTCAGACGAAGTTAGGAATCAAAAGGTTGAGAATGGTGCAACAAAATCAAAAAGGGTGAATGCAAGACTGAAGATGTTGTACCTGAATGCAGGCAGTATACAAAATAAGGCAGATTGGCAGGTATGATGCAGGCACCACTGAATTGTGTTGGCAGAATTTCAGGTGGTAATGAGAGGGCATACAGGAGTGGGATATGCCAACTAGTGAAATGGTGCTGCAGCAACAACCTGGCACTCAATGTCAGTAAGACGTTGTGGACTTCAGGAAGGGTAAGACAAAGGAGCACATACCAATCCTCATAGAGGGATCAGAAGTGGAGAAAGTGAGCAGCTTCAAGTTCCTCGGGGTCAAGATGTCTGAGGGTCTAACTTGGTCCCAACATATCAAGACAGTGGCTATACTTTATTAGGAGTTTGAAGAGATTTGGCATGTCAACAAGTACACTCAAAAACTTCTATAGTTGTATCGTGGAGAGCATTCTGACAGGCTGTATCACTGTTTAGTATGGAGGGGCTACTGTACAGGACCCAAAGAAGCTGAACAGGGTTGTAAATCTAGTCAGCTCCATCTTGGGCACTAGCCTACAAAGTACCCAGGATATCTTTAGGGAGCGGTATCTCAGAAAGGCAGCATCCATTATTAAGGACTTCCAGCAGCCAGGACATGCCCTTTTCTTACTGTTACCATCAGGTAGGAAATACAGAAGCCTGAAGGCACACACTCAGTGATTCAGGGACAGCTTCTTCCCCTCTGTCATCCGATTCCTAAATGGACACTGAATCTTTAGACAATAGCTCACTTTTTAAAATATAGAACATTTCTGTTTTTGCACGTTTTTTAAAATCTATTCAATATATGTGATTGATAGAGAGAGAGAGAGAGAGAGAGAGAGAGGAGAGAGAGAGAGAGAGAGAGAGAGAGAGAGAGGAGAGAGAGAGAGAGAGAGAGGAGCGAGAGAGAGAGAGAGAGAGAGAGAGAGAGGAGAGAGAGAGAGAGAGAGAGAGGGAGAGAGAGAGAGAGATGAGAGAGTGAGAGAGAGAGAGGGTAGGAGAGAGAGAGAGAGAGAGAGGAGAGGAGGGAGAGAGAGAAGATGAACGGATTTTAACAATTAGGACCAATGTCCATTTCTAAATGCTTCAGCCACCTGTAGTGAAGATGAATCCGTTGCCATTGCTACAATCACCGTCTGGTTTGCAGCTTCTGAGGGTGTTAACAATATTGTCATGAATGGAACACATAAGAAAGGACATTTCCCGCTTGAAAATCCCTCAGTAATTTTGCGGACTTCAGTGTATTGGCTGAGCTTTCAATGAAACAGCTTGAAATTGCTGTTCGATCGCTTTGTTTGAGCCTGTGCGGGTGAAGGCATCTCTGATTGTGTGGAACGTAGATTCCAATATATTCTTAACGGCGTGCTCGCCACAATGGAATCTCGTCCCAATTACCTCACACATAGATCCCCAATCCCAGTAAAGAAAGACATTTACAAATAATCAAGTTACGCTGACCTATTCCTTCTAGACACGTTTCATTATACATTTTCCCGTTTTAACATTGTGAGTGCACTTCCTCGGAATCAATAAAGCGCTAATGATGTTAAAAAAAAACTTGCGCGTTTTGCTCGAGTCTTGTGCGTTTCCGATCACTCGAGAACCCAGAATTGAGAAGCTTCTTTTAAAGATCAAATCTCATTCCCCTGTGAGCGGGAGACGAACGGTGACCACAGTGTCTATTCGCACCAACAAAGGCTCTCCGAAACTTCAGCACGCCCAACTCGCTACCTACCGTAGAGATTGTGGTTTATGAAGGGTTACCACTATTTCAAAAACAAACCAATCGGAGTACATAGAGCAGTGCAGTGGCGGGACAAGCTAGTTTGATTTTCAGAAGGCTTTTGGCAAGGTGCCGGATATAAGGCTGCTAAAAAAGACAAAGCCCATGGTATTACAGGAAGAATATTAGCACGGATAGAGGATTGGCTGACTGGCAGGAGACAAAAAAATATGAATACAGGGGGCCTTTTCTGGTAGGTTAGTTGTGTTCTGCAGGGTCGATGTGGGTACTGCTTCGTTTCGCATTATGTTGTTAATGTTCTGGATGACGGAGTTGATGGCTTTGTTGCCAAGTTTGCAGAGAGTCAAAGACAGGTGGAGGGAGCAGGTGGTGGTGAGGAAAGCAAAATCTGCGAGAAAGATTAGGAAGATGGCCAAGAAGTGGCAGATGTTATATAAGGTATAGAAGTGTATGATCAAGCATGTTGGTAGATGGAAGCAAGGGACACAAGTTTTCTATAGGGGGACTGAATTCAGAACTCGGGGGTGCAAAGGAACTTGGGAGACCTTTTGCAGGAATCCCTAAAGGGTCAACTTGCAAGTTGAGTCGGTGGTAAGGAAGGCAAACGCAATGTTAGAATTCATTTCGAGAGGACTGAAATGTAGAAGCAAGAATGCTTTATTTGGCATTGGTCAGACCATATTTGGAGTATTGTGACCAGTTTTTGGGCCTCATGTCCAAGAAAGAATGTGTATTGGAGAGGGCATAGAGGAGGTTTACGAAAATGATCCCGGGAATAAAAGTGTTAACGTACGAGGACCGTTTGATGGCTCTGGGAATCTACTCGCTGGAAGTTTGAAGAATGAGGGCGGATCTCATCGAAACGTATTGAATATTGAAAGCTTAGATAAAGTTGACGTGGAAAGGTTATTTCCTATAGTTGGTGAGTCTAGGACGGGGGCACAGCCTCTGAATAGAAGGAATCCTTTTAGATAAGACATGAGGAGGATATTCTTCATCCAGAGGGTGGTAAATCTGTGGAGTTCATGCCCATAAACGGCTGTAGAAGCCAAATCATTGGGTATTGCTAAAACAGAGGATGCTACATTCTCGATTGTAAGGGCGTCAGAGGTTACAGGGCGAAAGAAGGATAAAGTTGAGAGGGAAAATAAAATAAAATCAGCTATGGTGGAATGGCGGAGAAGATTCGATGGGCCAAATGGCCCAAATATGCTCCTATGTCTTAAGTCACGACTTGTGGTCGCTCCACTTCCTTCATACTCATGTCTCTATCTCAAAATCTCTAAACTCTTGAATAGCTCAGCAGCTACAAGATTTCATCTCTTCCCGCTACTGATTATAAAAAATGAGCCAAACTACATAAAACGAACCATTTCCGAAGCTCCGCAAGGCAAAGTTGGACATGGATTGATTTCATTTTTCATAATCCTCTCACAACATTTTCGGGTATAGATATTTTAGGTAACTTTTCAAAAATTATACAGGACACCATTCCATTATCGTTTATGGAAGTATTTTCATCTTTCAGATCTGAGGTGGGCGACTGGAGTTCTGCAACTGATACTGTCTCTCTCTACCGACAGAGGCGCTCCCAAGGGTTTATTCTCATTGGATTCAGCAATAACTTTCGTCATACTTCACATGTGGTCTGTGGCATTTGTTTGAATAAAGTCAACCCTTCGAGAAAACGAACTGTCTGTTATGAGAGATGCGGTAAACCTGCTTCTTTGTCGGTGATTAATAGAAACCACCCAAAAAGTGTGTGTGTGTGTGTGTGTGTGTGTGTGTGTGAGAGAGAGAGAGAGAGAGAGGAGTGTGTGAGAGAAAAGATCTTAGTTCAAAGTAAATAGTAGAGTGAATAAAGAAAAAGCTGCGGACATTTGCAAGATCAAAGGGAAGACTGGAGAAGAATACCGCAGACAGTAGAAAAAAGTGTGAATGTGAAACAAGACGAGTGAAGGCGGAGCCGACGTGAGAAAGAGAAGTGTGGGGGTGAAATATACAGAAAGATTCAAATATTCCGAGAAAATAGCGGAAAACAAATCTTTGCTCATCTTCACGTCCGCAGACTGGGGCTCGGGAACAGCTGTCTTCCCACTCATTGCTGGAAGGAAACGCAAAGAGAAATACTTCAGCACCACAGGAATCGGACAGCTCCTCACAGGCTCTGCAATCCGTTCTAACCGACTGGGAATCGACTTCTCGATTTTGAACGTGTCAGCGAATATCACTAAAAAGTAAAATGTGATGTTTTTGTTAAATTAATATTTCCAACTAATTCCCCATCAATTCATATGTGATGCTTCCTTTCTGGTTCATTCTATATTGTACGGAGACTGTTGTGTTCAAGGCTTGCGGATATCACGGCTCTCCATCACATTGACCGAATACAGAGTGCACATTTGGCAGGTGTTTCCATACATTGTGAACGAGAACAAGTTTTATTTCTCTTGGGAAGTTGAGGAGACTCTAATAGGATGGCCAGCGGTCTGTTTTCCAATACCACCATCTTTCCCCTGGACAAATCATCTTCGAACAACTTTACCAAGGAGATCGCCTACCCTGATCCCGTCTTTTTCGCTATTAGATGCATCATCCCACCAATTTACCTTCTGATCATCACCGTGGGCTTACTGGGGAACATCACTCTAGTTAAGGTCTTTGTGTCCAACAGCTCAATGAGAAGTGTCCCCAACATCTTTATCTCCAGCTTGGCGGTCGGGGACCTGCTTCTCTTAGTGACCTGCGTCCCCGTGGATGCTGCCAGATATTTTTTCGAGGAATGGGTCTTTGGCACAATGGCTTGTAAACTCATTCCCCTTATCCAGCTCACTTCAGTGGGAGTGTCCGTGTTCACACTAACTGCTCTCAGCGCCGACAGGTAGGAGGATCTCCCAGACTACATGATTGTAATTTAAGTAAAAAAAACTTAAGTTAGAAAAATCTCTCTGCCTGCATGCCTATTTGTCTGTCTATCTATCTATCTATCTATCTATCTATCTATCTTTCTTGAATTCCTTGTGTTTATGGTTTGTTGCTGACTGTGTGTGTGTGTGTGTGTGTGTGTGTGTGTGTGTGTGTGTGTGTGTGTGTGAGCCCAAGGACTGCAGACACTGGGATCTGTAGCAACATATTGGTAGAACTCAGCATCTGTGGATGAACGGAGGGGAAAGGGTGCCGGTAGACCAAGTGAAGAAATTGTCAGTGTTTTTCTTGTCAGAATCTTACATTTGTCTATCATTTTGCTAGTCTTCCTCACCTGTTTCCTTCACCCCTCTACTTGCCTTCTATGTTTTCTGTGTTGGTTTTGAGTGGAGGGTCAATCTCATCAAATAGCTCTCTTGCTGTGTTCTATGCAAAGTTTCAAATAAGTGTGCAAGGTAAACAAACTCCCTTTGCAGAATTTCTAGTTTAGTCATCTATAAATTTTCAGCTACTTATCTACTCTGTTTATCACCTATTCATCCATCTGCCTCATAATTAGTTGGATTGCTTGCCTCTCTGTTGGTTCCTTAGTATATACACTCAATGGTCACTTTATTAGGTACACCTATACACTTGCTCAGTAATGCAAATATTGAATCAGCCAATCATGTGGTAGCAACTCAGTGTGAAAAAGCATGTAGACATGGTCAAGAGGTTAAGTTGTTGTTCAGACCCTACAGCAGAATGTGGAAGAAATATGATCTAAGTTACTTTGATTGTTGGTGCCAGATGGGATGGTTTGAGATTCTCAGAAACTGCTGATCTCCTGGGATTTTCACAATGATCTTTAGAGTTTATGGAGAATAGTATGAGAAACAAATAGAAATATGCATCAGGTGTGTGGCAGTTCTGTGTATCAATATACCTTATTAATGAGAGAGGTAGGAGGACAATGCCCAGACTGTTAAAGTTGACAGGAAAGTGATGTGTTACAACAGTGATGTGCAGAAGAGCATCCCCGAACACACAACATATCAAACCTTGAAGAGGATGTGGAATAGCAATAGAGGACCATGAAAATACAGTGTGACCAAGATGCATAAGAAAGTTCACACTGAGTGTATATTCCAGTATCAGAAAGCAGTAGCACCAACAGACTAATATTAAAACTGGAAATGCAGAAGGAAGCTCGAGGTCATCCTTTTTGATGATAAAGTGATGTCAATAACTTTACAAGAATTGAAAGCAGAATAATTGGTATAACAAATTTGCTCAGCTTAATTGTAGTATGAGCCTCATTGATGACGGAAAGGATTTTCTGCTATTTCCTGCTTTGATTTTGCTTCAGGGATATGAAAGTCTAAGAATCTGTTAGATCTGATTGCAACAGAGCTAATAGACATGAAAGGCAAATGCTCTAACATTTCCCATCATAGTGGTTAGTTGGGAGTATTTGACCTTTTCTATTACACATGTATTTCATAGCTACAGAGAACCAGTGATTTTCTTGTCACTGACCTATGAAATGAAATATTTTGTTTGAGGCATCCCATTAGAACTTATTGAATATTGAAAGGTCTAGATAGAGTGGATATGGAGAGGATGTTTCCTACAGTGCTGGTGGGGTGGGAGGGGGTTGTCTAGGACCAGAATAAAGGATCATCACTTTAGAACAGAGATGAGGAGGCCAAATCATTGGGTATATTTAAAGTGGTCAATAAATTCTGGATTAGTAAGATGCCAAAGGTTAAGGGGAAAAAGCAGGAGAGTGGAATTGAGAGGAATAATACACCCAGTGGCCAATTTATTAGGTACACCAGTACAACTGCACATTCTGTAACTATCTAATCAGTCAATCACGTGACAGCAACTCAATGCATAAAACCATGCAGACATGGTCAAGAGGTTCAGCTGTTGTTCAGCTTAAACATCGGAACGGGGAAGAAATGTGATGAAAGTGATTTTGACTGTGGAATGATTGATGGTGCCAGACTGGGTGGTGTGCATATCTCAGATACTTCTGACTCACTGGGATTTTTCATACAACAGTTTCTAGAGAGAATGGTGTGAAAAGCAAAGAAAAACAAATCCAGTGAGCAGCAGTTCTGTAGGTGAAAATGATTTGTTAATGAGAGAGGTTGAATGAGAATGGCCAGACTGGTTTAAACTGATATGGTAGGCAACAATAACTCAACTAACCACACATTACAACAGTGGTGTGGAGAAGATAACACATTAAACCTTGAACTGAATGGGCTACAGTGGCAGAAGACCATGAACATACACTCTGTGGACACTTTATTATGGGCAAAATGAACCTCATGAAGTGGCCACTCAGTGTAAATCACAAAAAATGGGGACCCAGCCTGAAATATCAACTGTTCATTCACTTCCATAGATGCTGTCTGACTTGCTGAGTTTCTCCAGCATTTTTTCTGTGTTGCTTTGGATTTCCTGTATCTGCAAACTTCCTTGTGTCGCTGAATGTAAATCAGTCTGAAAGGAATGGTGGTACGGACTTGATGGGCCAAGTGGCCTGATTCTGCTCCTAGCTGTTGCAGTCTTACGTTTTGTGGTAGCAATACTGTACAGTAGAGACACACAAATCTATAAATTACAAAAGGTAAATAAATAATGCAAAAAAGGAATAACAAGTTAGTGATCATGGGTTCAGAAATCTGATGGTGAAGAAGATGCTGTTCCTAAATCATTGTGTGTGTGTGTGTCTTTGGGGTCCTGTACCTCCTGCTGATGGTAGTAATGAGAAGAGAGCATGTCCCGAGAAGAGGGTGAGACAAGATTCTCTGATGATGAATATCAGTCGTGGAAATTAAACAGATGTACACTGATGTGGATTACTTAATTTAATTCTTAATTTCAGAGAGAAAAGTTTATTTAAGTATGTAATCATGGCAGGATGATGAGCAGAGCAAAACATTAATGTGTAGATGTACAGTTGATTGCAATGGGCAAAGAAACTGCCCGGCTGGTTGTTAGATTATTCTAGTTATTGCAAACAGGATATTGCAGAGGCATTCTCCGCAGGATCCCAGGGTCCTAAAGCTAATAAACTAAAGAACCTTCAATGCTGCTTAAAAAGTGTGCATTTTAGGTGTAGAAAGTGAAAGGCAACAGAAAAAAAAGTTGCATAAGGAGCTCCACACTTCACCTGCAGATCTGCTGGAACTGTCTGCTGTGTCCAGTGGTCTCGATGCAGCCTCCTCCATATTGGTGAAACCCATCATAAATTGGGGATCACCTCCGCACCAGCCACCACAAGTGGGACTTCCCGGTGGCCAAATACTTTAATTCCGATTCCAATTCCCATTCCCATTCCAATGTGCTGCGCCAAAATAACGCCACCCTCAGAGTGGAGGAGCAAGACCTTTTATTCCACTTGGATACCCACCAACCCGATGGCATAAATTTCAATTTCTCCTTCCGGTAATCAAATTCCTTCACTTGTACTTTTATGCTGTTGTTGATTTCAATCGTCACCAATGGTTGCCTCATCCTCCCTTTAGAATACTTCTTTGGGGTATATTGTATCTATTGTGTATCTTCCACATTGCCCCCAGTAACTCCAGCCATTGCCAGTCTGCCATCATCCCTGCTAGTGACCCCTTCCAATCAACTCTGGCCAGCTCCTCTCTTGTGCCTCTGTAATTCCCTTTATTCTACTGCAATAGTGATGCATCTGACTTTACCTTCTCCCTCTCAAACTTCAGGGTGAATTCTATCATATTGTGATTACTGCCTTCCGAGGGTTCGTTTACCTTAAGCTCTCGAATCAAATCTAGTTCATTTCATAACACCCAATCTAGAATTGCCTTCCCCCTAGTTGGCTCAACTATGAGCTCCTCTAAAAAGCCATCTTATAGGCATTCTATGCATATCCTCTCTCGGGATCCAGCACCAATCTGATTTTCCCCATCTAGCTGCATATTGAAATCTGCTGTGACTATCATAGCATTGGCCTTATCACAGTTCTGAAGAAGGGTGTCAGCCTGAAATGCAGTCTATTTATTCATTTCCATAGAAACCTCCTGGCCTGTTGAGTTCCTCCAGCATTTTGTGTGCAATGCCCTTATTACATGCTTTTTCTAATTCCCGTTGAAATTTATATCCCACATCCTGGCTGCTGTTTGGGGGATTGTGTATAACTCCCATCAGGGTCTCTTGACTCTTGCAGTTCCTTAGCTCTACCCACAAGGATTCTACATCTTCTGATCCTATGTCACCTCTCTCTAAAGATCTGGGTTAATTGTTTACCAACAGAGTCACACCACCCGCTTTGCCTACCTGCCTGGCCTTTCGATACAATGTGTATCCTTGGATGTTTAGCTCCCAGTTATGATTTTCATTCAGCAATGACTCAGTGATGTCCACAACAACATACCTGCTACAAGATCACCTACCATATTCCGCATACTCTGTGCATCCAAATATCACACCTTCATTATCCCTCCCCAACAGCTCTAGAAAACCTGGCCACAAGGGTACTGGGCGTCCCTCGAGTTCAGGTGTGACCTGTCTGTTTTGTACAGCTCATACCTTCCCCAGAAGAGATCCCAATGATCAAGAAATCTGAAACCTTAATCCCTACGTCACTTCCTCAGCCACTCATTCATCTGTACCATCATCCCATTCCTGCCCTGACAAGCACATGGCACGGGGAGAAATCCAGAGATTACAACCTTAGAGGTCCCGTTCTTCAGCCTCCTAACTAACTCCCTATGCTCACTGCGCAGGACGTCTTCTCTCTTCCTACCTATGCCATATGCACCATGACATCTGGCTGCTAAACCCTCCTTCTTGAGGATCTTCTGCAGTTGCACTAGGACATTCTGGACTCCAGCACTTGGGGGGCAATGCACCATCCTGGATTCTCTTTTGCGTAAGATAAGATGCATATTAGATTTTTGGAAAATTATAGAAGGCATTTCATATCAGATGCCTAGAGAGTGTGGACAGCTAGAGAATTTTTCCCAGGATGGAAATGGCTAATGTGAGAGGACATAATTTTGAGCTGAATGGAGGGATGTACAGGGAGACATTTTCTACACAGAGAGCAGTGAGTGCATGGAACGTGGTGCCAGCTGGTGATAGAGGCAGATGCAATAGGGATATTTGATGGAGGTCTATGTGAGGGGAGGGGAGAGGCAGGGTGGAAGAGTTTGATTGGTCTTGAAGTAGGTTAAATGGTGGACACGACATTGTTGGCTAAAGGGTCTGCATGGTGCTGTATTGTTCCATGTTCTCAAGTCAAGTCAAGTCACGTCACTTTTTATTGTCATTTCGACCGTAACTGCCAGTACAGTACACAGTAAAAATGAGACAACGCTTTTCAGGACCATGGTGCTACATGAAACAATACAAAAACTATACAGAACTACGTAAAACAACAGAAAAAACTATACTAGACTACAGACCTACCCAGGACTGCATAAAGCAGGGGTCACCAACCTTCTTTGCACCGTGGACCGGTTTAATATTGACAATATTCTTGTGGACTGGCTGACAGGGGCGTGTGGGGTGGGGGTGTTAATCATGACTGGAATATAGGTGATAAGTCAACTATAACTCACTTATGTGGCTAATACACTCAGTTTCATTTCTAAAAGGGTTTATCTAACGAATTTAATATTAAACACACAGCGCATATTTTCCTCACATGAATATAGTGATAAGTCAATTATAACTCACTTATAAGTCAATAGCATCATAACATTTTAAGTAAAGTTTCGATATTAAACATACAGCGCATATTTTCCTCGTATGAACATATAAAATCATTGCAACACACCAGTGAGAGGACAAGGTAAGGGCCGGAGGTCCCCGTACCGGGGCCGCGGCAGTCGCAGTCCGGAGAGAGCGACCGACTGAGCGAGGAGTGTGACAGGGCACGTGCCCGCCCTCCCTTGTAGGTCAGTAGCATCGATAGGCCGACAAAAGTTTGGCTCGATGACTTTCAGTAGATCACAGCGAGGTAGCTGCTCTGCAACTTACGAAACCCTGAGCCCGAATTAGATCATCTGCGAATATTTTAGCACTGGGTTCCCCACGAACATTCGGTGTGCTAAACAAGTTTAGAGGCGGCGCCCATCTCTCTGTGCTCCAGGCCAGCAGCAACAGCACTTCTCGCCAGCCGTGCAAGGTGGCCGGTTACCCAAGGCCAACCAGTGATCACTGCAAGGGTATCTCTGCATTTAAGCGACCGATGACTTCATGTGTGTTCAAGTTCAACAGTGGGTGTGACAGGGAATGAGGAAAGGTGCAGCTGACTCATATCGTTTCATATCGCCAAATCATATCGTTTCCTCGCAGCCCGGGAGCACATGCTTTGCGGCCTGTTACCGGTTCACGGCCCCGTGGTTGGGGACCACTGGCATAAAGTGCACAAAACAGTGCAGGCATTACAATAAATAATAAACAAAACAATAGGCACAGTAGAGGGCAGTAAGTTGGTGTCAGTCTAGACTCTGGGTATTGAGGAGTCTGATAGCTTGGGGGAAGAAACTGTTACATAGTCTGGTCGTGACAGCCCGAATGCTTCGGTGCCTTTTCCCAGATGCAGGAGGGAGAAGAGTTTGTATGGGGGGTGTGTGGGGTCCTTCATAATGCTGTTTGCTTTGCGGATGCAACATGTAGTGTAAATGTCCGTGATGGCGGGAAGAGAGACCCCGATGATCTTCTCAGCTGACCTCACTATCTGCGTCAGGGTCTCGCGATCCGAGATTGTTGAATTTCTGAACCAGGCAGTGATGCAGCTGCTCAGGATGCTCTCAATACAACCCCTGTAGAATGTGATGAGGATGGGGGTGGGAGATGGACTTTCCTCAACCTTCGCAGAAAGTAGAGATGCTGCTGGGCTTTCTTTGCTATGGAGCTGGTGTTGAGGGACCAGATGAGATTCTCCACCAGGTGCACACCAAGAAATTTGGTACTCTTAACGATCTCTACTGAGGAGCCGTCCATGTTCAGCAGAGAGTGGTCGCTCCATGCTCTCCTGAAGTCAACAGCCATCTCTTCTGTTTTGTTCACATTCAGAGACAGGTTGTTGGCTCTGCACCAGTCCGTTAGCTGCTGCACCTCTTCTCTGTATGCTGGCTCGTTGTTCTTGCTGATGAGAAACACCACGGTCGTGTCATCGGCGAACTTGATGATGTGGTTCGAGCTGTGTGTTGCAGCACAGTCGTGGGTCAGCAGAGTGAACAACAGATCTAAATTCTATATTATATGTTCTAAGATAACCTCTTAAATTTGTAGGCTGAGTTTTGTTTGTAGTGGTTGAGGTAACTTCCACTTTACAAAAGACCACTCGACAGTTTTAATGGCCAGAAGAACATCTTTATCTGGGACGGCAAATGATATTTACAATACCGAGGCTTTCAGGTACCTCGTGCGGCCTGGGTGGAAGAACTGTATACAATGCATATTGGGGATAAAAAGAGCGGAAGTAAAAACCCTGCCAACCCCGGAACCCGCCTCTCGTTACCTATAGCTTCCCGATTAGTATTAGTTTACTTTTAATAATACTCACATTACAACGGTGGTGATGATACTTTAAGTCAAGTCAAGTCAAGTCACTTTTATTGTCATTCGACCATAACTGCTGTGTACCGTACACAGTAAAAAATGAGAGAACTTTTTTCAGGACCATGGTGTTACATGACACAGTACAAAAACTAGACTGAACTACGTAAAAAACAACACAGAGAGAAAAAAAAAACAACTACACTAGACTACAGACCTACCCAGGACTGCATAAAGTGCACAAAACAGTGCAGGGATTACAGTAAATAATAAACAGGACAATAGGGCAGTGAGGAGTCAGTCAGTTAAGAGTTTTATGGTACCTGAGTAATCTGAAAAGGGTTTCTGGGAGTGAAGTGGTGGATGGTAACTTCTCCATTTTGCTTTAAGTGTGCAACAACTCTCAGCTAATCTGCTGTCCGATTTGTACAATAAAAAATTCTTCGGCCTCCTTAAAATTTTACCGGAAACTGTGACTCGGTATAAGTAGGTTTCCATCCAGCAAGGTTAGAATATAGAACATTGATTAGCACAGCACAGAAGCAGAACCTTTGACCCTAAATGTTGTGACAAACCAATTAAATTAGCAATCAAATTGTCAACTAAGCTAATCCCTTCTCTCTACACCATGTCTATATCCCTCCATTTTCTTTGCACTTGTGTCTATTTAAACATCTCCTAAAAGTCCCTAATAAAAACACAAAATGCTGGCAGAACTCAGCAGGCCAGACAGCATCTATGGGAGGAGGTAGTGACGACGTTTCGGGCCGAAACTCTTCATCAGGAGTGAAGTAACATGGGATGGTGGAGGGGGGGGATAAGAAGTGGGAGGAGGATGAAGCAGAGAGCTGGGAAGTGATAGGCTGAAGGGAAATGGGCTAGGGGGAAGGTGGAGAATTATGGGAAATAAAAGAGAAAGAAAGGTAGGGCTGGGGGAGATTATAGTGAGGGATGGGGTAAGGGGGGGCACGGGTATCAATAGAGGTTCAACTCACAGACCTCCATTGATACCCCTGCCCCCCCTTACCCCATCCCTATCTATAATTTTAGTCTGGTTCTCTTTCTCTCTCTTTCTCCCCCTGTGGTGAACTACATATACCTGTCTGGACACGCCCCCCCCCCCCCCCCGCTGACTGCTCCTGTGGCTCCTCCCACTGACTGTGGCTCCTTCCACGGACCCTGGTATAAAGGCAATTGGAGACACAGCCCCGGCCTCAGTCTCCAGGATGTAGTGTGGTGGTCAATTGCTGCTTGTTCTTTCTTCCAGCCAATAAAAACCTATATCTCGCCTCACGTCTCCGAGAGTTATTGATGGTGCATCACCCCCCCTCACTATAATCTCCCCCCAGCCCTAGCTTTAATAGATAGGGCCATATCTAACTCAAGGACTGGAGGCCTGGTGGCGGTCTGTCCTGTCGGTATGTGTGGGAGGGAAAGGGTCCTGTTTTCCTGTTGTTGTTTTGTTTGAACTTGTTGTTACTGCTTATGCTGTTCTTTTGCTGCTGAGCATTGTGGGTTTGCTCTGTTGGCACCAGAATCTGCAGAGCCACCTGCAGGCTGCCCCCCAGGGGTATTGGATGTTAATGCAAATGATGCATTCCACTGTATGTTTTGATGTACTCATGATAAACGAGTGTGAATCTGAATCCTAATCTGGATAAATGATTGCTGCCCACTTCCAGAAATATTCCAGAATCTGTTATCTCATAGCATAGGCATGTGAGAATCAGAAGAACATATGCTCAGCAGCCACTTAACTAGGAACAGGATGAACTTAATAAAGTGGCCACTGAGTGTAATTTATCAATTATCTGGTGTCATGATCCAGCAGGAATTAGTCAGACTTCTCACTTCAGATTATTGAGTTCAGCTGAAGATAAGTGGGAGGGCAAAATGCACTGAAGATTATAGGAGTTTGCAACAACAGGCCAATTTGGGCAGAAAGCTTGGAAAATGGAATTTAATGTAGGAAGGTGAGAGGTCACGCACTTCAGGAAGCAAATTACCAGATCAACAGGAGGAGGTTGCAGAAGGAGCTCATAGAGATATCAATGCTCTTGTCCAGGAGTTTATGGACGGTCTATGCTGTTTATGGACAAGAGTTTATGATGCTTCTGTCTATGAGACATGTTAGCAAGTAATTATAAATACAAGAGATTCTACAGATGCTGGAAATGTTGAGCAATACATACAAAACGCTGGAGGAACTCAGCAGGTCAGGCAGCAACCTTGAAGGGAATAAAAAGTTTGATATTTTGGGCTAAGACCCTTAATAAGCAAGTAATTAAGAAGTCAAATGGCATGGTGGTCTTTATGGATTGGAATTTTAAAACAGCAAAGTGCTTCTCCGACGGAAAGTCTGCTCTTTTGTAGATTTCTGATCTCCTTATTGAAGGAAAGAGGCTGTCCTGACTTGATAAATTAGGCAAATTCTTGAAATCACCAACAGGATGTTAAGTACTTCATTTAATGAATGAACGATTCTGAATCATTTGGTAACTTCCTTTTCACTGTCCAACTTCATCCTGATTATTTAGAGGCAACATTATGAGAAAGAATCCACAATGCTTCAAACAGGCTAAATGGGTGCTCACAACATAGACTGGATATGTTCAATTTGCTGATAATACCTGAACAAAAACAATGAAATAACTGGTTGTAAAGAACTTTATTTTATGTATTTAATGGTTCTGAAGTATTTATCAACCTTTATTTAATTGTATAACTTAATCCTGATTAGTTAGAGCCCCTAGGATTGTTGCTCTCATGAGGTGAAGCAGTATCTATGGAGAAGAATGAACAGTTGACAAAAGAGTCTGCAGATGCTGGAAGTCCAGAGTATTTTGCAAAATGCTGGAGGAACTCAGCAGGTCAGGCGTCATCTATGCAGATGAATAAATAGCCGACGTTTTGGGCCGAGACAACTTAATCAGGACTGGAAGGGAAGGGAGATGAAGCCAGAATGAAAAATTGGGGAGGGGGGTGCAGGAGGAGGGGAAGGAATGCAAGCTAGGTGATAGGTGAGACCAAGATGAGGGAGAGGGAAGTTGAGTGGTTCGAGGAGGGGGATGATATAAGAAGCTGGGCAGTGATAGGTGGAAGAGCTGAAAAGGCTGAAGAAGAAGGAACCTGATAGGAAAGAAGAGGAGACCATGAAAGCAAGGGAAGGAGGTGCGGCACCAGAGGGAAGAGCTGAAATGTTGACTTGTTTATTGCCCTCCATCGAAGCTGTCTGACCTGCAGAGTTCCTGCAGCAGTTTGTGGGTTGCTCTGCAACTGAGCATCGGCGGATTCTCTTGTGCTTAGATGACCTTGTCTTGACGACCGCCATTGTGGCAATAAGTGTGGCGACACTTGCGGGCTGCCCCCAGCCCACCCTTGGGTGTGTTGGTTGTTGATACAAATGACACATTTCACTATATGTTTCGACACACATGTGATAAATAAGTTAATCTGAATTTGAATCAATATCACTAAGTACTTCCAGTGCTTCAGAAAGGCTCAATGGGTGTTTGGAATGGAGACTAGACATCTTCATTCCATAAGACCATGAGACTTTGGAGCAGAATTAAGCCATTCATCCCATAGAGACTGCTCTGCCATTCAATCATGGCTGATGTATTTTCCCTCTCAGCTCCATTCTCCTGCCTTCTTCCCATAACCTTTGAGGCCCTTACTAATCAAGAACTTATCAACCTCCCAGGTGACGGGATGGTCTACCAAAGGAGGTGTAAGGTACCCCTTCCTTCCGCTAGCGTGCAGGTCACTCTTGGGCAAGGTGTAGCACCTGCTTAACCCCCGATCAGGGTCACATGAAGCCATGGGAGCAGCTGGTGTATGGTCGTATGAACAGCTGGTACATATCACAAGTCCTGGTTATGTGATCACTGTCGCCAGGCAGACAATCTCTGAAGAGTATTGATAATGGCTGGGGTCACCTGTTTTGTAAAGAGCTGCCCAGAAGAAGGCAATGGCAAACCACTTCTGTAGAAAAATTTGCTGAGAACAATCATGGTCAAAAGACCATGATCGCCCTCATCCTATGACACGGCACATAATGATAATGATGATGATCAACCTCTGCTTTAAAGATATCCAACATCTTCGCCTGCACAGCTCTCTGTTGCAATGAATTCCACAGATTCATCACCAACTGTCTAAAGATATTCCTCCTTATCCTTAATCTAAAGGGATGTTCATCTATTCTGAATCTGTACCCTTTGGTCCTAGATTCCTTCAGCTTAGAAAGTATCCTCTGCATGTCTAATCTATCTAAGGCTTTCAATAATCAATAGGTTTCAATGAGATCCTTTTTCATTCTTCTAAACTCCAGTGACTGCTGCAAAGGGTTGTAAATCTAGTCAGCTCCATCTTGGGTACTAACCTACAAAGTACCCAGGACATCTTCAGGGAGCGGTGTCTCAGAAAGGCAGCGTCCATTATTAAGGGCCTCCAGCAGCCAGGGCATGGCCTTTCCTCACTGTTACCATCAGGGAGGAGGTACAGAAGCCTGAAGGAACACACTCAGTGATTCAGGAACAGCTTCTTCCCCTCTGTCATCTGTTTCCTAAATGGATATTGAAACCTTGGACACAACCTCATTTTTTTAATATACAGTATTTCTGCTTTCTGTGTGTTTTTTAAATCTAGTCAATATATGTATACTGTAATTGATCTATTTATTTATTATTATTTATATTTTATCATTTATCATTTTTTCTCTGCTAGATTATGTATTTCATTGAACTGCTGCTGCTAAGTTAACAAATTTCACATCACGTACCAGTGATAGTAAACCTGATTCTGATTCTGATATAAGAAGTTAGATCCACATCAACTAGAGTTTATAATAGCAAAGGTGATCTTATTGCTCCTTGGAAAAAGACAAAAGAGATTTTGTTTCAGCTCTGAACTCTGTCAGAGCTGGGAAAGAGGGAAAACAAGTTAATTTTCAATAACAGAAGAGGTGAGGGAGGGGTGGGTAGAACAAAGGGAATGTTGTGGACAGGGTGAGACCAAATAGGTTAATGCGAGCAGTCAGAGAACCAGTTTGAAACAGTTCTTGCTTCTGTACTTGTGAGTTATGTCGTTAAAAGAGCAACTGTGAGACGTGCTCAGAATGCTAGACTATACGAACAGAAAAAAGAAATACTGAGTCAAAATGAACAACAGATAAAAACGGCCCATTCTGAAACAAAGAGAGAGAGAGTTCGGAGAGAGGGAGATGAAGGGAAGGAGAGGAAGGAGAAGGAGAAGGATTGAGACAGAGAGAGAGGGAGAGGGACTCAGAGAGAGGGAAGAGGACTCAGAGAGGAAGATCAATAGAGGGAGAGGGAAAGAGAGAGAATATCCTCATAAAACATGGTCTCTGATCTATGCAGAACCCTCTCTAAAGCTTGCACATCCTTTGTATAATGAGGGGACCAGAAATTAACACAATGCTGTTCCAAGTGTGATATGACTACAGTTTTATAGAGCTGTAGCATTACCTCATGGTTCTTGAACTCGATCCTCCAACTAATGAAAGCCAACACACCACCCACCTTCTAAACCTCTCTACCAACTTGTGTGGCACACTTGAGGTATTTATGGAGATGGACCCGAAGATATTTTTGTTTCTCCACACTGTTAAGAATCCTGCTATTAACCCCATAGTCTGCCACCAAATTCAATCTCTTCATACTTTTCTGATTGAACTCCATGTGCCACTTCACTGCTTCCTGGTCAGGAGGGAGTTCCAGTTCCTTCTAAGCTGTGTGTGTGCGTGGCCATGGCCTAACTGAAATGCTCCCATGCACATAGCCTTTGTTGCTGCAGAGCTGGAATTTCCTTAACATTTAAACATTGGAAGTGCCACACAGATTTCAGACCGGGTAAAATTCCATGCCCAGAGCACTGGTTGGTTCACACATCTGTAAAAGATATTGGAGTGAATATTGACAGTGATGGTAGAGAACTGGTGATATATTTCCAAGTCACTTGGTGAGTCTGAAATGGTGTATTGGTCAGCTATAGATCTGTTTCCTTGAAGGACATTAATGAATCAAATGGCTTTTACAAGTTTTGTCCACATCTTGGATATCAGATTTCTCATAATACACTTTTAGACTAAGTAATTAACTGGATTTAATTAAATTTTCATAATAAAAGTTTGCTGGGAATCAAATGAATCATATCCTTTTCAACCACGTTTCATAATAGTCCTAGCTACTGGGCTCAATTATTATTTAATAACCAACTAATACAAAGTAAAAGTCAAATTTCTTATCAAAGTTCATATATGTTTGCATATGAAATTCATTTTCTTGCAGACTTTTACAGAAAAATAAATAAATACAACAGTATTTAAGAGAAACAAGAACTGACAGATAACCAACGAGTAAAAGAAAATAAATTTTGCAAATAAATCCATAAATAATACTGAAAACATGTACTGTAAAGTCCTTGAGTCTGGAGGTATCATCTATAAAATTCAGTGTACTGTTGATTGAAGTTTACCATTGAGGTTGGGTGGGACGACAACTAGATGTCATGGGTTAAGGGTGAAAGGTGAACATGAGGGGAAACTTCTTCACTCAGAGGGTCAGGAGAGGGTGGAATGAGCTTCCAGCACAAGTGGTCTATGTGATTTTGATTTCAATGTTTAAGAGAAATTTGGATAGGTAGCTGGATGGAAGGGGTATGGAGGGCTATTGTCCCAGTAAAGGTTGATGGGAGGAGGCAGCTTAAATGGTTTGGCAATGACTAAATGGGCCAAAGGGCCTGTTTCTGTGCTGTACATTTCTGTGACTCTAAGTTATCTATGCCAGTTCAGGAGCCTGATGATTGTAGGGTAATAACTGTTCCTGAACCTGGTGGTGTGGGACGTAAGTCTCCTTTACCTCCTGTATGATGGTAGTAGCAGAAGAAAGCATGGGCTGGATAGTGGTGGTCCTTTCTTGTGGCAGTGCTCCATGTAAATAAAGCACAAAATTATTACTATTGATGACTCGGGCCACATTTACATCAGGTGATTATTTGTGCAACTACATATTGTAAGTCAATAAGCATCTTCCACTGCTTGGAATCTCAAGGAAAAGGTTGGGAACTTTATTCCTTCTACATAAAGATCAAACTGAGCTGATTTTGTTACGTTAATGAGGTGAACTCAATAAATGAGACAGAGGTCGTTAGCAGTTAGTGTAACACTATGAGAGTGCCAGTGACCCAGATTCAATTCCCACTGCTGTCTATAAGGAGTTTGTATGTTCTTCCCATGACCACTTTAGTTGCCCCTGGGTGCTCCAGCTTCCTCCCACATTCCAAAACCCACAAGTTAGTGGGTTAATGGGTCACATGAGAGTGAAACATTCTCACTCAGAGGGTGGTGAGAATGTGGAATGAGCTGTCAGCAGAAGTGGTGAATGCATGTTCAATTTCAACATTTAAGAGAAATTTGGTTAAGTACATGGATGAGAGGGTTATGGAGGGTGATATTCTAGATGGGACTAGGCTGAATAATAGTTTGGCATGGACTAGATGGGCTGAAGGGCCTGTTTCTGTGCTGTAATGCTCTATGATCCTATGAGTCATAGACATTTATAAAATCATAAGGGATATGGATAAGGTGGATGGTCATAGCATTTTCCCCAGGACAACAGAGTGCAAAACTAGACACAAGATAAGTGGGGAGAGATTTAAAAAGGACCTGAGACCATAAGACCATAAGACAAAGGAGCAGAAGTCAGCCATTCAGCCCCTCGAGTAAAGACATGACTTCTTTACACAGAGGGTGGTGAGTACCTGGAATGAGCTGCCAAAGGAAGTGGCCAAAGTGGGTATAATGCCAACATTTAAGAGGCCTTTGGATAGGTATATGGAGGGGAGAGTTTAGGATGTTTGTGTAAGGACTACAGGGTGGAGATTGTGGATGGCATAGACCAGTTGGGCCAAAGGGCCTTTTTCCCTGCTGTATTACACTCTGACTCTATGACTCTGTGGTATGACATGACAATTCAAATATGCAGGAGCGTAATAAGCTTCAGCGGGTTGTCGGCTCAGACCAATACATCACAGGCAGCTCCCTCTCCATCATCAGTAGTATTTACAGGAGCAGGTGCCTCAGGAAGGCAACACCCATCGCCAAAGATCTCAACCATCTTGTACCTCGCAACTTGTAACTTGCGCAGCGATTACAGAAACCTGATGTCCCTCACGATCAGATCCAAGAACCGACTGGCAAAACCCTAAACACTACGTTTTAGCTTTGATCACTCTGTGCTAAAATGGACTAATTATGTTGTTTTTTTGCCAAAGGTGTGTAT
Organism: Hemitrygon akajei; assembly: GCF_048418815.1. Classification (NCBI taxonomy): domain Eukaryota; kingdom Metazoa; phylum Chordata; class Chondrichthyes; order Myliobatiformes; family Dasyatidae; genus Hemitrygon; species Hemitrygon akajei. The sequence continues at coordinate 17,552,329 of NC_133130.1, forward strand.
AATTTATGTTTAATTTGTTTTGTTGATGACTGCTGCTTATCTGATGCTATGCAAAGTTGCTGCAAGTAGGGTTTTAATTGTACCTGTGCATACTGTACTTGAGCAGATGACGGTGAATTTGACTTCGACTTTGGTAAGCTAACTGCAAGAGTTTCTGAACAGAGATGGAATGTAAACTTCTCTGGTATCATTGGATTTATAGGTTAAGAATGCTGATTCCAGCTCTATGCTTTTTATGAAAATATATCTTTTGAAAACTGAATTTTGACTGATGACCCGCAGTTTATAAATCAGCTCAGACAACAGGCATTGATGAACAAACTCAGATGTTTTCAATTATTTATCCGGCTTGCCTTTGAAAGAAACTGATGACCTCGAGCCTTTTTGCTGGCATTTCAGCAGTCAGTCCTCAGCAGGGTGCTCCTTCAGCTGGTTTTTGAAATCTGCACGTGAGTTTTACATGGCAAACATGAGGAAATCTGCAGATGCTGGAAATTCAAACAACACACACACCTACAAGTATCTGGGAGTACAGTTAGACGAGAAGCTAGACTGGACTGCCAACACAGATGCCTTGTGCAGGAAGGCACAGAGTCGACTGTACTTCCTTAGAAGGTTGGCGTCATTCAATGTCTGTAGTGAGATGCTGAAGATGTTCTATAGGTCAGTTGTGGAGAGCGCCCTCTTCTTTGTGGTGGCGTGTTGGGGAGGAAGCATTAAGAAGAGGGACGCCTCACGTCTTAATAAGCTGGTAAGGAAGGCGGGCTCTGTCGTGGGCAAAGTACTGGAGAGTTTAACATCGGTAGCTGAGCGAAGGGCGCTGAGTAGGCTACGGTCAATTATGGATAACTCTGAACATCCTCTACATAGCACCATCCAGAGACAGAGAAGCAGTTTCAGCGACAGGTTACTATCGATGCAATGCTCCTCAGACAGGATGAAGAGGTCAATACTCCCCAATGCCATTAGGCTTTACAATTCTACCGCCAGGACTTAAGAACTTTTTAAAAGCTATTATTAATGCTTTTTGAGATAGTGATTTAGATGCATATCATATTTTTTTACTGAGTTAAGTATTGTATGTAATTAGTTTTGCTACAACAAGTGTATGGGACATTGGAAAAAAGTTGAATTTCCCCATGGGGATGAATAAAGTATCTATCTATCTATCTATCAACGCTAGTGGAACACAGCAGGCCAGGCAGCATCTATATGAGTTTTACATGGTGGGTTGTGTTCAAGAGCTGGTAGGATAATGTAACGGGTGCAGATGGCACATATTGTTCATAATAGAAACTGATCTACATACTTCACAAACACTGTAATAGAGCTGTTGAGTTCACTTTAAGAGATGGGGTTTGATGTAATGATGACAGAGTAAAGCGACTTCTTTTGGTTTGTTCGAATTGGAAGTAAATGGCTACAGCTTTTGTTAAGCACATAAAATGACTCTCACAGGTTTTATTCACAAAATCCTACAAGCTGGTGACTTGCTTTGGCTGCTTGACCACTGGACAAACCTTTGAGACCAGAGGCAGAGACTGAACACTCTGAGCTAAGTGGGCAGCATGCACTTCACATCTGACCCCTCAGTTTTGGAGCAGGCGTGGCTGCCAAATGTAACATGATCCCATTCATGTATATGAGGCCACTGTCATTGAGTAAAAAGCTGAGTATTACCAAATGCTTTTTTTTTCTTTATATTACTTTAAAGTTTTTTTGAAATAATTATTTCAATCATAAACGTGTTTAAATCTTTTTAAATTATGTAGCACCATGGTCCTGAAAAATGTTGTCTCATTTTTACTGTGTACTGTACAGTAGTTATGGTCGAAATGACAATAAAAAGTGACTTGACTTGACTTTAATTGTTTAAATTACTTCTGAATCATTTAAGTCAACTAAGATCACCAGAAAAGCAAAAACTGTTGGACGGACCTTTATAGAGTCATAGAGTTGTAGCAGTAGTGCAATCCCTTTGGGAGAGTTTGATGTTCTCCCAAAGGGGTGTCTATTGGTGCATTGTGGGGTGGCTTTAGAGGTTGATCCAGAATCCACATATTCTGGTGTAGTGTTGCCAAAAATAAGTGGTGGCTGTGGTCAGTGGTTTGATTGCTCATCCTCTCCTTTCACAGTTTCTGACTACATATTGTCATCCCTCTGGATGCAGTAATCCAGTCAGGAGGTTTTGAGGCTGACTATTTCCAGCTCCTCTCCTGATAGGGGTAAGCAGAGTAGATCCTAAACAAGGCTGCTTAGTCCTGGGTGCAGTGGCTGAAATGTTCTTTCTGCCTCAGTCCTAGAGCCCAGCGACTGAAACAAACACTTACTGCCCAATGCACCAGCTCGTGACCAGTGGCTTCCAGACCTTTTCCTTCCCCTTTCATCACTTGCTGATCTTCACAGGACTTAATATGAAAAGCTAGTCTGGATCCCCTTACTGGGGAATGCGTGACTTTCTTTAACGTGGGGAGGCTGATGCATGGGCAGCCACCGCATGGTCTTTGTCAGATCAGAATCAGGGTCCAGTGGCATTAAGTGCTAGATGACTGGGGACTTTCTCCACCTTCACTGTCATTGGGACATGTCATCATCTTCCGCCAGCTCCATTGCTGAGATCACTGTTTGTCTGGAACCACTCCCCTGTTCTTACCGCCATGGGTGACCCTACCAGGAGCTAAGGTCCAGACGGCATCACTCTTGGGATCTCCAAAAATCACAAGCCTTTCCACCGCGACAAAGTGACGATCCTCAGAGGAGTAATGCAGTATAGAAACTGACTTTTTGGTTCATCAGGTCCATGTCAACCAAGATTCTCATCTAGGCTCATCCTATAAGTCCGTATTTGGCATGTATCCCTCTTAACCTTTCCTATCCATATACCTGTCCAAATATCAACACATCATTTCATGAACTTCAGAGTCCAAGCCACGAACAACATTTAAATGTTGTTAATATACTCGCTCAAGTTCTTCCTCTGCTAGCTCAATATATAAACTGACCACTCTCTGGATGAGAAAAGATTACCTTCAGAATCCTATAAGATCTTTTCCTTTTTGCCTTAAACCTACAATATGCCCTCTAGCTCTTCATTCCCCAACCTTGGGAAAGATAGTACAGAGTTCCTATCCCTTATGAATTCACACACCTCTATGTGGCCACCCCTCCATGTCCTACGCTCCAGTGAATAAAGTTCCATCCTACTCGTTCTTTCTCCATAACTGAGGCCTTTGAGTCCTGGCAGCACCCTCTTAATTGTCCTTTGTGCTCATCTAGATGAGTAGCAACTTTTTTGTTACAAGAACACAACAGTAGCCTGGTGGTTAGCGTAACATTATTGCAGCGCCAGCGACCCGGGTTCAGTTGTACCATTGTCTGTAAGCAGTTTGTGCATTCTCCCTGTGACCACTTGGGTCTCCGGTTTCCTCCCACAGGCCAAAGACGTACCGGGTAGTAGGAAAACTGATCACTTGGGTGTAATTGGGCTTCGCAGGCCCATTGAGTTGGGAGGACCTGTTGCTCTGCTCTATCTCTAAATAAAATATATGAACTAACAAACAAATACCCTGATAGATAATTACATAAATAAAACTGTATGCAATAATTTAAATGCCAGTACTTTAGAAGTCATGGGTTAAGGGTGAAAACTGAAATGTTCAAGGGGAGCCTGAAGGGAACTTCTTCACTGAGAGGCTGGTGAGAGCGTGGGGATTGTGCTAACCTGAATGGATATGGGTTAGGTTTTGACATTTAAGAGAAGTTTGGATAAGTACATCGATGGGAATGATGTGGAGGGCTATAGTCCAGGTACGATTTGATGGACTAGACAAAATAACAGTTCAGCACGGACTTGAAGAGCCTGTTTCTGTACTATAGTCCTCTACGACTCAATGTAGCCTCACCAATGTCTTATGCAACCGGAATTTAACCTTCTATCTCCTATACCCAGTGGCCTGACTGATGAAGGCCAGTGTGCCCGGACATCTTCGCCACCCTGTCTACTTGCGATTCCATTTTCAGAGAACCCTGAACTTCTGTTCTAAAAGGCCATCTGGGCAGCTCATAGACAAGGGGAAGGGTCCCAGGAACCTCCACCTATCCATGGGCCAACTTCTCCAGTGACAGAAGTGCCTGCAGGAGAATTGGACCCAAGAGGAAATGCCACTACAGGAAGAGCCCAGTGAGGCGAGGCGGTAGGGAGAGGGGAGTGCATGTGGTGCACATGGAGGGAGTAGTGAGCCCAGGAAGTGGCACATTGGCGTACACAGTACACAAAGCAGCAAATTATATTACTTATAATAAAGCTGAACATGGTGGGTATTGGCAACACTTACAGCCTGAGCTCAGCATATCCTTCGCTCGTGTTGGCTGTTAACGCAGACAACCCATTTGTTGTGTGTTTCGATGTACAGGTGATAAATAAATGAACCTGAATCTGATTCCAACACCCCTCTGTACAATGAAAAGCCCTCACTTCAGGCCCAGTTCTTTCACAAAGAGGTTCTGTCAGCCCCCCACCTACCCACATATCGATTATTTATTTATTTTTCAAAAATTTATTGACATACAGACTGAAATAGGATCTCAGTCCAGTAACCCCCGGTTTCACCCTAACCTAATCATGGGACAATTAATGACCAATTAATTGACCAACCAGTGTGTCATTGGACTGTGTGAGGAAACCCGGGACACGCTGAGGAAACGCACATGGTCACAGAGAGAACGTACAAGCTCCTCACAAGCAGCGGTGGGAATTGAATCCGGGTCACAGGTACTGTAAAGCAGTGTGCTAACCACTACACTACTGTGTCACTCTGCCCTGTCATGGCAGGAAAGCAAAGTAAATGGAGGGGAGGTGGGGGGGGGGGGTGGTTATAAAATCCACTCGCAGGGAGAAGGTGTGAACTCCCACCTGGACAGCACTCAGGGTCAGAGCTGAACCTAGGTCTCTGGATGAGGCAGTGGCTCTACCAGCTGGGCCATTATGCTACCCATTGCCCAGTCACTCAACAGTCCATCCAATAACCCTACATTCCACTACAGTTTTATGCAACATGTTAAGTGGTTTCATGGTACGTTTAAGTTGACTCTTGACCTCAAGACCAAGCTCGTTATGAGCTTGCACCTTAGCAGTTACCTCCACTGCACGTCCTCTGGACCTGTTGCAATGTAGAATGGACATTGGGAGGATGCTTCCTTTAGTGGGAGAGCCAAGGACCAGAAGGCACAGCCTCAGAATACAAGGACTTCCCTTTAAAACAGAGATGAAGAGGAATTTCTTTAACCAGATGGTGGTGAATCTGTGGAATTCATTGCTGCAGATGGCTGTAGAGGCCACCATTGGGTATATTTAAAACAGAGGCTAATGAGCTCTTGATTAGTAAACATGTAAAATGTCATGGGGAGAGTGGGGTTGAAAGGGATAATAAATCAGCCATGGTGGAGTGGTGGTTCGGGCCCAATGGGCCGGATGGCCTAAATCTGCTCCTGTGTCCTATGATTGTACTCTGCATTGTTATTGTTTTACCTTGCTCTACCTCAATGCACCGTGGAATGATTTGATCTGTATGAACAGTCTGCAAGACAAGCATATCGATGTACTTCCATACATGAGACAATAATAAACCAATTCCAATGTCAGTGCCAATACTCAAGTTCCTGGCTGAAAACAATCTGTCGTGTGCCATTGCTTCACTCACCTGATTACATCTGCTGCTCGACTGACTGATTTGACTCACTGCCAAAGACAAATTAATATGTAAATGACTAAAATGATCATGTATTGGCACATGGTCTGGAGATTAGCTTAATTACTTCAACTCTATCACTCATGTGGCATTAATAACTGCAACACATTTGCTTTCTGTAAGGAATTAAAGTGGAGAGACTTCACCTCCCTGGACTTATTCCCATTTGGCTCTGCAAAGAAACAGGTCAGGCTGGGAGACTGTTCAAAAGGAGTGACAGTAGGAATATGGCGTAGCAGTTAACACAATACTATCACAACGCCAGTGATCTGGGTTCAATTCCACCGCTGTCCGCAAGGAGTCTGGTTGTGTTCAAGTGGCTTTCTCTCACATTCCAAAGCCATCCAGTTAGGATTAATGAGTTGTGGGCATGCTATGCTGGTGCCAGAAGCATGGCAATGCTTGCATGATCAGCACGGTCCTCAGACTGTGCTGGCTGTTGAGGCGAAAATGACGTATTTCACTGTATGCTCGACGTTTCAATGTACTTGTGACAGATGTTCTTTCTAAAAGCGAGGATGTGCTGCTAATAATTTATGAGATTTTGGTCCAGCAGCATTTGAAATATCATTAGGAATTTTTGGCACTGAATGATTGAATGATAGTGTGGTGGTGTTATGATAGTGGAATGATCCTCGAAATGAAAGGAATAACGTGCAGTATGAGGAGTGTGTGATGTCTCTGCAGTACAGGAAAATGAGGGGGGGGGGATCTTATTGAAACCTTACAAATACTGAAAGGCCTGGCAAGAGTGGATGTGGAGAGGAGTTTCCATTAGGAGATTCTAAGATCTGAAGGGTCATTCTTAGAATAAAGGGGCATCTTTTTAAAATTCAGATGAGAAGGAATTCTTCAGCCATAGTGTGGTAAACCTAGACCATAAAATCAATAAACATAGTAGCAGAATTAGGTCATTCAGCCCATTAAGTCTACTCCGCCATTCCATCGTGGCTGATTTATTATCCCTCTCAACTCCATTCTCCTGCCTTTTCTGCATAACCTTTGATACCCTGACCAACCACCCTCCACATTAAATATACCTAACGACTTGACCTCCACAGCCATCCATGGCAATGAATTCCACACCCTTTGGCTAAGGAATAGCCTGCCAGGGTAGTTGTGAAGGCTTTTTAATATTTGATAGACTTCAAATGTGCTCCTGACTCTATTTGGACAGGCACACGGATAGGAAGGGTTTAGAAGGAGCAATACACAAAACGCCTGAGGTCTTGGTGTATCAGGCAGTGCACCAAGTGGACTGTTGACATTTGGGGTTGACCGTCCATTTTCCTGCTCAAATGCTGCCTGATCTATCGAGATCCTTTTTCTTTTTCAGTGTCTTTCTAAATTCCAACCTCTGAAACCTCATGCCTCGAGGGTTAGGGCAGCACAGAAGCACAGCAGTTAGCGTAATGCTTTCAGTGCCAGCAGTCACCATTTGGGGCTCAATTCTTGCTGCTGTCTGTAAGGAGATTGTATGGGTTTCCGCTAGGTGCTCCCACATTCCAATGGATTAGGGTTAGGAAGTTGGGGGCATGTTATGTTGGTGCTGGAAGCATGGTGGCACTTGTGGGCTGCCCCCAGCAATTTCTGGGTCTGAGTTGTTTGTAAGAATAAATGACTCTTTTCACTGGATATTTCAATGTTTCAATGTACATGTGAGAAATAAAGCTAATCTTTAAAAGCAACACAAACAAAATGCTGGAGTAACCAACAGGTCAGGCAGCATCTATGGAGAGGAATAACAGTCAATGCTACTTGCCAAAACCCTTAATCAGGACTGGAAAGGAAGGGGGTAGAAACCAAAGTCCACTGTCTTCTCCTATCAGATTCCTTCTTCTTCAGCCCTTAATCTCTTCCACCTATCGCATCCCAGCTTCTTACTTCATCCCTCCCCTCCCACCTGGCCTCACCTATCACCTGCCAGCTTGTACTCCTTTCCTTCCCCTCACCTTCTCATTTAGGCTTCTTCCCCTTTCCTTTCCAGTCCCAATTAAGGTCACATCCCAAATTGTTGACTTTTTATTCCCCTCTATAGATGCTGCCTGACCTGGTGAGTTCCTCTGTCATTTTGTATGTGTCACTCCGGATTTCCAGCATCTGCAGAATCTCTTGTGTTTCATCTTCAAAAGATAATCTTTACCAGGATATGGCCAAAATAGAGGAAAATTGGACTAGCCTAGATGGACATTTTGGCAGATATGAGCCAAAATGCTCTATAACCCTTGACCCCGCTGTGAACTCATTGATGGGAGGAACCAGCTGAGGAGGTTTTTATCTGGGACGTTGGTGAGTTCAACTTGCATTCCGCTCTTTCTGCTCCAGGTACAAAGCGATTGTGAACCCTATGGACATCCAGGAGTCCAGCGCTGTCCTCCACACCTGTCTGAAGGCAGCCACCATATGGGTGATCTCCGTGGCCCTTGCCATTCCAGAGGCAGTGTATGCACAGGTGGTGCAACACCACTTTAACACCAACAAGACCTTCAGCGCCTGTGTGCCTTACCCGCTCTCCAACACGCTGCACCCAAAAATCCACTCCGTGCTCATATTCCTCGTCTACTACCTCATTCCCCTCAGTATCATCAGCATCTACTACTTCCATATCGCCCAGACCCTCATCAATAGCGCGCACAACATGCCCGGGGAGAGCAGCGATCACGCCAAGCGACAGGTAAGCTGTTGTTATTTCCCTAGCAAGTTGAAGAGGTTCAGCTTGTCACTGAACACAAGCAAACTTGTACAGATGTACTGTTGAAAGCATCCTGACTGGCTGCATAATAGTCTGGTACTTGGTGCAAAGGGACTCGTGCATCATAGAACATAGAAACATGGAAATCTACAGCATAATACAGGCCCATTGGCCCTCAAAGTTTTGCTGACCATGAAAATGCCTAGAGTTACCCTACTGCATGGCCCTCTATTTTTCTGTTTTTCCTCAGCACTACTTTCCACTTTACCTATCTTCATATCGTCCACAAATATAGCCACAAACCCAATCACAGAACAATTCTATGACTTGTATCCGTGAACGTAGGAAATAAACATGGATGGTAGTTTGCCTCCTAGGTGCCAGAGATGTTTCTGATTGTGTCCACGATATGCTGAGGTGGAAAGGAGAACAGCCAGAGGTCGTGGTATGTATTGGTACAAATGACATAGGTAGGAAAAGAGAGGAGGTTCTGAAAACAGACTACAGGGAGTTTGGAAGGAAGTTGAGAAGCAGGACCTCAAAGGTAGTAATCTCGGGACAGTGAGTATAGGAATAGAATGAGGTAGAAGATAAATGTGTGGCTGAGGGATTGGAGCAGGGGGCAGGGAGTCAGATTTCTGGATCATTGGGACCTCTTTTGGGGCAGGTGGGGCCTGTACAAAAAGGACAGGTTGCACTTGAATCCCAGGGAGACCAATATCCTGGCGGGGAGGTTTGCAAAGGCTATTGGGGAGAGTTTAAACTAGAATTGCTGGGGGGCTGGAACCGAACTGAAGTGATGGAGGAAGGGGTGGTTGAAATAGAGAAAGCTAGGAGACAGTGCGAGAGGGAGGATAGATAGGTGATAGAGAAGGGATGCGCTCGGACCGATGGTTTGAGATGCGTCTATTTTAATGCGAGGAGTATTATGAATAAAGCAGATGAGCTTAGAGCGTGGATCAGTACTTGGAGCTATAATGTTGTGGCCATTACAGAGAGTTGATTGGTCAGGGACAGGAATGGCTACTTAGAGTGCCAAGCTTTAGATGTTTCAGAAAGGACAGGGAGGGAGGCAAAAGAGGTGGGGGCGTGGCTCTGTTGATCAGAGATAGTGTCACGGCTGCAGAAAAGGAGGAAGTCATGGAGGGATTGTCTACGGAGTCTCTGTGGCTTGAAGTTAGCAACAGGAAGGAGTCAATAACTATCACTGGTCATTTCTTATAGACCACCCAATAGTAACAGGGACATCAAGGAGCAGATAGGGAGACAGATTCTGGAAAGGAGTAATAATAACATGGTTGTTGTGGTGGGAGATTTTAATTTCCTAAATATTGATTGGAATCTCCCTAGAGTGAAGTTTGTGGAGTTTGTTAGGTGTGTTCAGGAAGGTTTGTAGATATGCCTACAAGAGGAGAGGCTGTACATGATCTGGTATTGGGAAATGAACCTGGTCAGGTGTCAGGTCTCTCAGTGGGAGAGCATTTTGGAGATAGTGATCACAATTCTATCTCCTTTGCCATAGCATTGGAGAGGGATAGGAACAGACAAGTTAAGAAAGCGTTTAATTGGAGTAAGGGGAAATATGAAGCTATCAGGCAGGAACTTGGAAACAGAATTTCTCAGGGAAATGTACAGAAGAAATGTGGCAAATGTTCAGGGGATATTTGCACAGGTTCTGCATAGGTATGTTGCAATGAGACATGAAATGGATGGTAGGGTCCAGGAACTGTGGTGTACATAGGCCGTGGTGGTGTAAATCTAGTCAAGAAGAAAAGAAAAGCTTATGAAAGGTTTAAAAAACTAGGTAATGATAGAGATCTAGAAGATTATAAAGCTAGCACGAAGCAGCTTAAGAATGAAATTAGGAGAGCCAGAAGGGGCCATGAGAAGGCCTTGATGGACAGGATTAAGCAAAACCAAGGCATTCTACAAGTATGTGAAGAGCAAAAGGGTAAGACGTGAGAGAGTAGGACCAATCAAGTGTGACAGTGGAAAAGAGTGTATGGAACTGGAGGAGAAAGCAGAGGTACTTAATGAATATTTTGCTTCAGTATTCACTATGGAAAAGGATCCTGGTGATTGTAGGGATGACTTGCAGAGAACTGAAAAGCTTGAGCATGTAGATATTAAGGAAAAAGATGTGCTGGAGCTTTTGGAAAGCATCGAGTTGGGTAAGTCACCAGGACCAGACAAAATGTAGCTCCAGGCTGCAGTGGGAAGCAAGGGAGGAGATTGCTGGGCCTCTGGCAATGATCTTTGCATTATCACTGAGGATGGGAGAAGTTCTGGAGGATTGGAGGGTTGTGGATGTTGTTCCCTTATTCAAAAAAGGGCAGGGCAGATAGCCCAGGGAATTATAGACCAGTGAGTCTTACTTCAGTGGTTGGTAAGTTGATGGAGAAGATCCTGAGAGGCTGGATTTATGAACATTGGAGAGCTATAATATGACTAGGAATAGTCAGCATGGCTTTGTCAAAAGCCTGTTGTGCCTTACGAGCCTAATTGAATTTTTTGAGGATGTGACTAAACATATTGATGAAGGTAGAGCCATAGATGTAGTGTATATGGATTTAGCAAGGCATTTGATAAGGTTCCCCATGCAAGGCTTATTGAGAAAGTAAGGAGGCATGGGATCCAAGGGGACGTTGCTTTGTGGATCCAGAACTGGCTTGCCCACAGAAGGCAAAGAGTGGTTGTAGATGGGTCATATTCTGCATGGAGGTCAGTGACCAGTGGTGTGCTTCAGGGATCTGTTCTGGGACCCCTTGACTTTGTGATTTTTATAAATGACCTGCATGAGGAAGTGGAAGGTTGGGTTAGTAAATCTGCTGATGCCACAAAGGTTGGAGGTGTTGTGGAGAGTGTGGAGGGCTGTCAAAGATTACAGCAGGACATCGATAGGATGCAAAACTGGGCTGAGAAGTGGCAGATGGAGTTCAAGCCAGATAAGTGTGAGGTGGTTCATTTAGGCAGGTCAATTATGATGGCAGAATATAATATTAATGATAAGACTCTTGGCAGTGTGGAGGATCAGAGGGATCTTGGGGTCCAAGTCCATAGGACACTCAAAGCTGCTGTGTAGGTTGTCTCTGTGGTTAAGAAGGCATAAGGTGCATTGGCCTTCATCAGCTGTGTGATTGAGTTTAAGAGCCGAGAGGTAATGTTACAGCTATATAAGACTCGGGTCAACCCCACTTGGAGTACTGTGCTCAGTTCTGGTCACCTCACTACAGGAAGGATGTGGAAACCATAGAAAGGGTGCAGAGGAGATTTACAGGGATGTTGCCTGGATGGGGAGCATGCCTTATGAAAATAGGTTGAGTGAACTCTGCCTTTTCTCTTTGGAGCGGCGGAGGATGAGAGGTGACCTGATAGAGGTGTATAAGATGATGAGAGGCATTGATAGTCAGAGGCTTTTTCCAGGGCTGAAGGGGCTAGCACAAGAGGGCACAGTTTAAAGGTGCTTGGAAGTAGGTACAGAGGAGATGTCAGGGGTAAGTTTTTTACACAGAGAGTGGTGAGTGCGTGGAATGGGCTGCTGGCAACGGTGGTAGAGGCGGATACGATAGGGTCTTTTAAGAGACTCCTAGATAGGTACATGGAGCTTAGTAAAATAGGGTTCTATAGGTAACCCTAAGTAATTTCTAAAGTAAGTACATGTTTAAGGGCCTGTATTGTGCTGCAGGTTTTTTATGTTACCTTACACAGCCTCCTCACCCCAGAATTCACTAAAACCTGCAGTGTGAGCCTGCCTGAAGCCTGATGAGCCGCCCGTCTCGGGTCCTGTGTTCCATGGGTGGAGAAACAGCAGGTGCCCCTGGCTCATTCAGGGGTGTGTTGACACACTATGGTCATGTTGTGATGACAGATTCATGGTAGCAGAATCCTTCATATCTTGCTGGGCTGGTTTAAGGTGATCTTCCGAAACACAATAAGGTTTACCCCCTCTTAACTATGATAAAAGTCATTTCTCTCCATTGCAAAATGTGGAATGGGCCTTCGTAAGAGGGCCCAAGGGGATTTTACTGTGCACCACAGCAGTTGAAAACAAATAAGGCAGAATGTAGGTCAGCAGGAGCCCAAGCGTGCTGTACGCCATGATGGAGCATAGGAATAGCTGTAAAGGAATTGAATTTACTGAGGAGGGTGGAGAGGCTGTTGAGAGACCAACCAGAGTGTTGTGGAGTCAGGAGTAAAATCATCTGGCACTTGTAACGGCTGCCCATATACCAACTCAGTCGTGGACGACTGCGGGTCCTCTTTTAGAGCTGTTCTGAGCCCCAGCAGGACCTATGGGAGACGATCATGCCAACACTAATTGGTCAGGGAAGCCCTCAGAGCAGCCTTTAAGGAACTGTGAAACGACTCGCCTGGGGTATTGGACTGTGGCTGAGAAGTCGTGGTGTGGTGTAGCCGAGCGCTGAGGTTCTGGGCCGTCACAACCCTGAGGTCCGATATGAATTGGGGCCCGCGGCCAGAGAAACTATCAGATGGGGTTCCGAACAAAGCAGCCCGGATGCTGATAGACATCTGAGCCATGTCTGTGGCCGTCTTCGATGCTAGAGGGATACCTCTGGCTATCTGGTGGTACAGTCCACCATGGTAAGAAGGTGCATGAAACCTCGGAGGGGGGAAACGGACCAACAAGGTCCACATTGACATGGTCAAACTGTTGCTCAGGGACCTCAAAAGATGCCAATGGCCATGTATGGAGCTGAAAACAGTCCGTCTCCAGTTTGTGGGCACGATGGGGCAAGAGTGGCAGGTTGAGACATTGCACAGGAGAGAAATCTCAGCTCCACTGAACTTAAAGTCAGCCAACCGCTGGCCTGTGACCGCTGTCCTGCAAGCCTGGACCTTTCGATCAGTGGCTCGGTCAGCTGCCATGTTGGCATAGTCAACCCTTATGTGTACGGTCTCAACGACTCATTGTGAGAGGCAGTCAGCCACAGAGTTACTTTTTCCCTTGATATGTTGTACATCAGTTGTAAACTCTGAACTCAGCAAACACTATGAAATGCCGAACCTCTAGAAGAAAAAGAAAATGGCAAATAACCAGAGAGAGACCAAGAAGCTCAGGGCCAAACGTGCTGTTCTTCGTTTTGGCTGGGGGGGGGGAGTGGACAGAGCTGCCGAATGAAGAAGGCAAATGGCTGTCACACACCTCTGACCAACTGTTTTTGCACAGCACCCACAGCAGAGTCTGAAGCGTCAGTAGTAATGGCTATAGATTGGGGAGCGCGTGCACCAGTAGGGTTGTATTGGAAAGAGCTCGTTTGGTATCATCAAATGCCCTGGTCATATCCACTGACCAGTCAAGCACTTGATGAGGGGTGTTGCCTTTAAGCCACTATACAGGGGGAACACAAGTTCTGCAGCTTGCGGAATGAAGCGGTGTTAGGAATTAGCCATACCTAAAAACTCCTGTCATTTGTTTTGAGTGTGGGGCAGTGGGAAATCCACAACAGCAACCACTTCCGATGGGAAGGGTTTCAAGCCTTCTGCGGAAATGGGATGGCTGAGAAAATAAGTGGCTGATAACCCAAACTGGCACTTAGCAGGGTTAATAATGAATCTGGTGTTGGTTTAAGCACTTGAAAAGTGTACGGAATGAGATATGTGTTTGAATTGGGATGCACTGGCAACAAATATGTCATCCAGGTAAGCAAAAGGAAAATCTAAGAGTTTTAATAGACAATAGACAATAGGTGCAGGAATAGGCCATTCGGCCCTTCAAGCCAGCACCGCCATTCAATATGATCATGGCTGATCATCCACAATCAGTACCCCGTTCCTACCTTCTCCCTATATCCCTTGTCTCAGCTATCTTTAAGAGCTCTATCTAACTCTTTCTTGAAAGCATCCAGAGAATTGGCCTCCACTGCCTTCTGAGGCAGAGCATTCCATAGATCCACAACTCCCTGGGTGAAAAAGTTTTTCCTGAACTCCATTCTAAATGGCCTACCCCTTATTCTTAAACTGTGGCCTCTGGTTCTGGACTCCCCCAATATCGGGAACATGTTTCCTGCCTCTACTGCGTCCAATCCCTTAATAATCTTATATGTTTCTATCAGATCCCCTCTCATCTTTCTAAATTCCAATGCAGAGTCCATCAGCCATTAGAAAGTCTGTGCTACATTTTTCAGCCCTAATGGCATGTGCAGAAACTCAAAAAGTCCATTCGGGGTTATCACAGCTGTTTTGGGAATGTCCTCAGAGCACACAGGCACCTGATTGTAACACTTAACTAGATCGACTTTGGAAAAAATTAACCTTCCTGCTAAACACGCCGATAAGCCTCGGATACGTGGCACCAGATAACGATCGGTAGTGGTGACCTCGTTAAGGCGTTGGTAATCGCCACACGGGCAGCAACCACCAGTGGACTTTGGGACCATGTGCAGGGATGAAACCCTGGAGCTATTCAACCAGCATACAACCCCAAGTCTTTCCGTGCTGGCAAGTTCAGCCTTCACGGTTGCCAGCTTTTCTGGGTCCAGTCTACGCGCACAGACATGGACAGGTGGGCCACTTGTGGAGATGTGGTGCTTGACCCCATGTTCTACAACTGTAGTGAAGAATGTAGAGTTGGTGAAATTTGGGACTTTGTCTAGCAGTCAGGTAGGCTTGCATGCGGTTGTGTAGTGCTTGACAGCACCATTGTGGGGAACTTACGGGAGAGCAGAACAACAACCCAAAATCCTTGACATCCACAAGCCGGCAGTTCTTAAGATTGACCAATAGTCCTTGGGCACACAGGAAATCTGCACCGAGCAGTGGTCTAGCCTCTTTAGCCAGGATGAAGACCCATGTGTAATATCACCCACTGAAGCAGAGCATCACCCATCGTGTCCCGTAAACCTGGATCCTGCGGCCATTCGCAGCCTCCAGTGAGGTTTCATCACTTTGCCTTCTGATCAATAGGTGACGTTGACAGCACACTCACTTGAGCACCTCTGTCACCCAGGAAGCGTCGCCTTGAAAGGGTGTCCATAATGAACAGTAGACATCACTGGCAGCTGGAAGCCACAGTGTTCACAGACCTCTGATGTTCCGATACACTGGCACAGTCAAAGCTGCAAGACCATCAGCACTTCCTAGTGTTCATACCAAAGTGAGCCTGGTAAAAACACAGACCTGGCGTCTGGTTCACAGCCTCGGCCAGCCTTGCTGACCGGGCTTATTGAGGTAGGGAAAGCAGGAGGGATGAGGCACAACTGCCTGGCTGAGTGCAGACTATCAGCCATTTTAGCAAGCATTCGCGGGTGTGTTAGTGAGGGCTAAGCGAACTTGATCAGACATTTGCCGCATTGAATTGAATTGATTTTATTACGTACATCCTTCATATACACAAGGAGTAAAAATCTTTACATTATGTCTCTGTCTAAATGTGTAATGTGCAATTTATAGTAATTTATAATAAATATTATGTACAACTGGATAGTCAATATAACTAAGAGATACAGTTGTATCAGCATGAATTTTTCAGTCTGTCCCAGAATCTGTTGGTCCTGGCTTTTATGCTGTGGTACCGTTTCCCGGATGGTAGCAGCTGGAAAAGTTTGTGGTTGGGGTGACTTGGGTCCCCAGTGATCCTTCAGGCCCTTTTTACACACCTGTCTTTGTAGATGTCCTGAATAGTGGGAAGTTCGCATCTACAGATGTGCTGGGCTGTCACCAGTGGTGTGCCTTAGGGACCTGTTCTGAGACCCTTACTCTTTGTGATCTTTATAAATGACCTAGATGAGGAAGTGCAGGGATGGGTTAGTAAATTTGCTGATGACACAAAGGTTGTGGGTGTTGTGGATAGTGTGGAGGGCTGTTAGAGATTACAGTGGGACATTGATAGGATGCAAGACTGGGCTGAGAAGTGGCAGATGGAGTTCAACCCAGAAAAGTGTGAGGTGATTCATTTTGGTAGGTCAAATATGATGGCAGAATATAGTATTAATGGTAAGACTCTGGCAGTGTGGAGGATCAGAGGGATCTTGGGGTCTGAGTCCATAGGACACTCAAAGCTGCTGTGCAGGTTGACTGTGTGGTTAAGAAGGAGTATGGTGTATTGGCCTTCATCAATCGTGGGATTGAGCTTAAGGGCTTGTCAGACCCCACTTGGAGTACTGTGCTCTGTTCTGGGCCCCTCACTACATGTGGAAGGATGTGGAAACCATAGAAAGGGTGCAGAAGAGATTTACAAGGATGTTGCCTGGATTGGGGAGCATGCCTTATGAAAACAGGTTGAATGAACTCGGCCTTTTCTCCTTGGAGTGACGGAGAATGAAAGGTGACCTTACAGAGGTGTACAAGATGATTGTGTGGATAGCCAGAGTCTTCTTCCCAGGGCTGAAATGGCTAGCACGAGAGGGCATAGACTTAAAGTGCTTGGAAGTAGGTACAGAGGAGATGTCAGGGGTTAAAAAACTAACCCCTGACATCTCCTCTGTACCTACCTCCAAGCACTTTAAGTCTATGCCCTCTCATGCTAGCCATTTCAGCCCTGGGAAAAAGACTCTGACTTTCTCTCTGCAGAGAGTGGTGAGTGTGTGGAATGGGCTGCCGGTGGCAGTGGTGGAAGCTGAAATGATATGGTCTTTTAAGAGACTCCTGGATGATACATGGAGCTTAGAAAATGGATACAGGGCTATGGGTAACCCTGGGTAATTTCGAAGGTAAGGACATGTTCGGCACAGCTTTGTGAGCTGACGGGCCTGTATTGTGCTGTTGGTTTTCTCTGTTTCTCTATTAAACCTGATCATGATTTTAATTCTGATTCTCCCATTTTCCACTATCTTCTAGCCATCATTTCCAATCTGTGTGCCCTGGACCTTACCCAAGCCAAGAATAATTGTAGCTTCTTCATGTTTACTCTGGCTAAACACATGTAAAAATATAGGAACTTGGATTTCAAGTTCAATTTACTGTCATGGTTTAATTAAACTATTCTAAAACTAATTCCTGATTCAGCAGAAAGCAGTATTTGCAAACAAAGGAGGCACTGTACATGCATACATACATGTTGGTTGTCCGTCATATCCAACAATGATGGGCAACCTGTGCGGGAGAGTTTTTAAAGTGGAAAGAGCCATTCCATTGGGGAAGTTCCTCTCTTTCAAAGTTAGAAGTCTGTGTCCAGTATTACGAGTAGTCGCCACAAACTGGGGTCTTCCTTGGTTCCAGTGGATGACCATGACATCTTCTGTTCCTTGTCACCCCTTTCGCTCTGCACCAAGTGTTGCAGAACCACCTTCTTTGCCGTTGGATCTCACCGTTGATCTCATCCGCCCACTCTGCCAAAGCCCACCACATGCTAGGACAGGCAAAAGAACTTAAGGTATAGGAACAGAATTAGGCCATTTGGCCCATTGTGTTGAAAGGACTAGATAGGGTGGATGTAGAGAGGATATTTCCTATGGTGGGGGTATCTAGAATTAGAGAGCACAGTCTCAAAATTGAGGGGTAACTCTTTAGAACAGAGGTAAGGAGGAAATTTTTTTAGCCAGGGAGTAGTAAATCTGTGGAATGCTCTGCCACAGACTGCGGTGGAGGCCAAGTCTGTGCATATATTTAAGGTGGAAGTTGATAGTTTCCTGATCGGTCAGAGCTTCAAAGGATGTGGTGGGAAGGCAGGTGTATGGGGTGAGTGGGATCTGGGATCAGCCATGGTGGAATGGCAGAGCAGACTCAGTGGGCTGAATGGCCTAATTCTGCTCCTATGTCTTATGGTCTTATGGTGTCCGCTCCGCAATTTCATCATGGCTGATTCATTTCGCTCTCAACCCCAGTCTCCTGCATTTCCCATTTTCTCATTGAAGGATGTTTCAATGAGATTAGTGAACTTATGCTGCTGTAGTTGAGTGCCATCGAGTCGCCAATTACTCATGGCAACCCTATGGATAGTGTAGTTGTCCATAGGGTTTTTGGGAAAAGATACAGAAGTAGATTTCCAGGCCTTTCTTCTGAATTTATGTTAAAACTATCTTAACAAAAGGAAGACACAAAGACATTGACAGTGACCATAGGACCATAAAACATGGGAGCAGGATCATTCCATCATGTCTGCTCTGCCATTTCATCATGGCTGAACCATTTCCCTCTTAACCCCATTCTCCTGCTTTCTCCCATAATCTTTCATACCTTGAAAAATTGGAGTGCAATAATAACAGGGTTGTTATGACGGGAGATTTTAATTACCTGATATTGATTGGCATCTCCAGAGAGCAAGGGGTTTAGATGGGATGGTGTTAGGTGTATTCAGAAAAAAATGTCTGATGCAATATGTAGATAAGCCTACAAGCCTACAAGAGGAGAGGCTGTACTTGATCTTGTATTGGGAAATGAACCTGGTCAGGTGTCAGGTCTCTCAGTGGGAGAGCATTTTGGTGATAGTGATCATAATTCTATCTCCTTTGCCATAGCATTGGAGAGGGATATGAAAAGACAAGTTAGGAAAGCATTTAATTGGAGTAAGGGGAAATATGAAGCTATCAGGCAGGATTTTGGAAGCATAACTTGGGAGCAGACATTCTTGCAGAAATGTATGGCAGAAATGTGGCAAATGTTCAGGGATATTTGTGTGGTGTTCTGCATAGGTATGTTCCAATGAGACAGGGAAAGGATGATAGGGTACAGGAGCCATGGTGTACAGAGGCAGTTGTAAATCTAGTCAAGAAGAAAAGCTTATGAAAAGTTCAAAAAACTAGGTAATGATAGAGATCTAGAAAATTATAAGGCATCCAGGAAGGAGCATAAGAATGAAATTAGTTGAGCCAGAAGGGACCATGAGAAGACCTTGGCAAGCAAGATTAAGGAAAATCCCAAGGCATTTTACAAGTATGTGAAGAGCAAGAGGATAAGACGTGAGAGAATAGGACCAATCAACAGTGACAGTGGAAAAGTGTGTATGTAGTCCTTATGTAGAACTTACAGTCCTTTAACATCTTTGGATTATTTTTACTGTGCCCATGGTCTGTTTTTTTAAAATCAATTATGCAATTCTTTGCACTGTTGTAACTATGTGGTTTTGTGCAGGTCTTGTAGCTTTAGTTTTTGGTCTTGTTTGTCTGGTGGATTTGGAGCTCTTTTCTGGGGAATGCGCTAAGACGGTAGCGCGATATTAATATGCAGCAGCCTCTCCGGACTCTGGATTGGGGATTGCCAAATGTTATGTGGATTTTCTAGTGTAGTCTGTTTTATCATATGCTTTTGTGATATCATTCTAGAGGAACGTTGTCTCATTTTTTAACTGCATTGCATTTGTGGTTTCTAAATGACAATAAACTGAATCTGAATCTGAATCTGAATGTAACCGGAGGAAATAGCAGAGATACTTAATGAAAACTTTGCTTCAGTATTCTCTACGGAAAAGGACCTTGGTGATTGTAGGGATGACTTACAGCAGACTGAAAAGCTTGAGCATGTAGATATTAAGAAAGAGGATGTGCTGAAGCTTTTGGAAGGCATCAAGTTGGTTAAGTTGCTAGGACCGGATGAGATGTACCCCAAGCTACTGTGGGAGGGTGGGGGAGGAGATTGCTGATCCTCTGGCGATGATCTTTGCATCACCAATGAGAATGGAGAGGTTCCAGAGGATTGGAGGGTTGTGGATGTTGTTCCCTTATTCAAGAAAGGGAGTAGGGTTAGCCCAGGAAATTATAGACCAGTGAGTCTTACTTCAGTGGTTGGTAAGTTGATGGAGAAGATCCTGAGAGGCAGGATTTATGAACTTTGGAGAGCCATAATATGATTAGGAATAGTCAGCATGGCTTTGTCAAAAGCCTGTTGTGCCTTACAAGCCTGACTGAATTTTTTGAGGATGTGACTAAACATATTGATGAAGGTAGAGCCGTAGGTGTAGTGTATATGGATTTCAGCAAGGCATTTGATAAGGTACCCCATGCAAGGCTTATTGAGAAAGTATGGAGGCATGGGATCCAAGGGGACATTGCTTTGTGGATCCAGAACTGGCTTGCTTACAGAAAGCAAAGAGTGATTGTAGACGGGTCATATTCTGCATGGAGGTTGGTGACCAGTGGAGTGCCTCAGGGGTCTGCTCTGGGACCCTTACTCTTTGTGAATTTTATAAATGACCTGGATGAGGACATGCAGGGAGGGGTTAGTAAATTTGCTGATGACACAAATTTTGGGGGTGTTTTGAATAGTGTGGAGGGCTGTCACTTTAAAACTGGGCCGAGAAGTGGCAGATGGAGTTCAACCCAGATAAGTGTGAAGTGGTTCGTTTTGGTAGGTCAAATATGATGGCAGAATATAGTATTAATGGTAAGACTCTTGGCAGTGTGGAGGATCAGAGGGATCTTGGGGTCTGAGTCCATAGGACACTCAAAGCTGCTGCGCAGGTTGACTGTGTGGTTAAGAAGGTGTATGGTGTATTGGCCTTCATCAACCATGGGATTAAGTTCAAGAGCCGAGAGATAATGTTACAGCTGTATAGGAACCTGGTCAGATCCCACTTGGAGTATTGTCCTCAGTTTTTTCACCTCACTACAGGAAGGATGTGGAAACCATAGAAAGGGTGCAGAGGAGATTTACAAGGATGTTGCCTGGATTGTGGAGCATGCCTTATGAGAATAGGTTGAGTGAATTCGGCCTTTTCTCCTTGGGGCGACGGAGGATGAGAGGTGACCTGATAGAGGTGTATAAGATGATGAGAGGCATTGATCATATGGATAGTCAGAGGCTTGTCCTCAGGGCTGAAATATCTACCAGGAGAGGGCACAGTTTTAAGGTGCTTGGAGGTTGTACAGAGGAGATGTCAGGGGTAAGATTTTTACGCAGAGAGTAGTGAGGGCTTGGAATGGGCTGCCGGCGACGTTAGTGGAGGTGAATACAATAGGGTCTTTTAAGAGACTCCTGGATAGGTACATGGAGCTTAGAAAAATAGAGGGCTATGGGTAACCCTAGGTAACTTCTAAAGTAAGTACGTCTTCAGCACAGCATTGTGGGCCTAAGGACCTGTATTGTGTTGTAGGTTTTCTATGTTTCCAAATCAGGAACCCACCAACGTCCACCTTAAATGCACCTAGTTACTTAACATCCACAGCTGCCTGACTGAATGAATTCCACAGATTCAACACCCTCTGCCTAAAGAAATTCCTGATCACTCTTCTAAAGGGATGTCTCTCTGCTTTGATGCTGTGCCCTCTGGTCTTAGAGCACCCCTCCCCACCAAAGGAAACATCCTCTTTACATCCACGCTATCTAGGCCTTTCAACATGCGAAAGCTTTCAATGAGATCCCCTCTCATTCTTCTAAATCTCAGCACATATAGGCCCAGAGCCTTGAATAGTTGCTTATATGATAACCGTTTCATTCCTGGAATCATTCTCGTGAACCTCTCCTGCACCCTTTCCAATATCAGCACGTTGTTTCTTAAATAAGGGGCCCAAAACTGTTTACAAGTGAGATCTGAATAATGCCTTATAAAGCCCCAGCATTACATCCTTGCTTTTATATTGAAACGAATGCCAACATTGCATTCACCTTCCTCACCGTTGACAGAGGGGAATGGAAAGAGGTGAGAGGAGGCTCTTTGTGCACCCAGATCAACAGAACCGTCTCAACGGCCTGTCTCCATACTGTAATAATCAATAACTTTAGAAAGGTGGTGTGCACAACTTAATTTAGAGCAATGGATCAACATCAAATAAAAGATAAGTCAGAAATGGAGATTATTTTTTGCTGACATTTGTCTTTGTAAGCAGTACACAGACAGAATCAGAATCAGGTTTATCATCACTGACATATGTTGTGAAATTTTTCTTTCGCAGCAACAGTACAGTGCAATAGATTTAGATTGCTATAAATTTCAGGTACATTAAGAATTTTATATATATATAATAATTTAAAAATATATATTAATATATATTAAATTATATTTAATATATATATATTTAAATTTATATATATATATATATATATATATAAAATTGCGTGGCCAAGTGGTTAAGGCATTGGTCTAGTGATCTGAAGGTCACGAGTTCGAGCCTCACCTAAGGCAGTGTGTTAGGTAGACTGAAGATGGACTGAAGGGCCTGTTTCAGTACTGTACTTCCCTGTGATTCTCTGATTTTATGACTCTAAAAAGAGAACCAAAGAGTGAGAGAAACATAAGAGATTCTGCAGATGCTGGAAATCCAGAACAGCACACCCAAAGTGCTGGAGGATCTCAGCAGGTCAGGCAGCATCTGTGGAACTGAATAAATAGCTGATGTTTGGAGCCGAGGCATTGACTGTTTGTTCATTAAAATATTAAGGTGGTGTTGATGAGTTCATGGACCATTCAGAGATCTGCTGGCCGAGGGGAACAAGTTTTTCCTAAGCTGTTGAGTGTGTGTCTTCAGGCTCCTGTACTTCCTCTTTGATGGTAGTAATAAGAAGAAGGCATGTCCCAGAGGTTGGGGCCTTCATTATGGACGCCGCCATCTTGAGCCGCCTTTGGAAGATGTCCTCGATGGTGAAGAGGCTGGTGCCCATGATAGGGCTGGCTGAGTGTACAACCCTCCGCAGCCCTTTCTGATCCTCTACGTTGGTGCTTCCATACTGGACGGTGATGCAGCAAGTGAAAATGCTCGACCGCAGTGTAAAGGAAAAAACATAATAAGGAAAAATACACAAGGTTGCCTTGGAAACAAGACTTGTCACAGTTCATTGAGCCTGATTAAAATTAGCTGCACGTCAAAAGCATTGATACCCTAGAACAGGTTATTCCACTGTTGCTCAGATCACCCTTATCTTTAAGGTGTAGGCCCCTGTCAGACTTGTTTATATTTAATGCATTTTCTCTGACATAGAGCAGGATGAACAAGTGAAATTGTAATTCTGTCTGAGTGGTGGATGGGCCTTACTTGTAGAATATAACCACACTGGACGTGGGCCAGGGCTGATGTCTGGGTTTGAGTACTGCATTCCAAATCAGTTCATTCGGCATAGGTTTAGCATTGCCTGGTGTGGGTAACTCAGTAGAAAGTGGAACCAAGTACCTACCTTTGGCAGTCACGGTAGCATAGCAGTTAGACAGACACTACTCCAGCTGGGGGCGTCAAAGTTTGGAGTTCATTTCTGCAGTCCTCTGTAAGGAGTCACTGTACGTCCTTCCCATGGAATCCATGGGTTTTCCCTGGGTATTCCAGCTTCCTGCCACAGTCCAAAGGTATTCCATGTAGGTTAGTTGGTCATTGTAAATTGTTCTGTGACTAGGTTAGCGATACTCAGGGCTGTGAGGTTGCTGGAGCGCCATGGTTGAAAGGGATGGAACAGCCCACTCCACTCTGCATTGCAACATAAAATTTAAGCTGCCCTTCACACTGGAGGGCTTGAATTGTAAGGAGAGACTGGATAGGCTGGGGCTGTTTCCCCTGGTTCTCTCATGGTCGCATAATATACTCTACACCATCAAGAAGCCTCACCAGTTCCTTTCTGAGAA
Source organism: Hemitrygon akajei (assembly GCF_048418815.1). Lineage (NCBI taxonomy): Eukaryota > Metazoa > Chordata > Chondrichthyes > Myliobatiformes > Dasyatidae > Hemitrygon > Hemitrygon akajei. Next base: position 17,576,207 of record NC_133130.1, read on the forward strand.
AGCTGAAAAGAGCTGGACTATGTACATTCATACAACAACATTCTACAGGTGTGTGGTAGAGAACACCCTGCTGAATCACTGCTTGGTGAGGAATCTGCTCTACTGTAGACAAGAAGGCTTTACAACAGGTAGTCAAAACTGCCCCTCTTATCACCTCCATCAGTCTAACTGCTATCAAGGACATATATACAGAAAGGTGCTGGAAAAGGGCAAGCAACATCATGAAGGATCCCACCCACCCTGTTCATGGACTGTTTGTCCCACTCCAATCAGGGAGGAGGCTACATAACATCCACACCCGGACCTCCAGGCTCAAAACCAGAAATTGCTGGGGCTCTAGCAGAGATATTTAAATTACCCTTAGCAACAGGTGAGGTACCTGAGGATTGGAGGTCAGTCAATGTTGTTCCACTGTTCAGGAAACTCTAAAATTAAACCAGGAATTATGGGACTGTGAGCCTGACGTCAGTCATGGAAAGTTACTGGAACGTATTCTGAGGGACTGGATATATACGCAAAGAATTTGCATAGATAGGCATGAACTGATTTAAGGAGAGTTAGCATGGCTTTGTGCATGGTGGGTCATGACTAACCAATCTTACAGTGTTTTTCAAGGTAGTCACAAGGAAAGTAGATGAAGGCAAGGCAGTGGATGTTGTCTACATGGACTTTAGCAAGGCATTTATAAAGGTCCCACTTGGGAGGTTGGTCAAGAAGGTTCAGTTGCTTGGCTTTCAATAAGGTTCAAAGGTTCAAAGGTTCAAAGTTCAAGCTTAATGTCAGAGAAATGTATACAATATACATCCTGAAATGCTTTTTCTTTGCAAAACATCCACGAAAACAGAGAAGTGCCCCAAAGAACGTGAGAACCCCAATGACCCCCCCAGCTCCCCCCTCCCGTGTGCAATGATCCCCTCCCCCCACCAGCAAAATTAAATGAGCATTGGTACAATCACCGAACCTGAGCGTGTGCTAAGCGATAGCAAAGACACAGACCATGCAGTTACCCCCAAAGCTTCGCATTTCGTCTGAATTTGACACTGCACAAGCTCTCTCTCTCCCTGGTAAGGGAGAGGGTGGCGTCCCCCATTTTCACAGCGGGTGGGAGACATAACAAGAACCCACTGGTTTATGATGTTAAAAGTCCATTTCGTCGCTTTTTTCGAGCTTTGTGTCCGAAGATCACAAAGACCTGGGGTCCTCGGACTCACAGCAAAAGATTCTCCGGCCTCCCCGACGACACACGAGTCTCTGGCCATGACACCGACCCGCGATCCGCCCGTCTCCAGGCCTCAAGATCATAGGCTTCCGAACACGATCGAGACTCTCAGGCCAAACCCTTGGCATGTCAAATAGCAGCTAATTGTGCAACCCTGAGAACGGGTCCCATTCCTGCAAAGAACCGAAGCTTGCACGTAACTTCAGGTCAGGGTCTTCAAAAGAACCCTGAAAGAAAAAAATAAAGATATGAAAGGTAGAAATAGAGTTGTTTCCGAAGATGCAAGCCAAGGAGTCATTAACTTGGAGAAGGAAGTCGGAGGATCAGAGGAACAGAGTGAAGGCTTAACGGCTTTGGCTCAGCGGGCTTAGGCGGAAGCGGACGAGGCAAGGTAGGTTTAGGTTTCAGTTTTTCCTGTTATTTCAGGAAAGGGGAAGTATGACTGTGAGGGCAGCTTGTTGTTCTCGGTGTCAGATTTTTGGAGGTTCTGGAGTCTCCTAGCCTCCCAGATGTCCACATCTGCACCAGATGTGCCGAGCTGCAGCACCTAAGGGACCGTGTTAGGGAACTGGAGCTGCAGCTCGAGACCTTCGTCTGGTCAGGGAGTGCGAGGAGTTGATAGAGAGGAGTTACAGGCAGGTGGTCACACCGGGGCCACGGGAGGCAGACAGGTGGGTCACGGTTAGGAGGGGGAAGGGGAAGAGTCAGGTACTAGAGAGTTACCCCAGTGGCTGTACCCCTTGACAATAAGTACTCCTGTTTGAGTACTGTTGGGAGGGACAGCCTACCTGGGGGAAGCAACAGTGGCCATGCCTCTGGCACAGAGTCTGAACCTGTAGCTCAGAAGTGTAGGGAAAGGAAGAGGAAGGCAGTAGTAATAGGGGACTCAATAGTTAGGGGGTCAGACAGGCGATTCTGTGGAGGAAATCAGGAGACCCGGATGGTAGTTTGCTCCCCTGGTGCCAGGGTCCGGGATGTTTCTGATCGTGTCCAAGATATCCTGAAGTGGGAGGGTGAGGAGCCAGAGGTCGTGGTACATATAGGTACCAATGACATAGGTAGGAAAAGGGAAGAGGTCCTGAAAGGAGAATATAGGGAGTTAGGAAGGCAGTTGAGAAGAAGGACCGCAAAGGTAGTAATCTTGAGATTTCTGCCCTGTGCCATGCGACAGTAACAGTAGGAATGGAATGAGGTGGAGGATAAATGTGTGGCTGAGGGATTGGAGCAGGGGGCTGGGATTCAAATTTCTGGATCATTGGGACCTCTTTTGGTGCAGGTTACACTTGAATCCTAGGGAAACCAATGTCCTGGCAGGAAGGTTTAATAGAGCTGTTAGGGAGGGTTTAAACTAATTTGGCAGGGGGATGGGAACCAGAATGATGGAGCGGAGGAGAGGGAAAACAGAAATAGATCTAAGGTAGTGAACAGTAATGATGTCAGGAAGGACAGGCAGGTGATGGAGCAAATTTGCAGCCAATGGGATGAGATGCAGTGCAATCAATGCAAAACGTACCAAATACTGGACTTAAGGTGTTATACTTAAATGCACGCAGCATGAGGAATAAGGTGGATGATCTTGTTGTACAGTTACAGATTGGCAGATATGATATTGTGGCCATCACTGAGACGTGGCTTAAAGGATGCATGTCTCTGGGAGCTGAACATCCAAGGATACACGGTGTATCAGAAGGATAGGCAGGTAGGTAGATGGGGTGGCTTGGCTTTAATGGTAAGAAATGACATTAAATCATTAGAAAGAGTTGACATAGAATCAGAAAGTACAGAATCTTTATGGGTTGAGCTAAGAAATCGCAGGGGTAAAAGGACCCTGATGGCAGTTATCTACAGGCCTCCAACAGCTGCAGTGATGTGGACTACAAATTACAACAGGAAATAGAAAAGGCTTGCCAGAAGGGCAGTGTTATGATAATTGTGGGGGATTTTAACATGCGAGTGGATTGGGAAAATCAGGTCGGCACTGAATCTCAAGAGAGAGAATTTGTGGAACGTCTATGAGATGGCTTTTTAGAACAGCTTGTTGTTGAACCCACTAGGGGATCGGCTATACTGGACTGGGTATTGTGTAATAAACCAGAGGTGATTAGAGAGATGGAAGTGAAGGAACCCTTAGGAGGTAGTTATCACAACATGATTGAGTTCACTGTGAAATTTGAGAAAGAGAAGCCAAAATCTGATGTGTCGGTATTTCAGTGGAGTAAAGGAAATTACAGTGGCATGAGAGAGGAACTGGCCAAGGTTGACTGGAAAGGGACACTAGCAGGAAGGACGGCAGAGCAGCAGTGGCTGGAGTTTATGCGAGAAGTGAGGAAGGTGCAAGACAGATATATTCCAAAAAAGAAGAAATTTTCGAATGGAAAAAGGATGCAACCGTGGCTGACAAGAGAAGTCAAAGCCAAAGTAAAAACAAAGCAGAGGGCATACAAGGAAGTAAAAATGAGTGGGAAGACAGAGGATTGGGAAGTTTTTAAAAGCTTACAAAAGGAAACTAAGAAGGTCATTAAGAGGGAAAAAATGAACTATGAAAGGAAGCTAGCAAATAATATCAAAGACGATACTAAAAGCTTTTTCAAGTATATAAAGAGTAAAAGAAAGGTGAGAGCAGATATAGAACCGATAGAAAATGATGCTGGAAAAATTGTAATGGGAGATAAGGAGATGGCAGAGGAACTGAATGAGTATTTTGCATCAGTCTTCACTGAGGAAGACATCAGCAATATACTGGACATTCAAGGGTGTCAGGGAAGAGAAATATGCACAGTCACAATTACGACAGAGAAAGTACTCAGGAAGCTGAATAGTCTAAGGGTAGATAAATCTCCTGGACCAGATGGAATGCACCCTCGTGTTCTGAAGAAGGTAGTAGTGAAGATTGCAGAGGCATTAGCAATGATCTTTCAAAAGTCGATAGATTCTGGCCTGATTCCGGAGGACTGGAAGATTTCAAATGTCACTCCGCTATTTAAGAAGGGGGCAAGGAAGCAAAAAGGAAATTATAGACCTGTTAACTTGACATTGGTGGTCGGGAAATTGTTGGAGTCGATTGTTAAGGATGAAGTTATGGAGTACCTGGAGGCATATGACAAGATAGGCAGAACTCAGCATGGTTTCCTTAAAGGAAAATCCTGCCTGACAAACCTAGTGCAATTTTTTGAGGAAATTACAAGTAGGCTAGACAAGGGAGATGCAGAGAATGTTGTGTATTTAAATTTTCAGAAGTCCTTTGACAAGGTGCTGCACATAAGGCTGCTTAACAAGATAAGAGCCCATGGAATTACAGGAAAGTTACATATGTGGATAGAGCATTGGTTGATTGGCAAGAAACAGAGAGTGAGAATAAAGGGATCCCATTCTGGTTGGCTGCCGGTTACCAGTGGTGTTCCACAGGAGTCCGTGTTGGGGCCGCTTCTTTTTACGTTGTATATCAACGATTTGGATTATGGAATAGATGGCTTTGTGGCTAAGTTTGCTGATGATACAAAGTTAGGTGGAGGGGCCAGTAGTGCTGAGGAAACAGAGAGTCTGCGGAGAGATTTGGATAGATCGGGGGAATGGGCAAAGGAATGGCAAATAAATTACAATGTTGGAAAGTGGATGATCATGCATTTTGGTAGAAAAAATAAACGGGCAGACTATTATTTAAATGGGGAGGGAATTCAAAGTTCTGAGATGCATCAGGACTTGGGAATCCTCATGCAGGATACCCTTAAGGTTAATCTCCAGGTTGAGTCGGTGGTGAAGAAGGCAAATGCAATGTTGGCATTCATTTCTAGAGGAATAGAGTATAGGAGCAGGGATGTGATGTTGAGGCTCTATAAGGCACTGGTAAGACCTCACTTGGAATACTGTGTACAGTTTTGGGCTCCTTATTTAAGAAAGGATGTGCTGACATTAGAGAGGGTTTAGAGAAAATTCACTAGAATGATTCCGGGAATGAGAGGGTTAACATATGAAGAACATTTGACAGCTCTTGGACTGTACTCCTTGGAGTTTAGAAGAATGAGGGGGGACCTCACAGAAACATTTTGAATGTTGAAAGGCATGGACAGAGTGGATGTGGCAAAGTTGTTTCCCATGGTGGGGGAGTCTAGTACGAGAGGACATGACTTGAGGATTGCAGGGTGCCCATTCAGAACAGAGATGCGAAGAAATTTTTTTAGCCAGAGGGTGGTGAATCTATGGAATTTGTTGCCACGGGCAGCAGTGGAGGCCAAATCATTGGGTGTATTTAAGGCAGAGATTGATAGGTATCTGAGTAGTCAGGGCATCAAAGGTTATGGTGAGAAGGCAGGGGAATGGGACTAAAAAATTGGATCAGCTATGGTGAAATGGCGGAGCAGACTCGATGGGCTGAATGGCCGACTTCTGCTCCTTTGTCTTATGGTCTTATGGTTAGGTGCCATCATTCCTCCTAAGCTCCACCCCCAAGAGGTAGCAAACTGGATTAGACATTGGCTTTGTGGGAGAAGCTAGAGAGTGGTAGTAGATGGTTGCCTCTCTGGCTGGAGACCTGCGACTTTTGTGTGACACAGGGATCGGTGCTGGGTCTACTGCTGTTTATCATCTATATCAACTATCTGGATGATAATGTGGTTAACTAGATCAGCAAATTTGTGGATGACACCGCCGTGTATAGTGGACAGACGGGAAGATTATATCATGACTTGCAGCAGGACCTGGACCAGCTGAAAATGGTAGATGGTGTGCCAATCCTTTAACCTACTGAGCATTCTGCTATCATCCAGTGTAAATGATCTATGACACTGCCAGCAGCAGTTTACTGTTGTATATTTAGCAACATGAGAGGATATTTAGCAACAGGGTAGGATTTGCACGGTGAGCAGTGGGGCACTGTGGTAGAACAGAGGGATCTGGGAATACAGGACCATAATTCATTGAAAGTAGCATCACAGGTAGATAGGGTTGTAACAAAAGCTACTGGTACATTGGCCTTCATAAATTAGAGTATTGAGATGACGGGATGTTATGTTGAAGCTGTATAAGACATTGGTGAGGCCCAATTTAGAGGATTGTGTGTGGTTTTGGTCACCTAGCTAAATGAGAGAAAATTTTCAAGGATGTTGCCAGGTCTGGAGGACCTGAGTTGTAAGGAAAGATTGAACAGGTTAGGACTTTATTCCTTAGAACATAGAAGATTGGAAGGAAATTTGATAGAGGTATACAAAATTATGAGGGGTATAGATAGGGTAAATACAAGCAGGCTTTTTGCACCAAGATTGGGTGGGACTCACTGGAGATGAGAAGAATGAAGGGGATCAAACCTATTGAATATCGAAAGGCCTAGATAGAGTGGATGTGGAGAGGATGTTTCCAATAGTGAGAGAGACTAGGACAGGGGTTCCCAACCTGGGATCCATGCACCACTCAGTTTATGGTAGGACCTGAGGGCACAGCCTCAGAATAGAAGAACCATAAGACATAGGAAGAGAATTAGGCCATTTGGCCCTTCGAGTCTGCTCCACCATTGAATCATGGATGATCTACCTGCATGTTAAACTCTCCCATGACTATCATAACATTTAAAACAATGATGAGCAGATAATTCTTTTGCCAAAGGGTGGTTAATCTGTGTACAGGACAGCTTTGGAGACCAAGTTATGTTTAAAGTAGAGGTTCTAAATTAGTAAAGATGACAAAGGTTTCTGGGAGGAGGCAGAAGAATGGGGTTGAGAGAGATAATAAATTAACCACGATGGAATGGTGGAGTAGACAAGGAGTGCTCCTATGTTTTATGGTCTTATGGTCTAATATGTATTTACCTCTCAAAAGGAATGGCTAAAACAGATCTCTTCGCTTCTGTCTTCTGCTCCCTTCCATTCCAGTCCTAATGATGGGTCTCAGCCCGAAACATCGAGTGTTACATATTAAGGATCAGCTTTATTTCTCACATGTTCATTGAAACTTTGAAACGTACAGTGAAATATGCCATTTGTGTCAAATCAGTGAGAGTTGAGCTGGTGGCAGCCAGCCTCCTGGTGTCGCCACAGTTCCAGTGCCAACATAGCATGCCCACTGCTCACTAACCCTAACCTGTGCGTGGTTTTAAATGTGGGAGGAAACCGGAGCACATGGAGGAAAGCCAGGTAAGTTGATTGCTGGTGCTATAAAGCAATTGTGCTAACTGCTATGCTACACTCCGTAAGTGCTGCCTAACCATAAGACCATAAGATATAGGAGCAGAAGTAAGCCATTCAACCCATCGAGTCTGCTCCGCCATTCAATCATGGGCTGATCCAACTCTGGCAGTCATCCCCACACCCCTGCTTTCACTCCATACCCTTTGATGCCCTGGCTAATCAAGAACCTATCTATCACTGTCTTAAATATACCCAATGACTTGGCCTCCACAGCCGCTCGTGGCAACAAATTCCACAGATTTACCACCCTCTGACTAAAGTAATTTCTCCGCATCTTAGTTCTAAATGGATGTCCTTCAATCCTGAAGTTGTGCTGGGTTTCTCCAGAATCCTTTTTGTGGAAATTTTCCGGCCTCTGCAGTCTGCCAGTCTTTTTTACACCTCCGCGATCTTACTCCCTGGAAATTGACTTACCCCTTTCTATCGTTTACAGCGATCCCACTTCATTAGATGTAATTAGGTTATAATTTTATTGCTTTGGCCATCCTGAAAAGTGATCTATAAGTCTTTCATTTTTTATAAGGCAATGATATGAGGTAGTGTCCAGGCGATTAGGCTGCCTTGCTTGACACTGAATGACTTAGTGCCAGTGTGATAGAACATTGAATGTACAACACCTCTGAACAGTATAGGTTCTTTGGCCCACGATGCGGCGCTGACTTTTTAACCCATTCTGAGATCAATCTAACCCTTGTACTTTACTTGTTAATCTGCACTTCTCTTTCCTCTGCAACTGCAAAACGTCAATCTGTATTCTGTTTTTCTTTTTTGCTAAATTGATTTAATTACAGCAAAGCCAATTTTATTGTCAGTTGTGACGACGAGAAATATTTTCAGCAGCATCGCAGGCACCTAACGTCAGCTGAACAGTGATGACAAGACGAAAAAACAGAAACAAATTATTCCCAATTTTTACAAAAAAAAAGTTGATTGTAGTTCAAAGTAGTCATAGTGTTGCTGTGCTGAGGCCATGGTTAAGGTTCTTTCAGTTTGTTCAAAAACCGAATGGTTGAAGGGAAGTAGCTGTTCTTGAACCTGGTGGTGTGAGACTTCAGTCCTCTGTACCTCCTGACTAATGGTATCATGAGAGATAGCATGGCTGGATGGTGGAATGGCTGGAAGGTTGATGACAGATATTTCCTTTCTGAGGCCGTCCCTCATGTAGATATTATCATGGGCAGTGCCTGTGATGGACAGAGCCCACTGCTCTCAGCACCATCTTATCTAAGAAATATAAGAGTAAGGATGTAATGCCAAGGCTTTATAAGACATTGGTCAGACTACATTTGGAGTATTGTGAGCAGTTTTGGACAGCTTATTTAAGAAAAGATGTGCTGACATTGGAGAAGGTCCAGCGGAGGTTCACTAAAATGATTCTTGGAATGAAAGAGTTAATGTATGAAGAGCATTTAATGGGTCTGGGCCTGTTCTTGCTGGAGTTTCGAAGAATGAAGGGGGAATCTCATTGGGTCTGGATAGAGTAGATGTGGGGAGGATGTTTGCTATAGTGGGTGACTCTTGGATCAGAGGGCACAGCCTCAGATCAGAGGGATATCCATTTAGAACAGAGATGAGGAAAAAAATTTTTAGTCAGAATATGGTGAATTTGTAGAATTCATTGCTACATATAGCTGTGGAAGCCAAGATATTGAGTATATTTAAAGAGGATGTTCTTGATTAGTCAGGGCATCAAAAGTTATTGCAAGAAGGCTGAAGAACAGGATTGAGAGGGATAATAAATCAGCCATGATGGAATGGTGGAACAGACATGATGGAATGAATGACCTAATTCTGCTCCAATGTCGTACGCTCTTATGGACACGCGAAGGCATGTAGCAAAGCTTCCAGAAATGGTGGATTTGAAATATGTGGAGAAATTGAAGACAGTAGTATTTTTATCTAATTTTCTGAAGAATTGGCACTTCAGCCCACAATATCTGAGCTGATCATGATGTCCATTTAACTGCACTATGTGCCCGAACAATGATTCAAATCTCTCCATTCCCCGTATGTTCATCAGCCTGTCAAAATGTTGATTGAACACCACCGTCATACCTGCTTCTGCTACCAGTATTCTGACAGCACCTTCTAGGCACTTATTAATCTTCAAAATTCAAAGTAAATTTATTATCAAAATACATAAATGTCACCATATACTCAACTCAGAGTCATTTTCTTTCGGGTATTCACAGTAGAACTAAGAAATACAATAGAATCAATGAAAAACTACACACAAAGGCTGACAAACAACCAATGTGCAAAAGTAGACAAATTGTGTAAATACATAGAAAACAAATAATAACAATAATAATAAATATGTGAATCAATAATACTGAGAACAGGAGTGGTGGAGTCCTTGAAGGTGAGTCCATAGGTTGTGGAATCAGTTCAGAGTTGTGGTGAGTATAGTTACCTACACTGGTACAGGAGCCCGATGGTTGAAGGGTAATAACTGTTCCTGAGCCTGGTGATCAGGGACCTAAGGCTGCTGTACCCGCTTTCTAATGGCAGCAGTGAGAAGAGAACCATGGTCTGGTTGTGGGGGTGTTTGATGATGGATGTTACTTTCCCATGGCAGTGCTTGCTGACCATGTGCTCAATGGTGGGGAGGGCTTTTCCTGTGATGGATTGTGTGTTGTCCCTTTAAATTTTGCCTATTTCAACTTAAAGGCATGGCCTACAGCGTTTGTCATTTATACTTCAGGACAAAGACTCTATTGCCCCTTTCCGTAACTCTCATAATTTTATAAAGCTCCATCAGGTCTCCCCTGAGTGTCGGACACTCCAGAGGAAACAATCCATGTCTGTCCAACCTCTCCTTGCTTCTAAGGTCAAATTATGCCGAGTTCCTGATTCCCACCACGACTATAGACTGATCACATTTGTGATTCCTTGGAGACCAGGCAATACAATTACATCCTGAAAACGACTTTAACAGCCTTTAAGAGATTCTATTGTTCAGTTCCCTCTTGTGGTCAGATAGTGAAGCAAAATGGCTTTCAAAAGTTTGTTGAAATGGAAGTGTTACTTTCTTGATTTCTGCTTAGGCCAAAGAGTACTGTTACCATAGTTACAATACTGAACAGCGGGTTAATAATTTGGAGGAATGAACACAAAGGAACTCAGTGGGTCAGGCAGCATTTTACAATCTAACATAATAATCTGGAGGCCTGCCTTTAAATCTCATCACAGCAACTTGACAATTCTACCCTAATTTGAAAAAAATTATATAGAGATATAAATCTGAATTACGTAAGAATTCAGAATCAATGTCAGGTTTATTATCACTGACTGAAATAATGATTATTTTGTTTTTTGTGCAGAGCAAATATTACTAAAAATTACAGAATTAAATAAATAGTGGAACATAAAAAGAATATCTAGATAGTGTTCATGGGTTCATTGTCTGTTCAGAAATTTATTAATTTATTTAAGCCTTTCTCACCATTCAAGTCACCCGCCCAGCAACCCTGATTTAATAAAGCACACACAAAGTGCTGGAGGAACGCAGCAGGCCAGGCAGCATCTATGGGAAAAAGTACAGTTGACGTTTTGGGCTGAAACCCTTCCGTAGGACTCGAAAAAAAAGCTGAGGAGTAGATTTGAAAGGTGGGGGGGGGGAAGGGGAGAGAGAAACACCAGGTGATAGGTGAAACATGGAGGGGGAGGGATGAAGTAAAGAGCTGGGGAGTTGATTGGTGAGGGACAGAAGGTCATGGACGAAAGAAAAAAAGGGGGGGGGATGAGCATCAGAGGGAGGTGAATGGCGGGCAAGGAGATAACGTAAGAGAGGGGCAAGGAGATGGGAAATGGTGAAGAGGGGGGTGGAGGACATTCACCCGAAGTGAGAAATCAATGTTCATGCCATCAGGTTGGAGGCTACCCAAATGGAATACAAGGTGTTGTTCCTCCAACCAAAAAGTGGCTTTATCCCTACAACAGTGGAGGCCATGGATGGACATATCAGAATGGGAATGGGAAGTTGAATCAAAATGGGTGGCCACTGGGAGATCCGGCTCGTTCTGGCGGACAAAACGTAGATGCTCAGTGCAGCAGTTTCCCAATCTACGTCAGGTCTCACCGATATACAAAAGGCCAGACCAGGAGCACCAACCACAGAATATGACCCCAACAGACTCACAGGTGAAGTGTTGCATCACCTGGAAGGACTACTTAGGACCCTGAATGGTAGTGAGGGAGGAGGTGTAAGGGCAGGTGTAGCACTCATTCTGCTTACGAAGATAAGTGCCAGGAGGGAGATCAGTGGGGAGGGAAGAATGGACAAGGGAGTTGCGTAGGGAGCAATCCCTGTGGAAAGCAGAAAGTGAGGGCAAGGGAAAGATGTGCTTGGTGATGGGATCCCGTTGGAGGTAGCAGAAGTTTCAGAGAATTATGTGCTGGACGTGGAGGCTAGTGGGGTGGTAGGTGAGGGCAAGAGGAACTCTGTCCCTGGTAGGGTGGGAGGAGGATGGGGTAATAGAGCAGATGTGCACAAAATGGAAGAGATGCAGTTGAGGGCAGCATTGATGGTGGAGGAAGGGAAGCCCCTTTCTTTGGAAAAGTAGGATATCTCCTTTGTTCTAGAATGAAAAGCTTCATCCTGAGAGCAGATGTGGCGGTGATGGAGGAATCGAGAGAAGAGGATGGCATTTTTTTAAGTAGCAGGGTGGGGACGAGGTATAGTCCAGGTAGCTGTGAGAGATTTAATCACCGTACAATTTATGACTAATTAACCTACCAATTGGTATATCCTTGGACCGTGGGAGGAAACCAGAACACCTAGAGGAAACCCAAATGGTCATGGGGAGAACATACAGACTCCTTACAGGCAGCGGTGGGAATTGAACCTGGGTCTCTGTAAAGCATTGTGCTGACCACTATGCCAGTGTGCTGCTCCACTGATGACAGAGGGGAAGAAATTATCCCTGAATCACTGAGTATGAATCTTCAGGCTCCCTGTACCTTCTCCCTGATGGTAGTGACGAGAAGAGAGCAAGTTCCAAATGGTGAGGTCCTTAGCGATGAGTGCTGCCTTCTTGAGGCACTACCTTTCGAAGATGTCCTCAGTGGCAGGGAAGGTTGTGACCTTGACGGCGCTGGCTGAGTCAACAACATTCTGCAGCCTCGTTTGATCCTGCATATTGGAGCTTCCATACCAGGTGGAAATGCAACCAGTCAGAACGATCTCCACTGCAGACCTATAGAAAATTTTAAGACCAAATCTCCTCAAGCTCCTAACAAAGTAGAGCCACTGACACGTTTTATTCTCATGATTCCGTCAATGTGTTGTGCCCAGCGTGGTCCTCTGAGACGTTGCTGCCCAGGAACTCAGATCTGCACCCCCAATCCCACCACTGACCCCTTGACGAGGACGGCTGCATAGTCTCCTTCCTGAAATCTGGGAAGAATCTCATGGCATTGCCGACACTGAGTGCCAAGTTGTTGTGACGCTACTCTGCCGCTATCTGACTCCTGTGCACTTCCTCACTGCCATCTGAGGATCTACCAACAACAATGGTGTCAGCAAGAAATTTATCGATGGTGTTCGAGCTGTGCGTAGCCACGCTGTCATGAGTGTAGAGAGAAAAGAGCAGGGGGCTGGGTATGTATCCTTAAGGTGCCCCTATGTTGATTGCTAGTGAGAAGGAGATATTAGTACTAATTCATACTGACCATGGTCTTCAGTTAAAGAAGTCAATAATCCAGCTTTTATTGAACAAGTCTTTGGTCCTCTATGTCTGTTCCAGCCATAATGTTATACTGAGCAAATAACATTTGCTTGTACATTGTCCATATCCTTCAATTCCTGCCTGTACTAACTGCCTCTTATTTATTGCTATCATGTCTGCTTGGAACATTTGGGGTAGCACAGTAGCGTAGTGGTTAGCACAAAAGCTTTACGGTACAGACGACCCAGGTTCAACTCCCACTACTGCCTGTAAGGAGTTTGTACGTTCTTCCCGTGACTGTGTGGGTTTCCTCCAGGTGCTCGAGTTTCCTCTCGCAGTCCAAAGACGTACTGGTTGGCAGGTTAGTAGGTCATTGTAAATTGCCCTGTGATTAGGCTAGGATTAAATCGGGGGTTTGTTGGGTGGCATGGCTCGAAGGGCCGGAAATACCTAATCCACGCTGCATCACAATGAATAAATAAATAATCTGGTTCTGGCAGCCCGCTTAAACTGTAGGCGGAAGGAACTGGCGTGGAGTTGGGGGTTCACCTTCAGAACAAACAAGACAAACAAGACGTCAACTCAAAGTTCAAAGTAAATTTCAATATTTAAAGTAAATTTATTATCAACGTACATATATGTCACCATATACAACCCTGCGATTCATTTTCCTGTGGGTGTACTCAATTAATCCATAATAGAATAATAACCATAATAAAATCAATGAGAGACTGCACTTAAGAGGAGGCCAACAACTGTGTAAATGACAACAAGCTGTACAAATACAAAAAGGAAAATAAAAGAAATACTTCTACCCATAGATATAGCCATTCCAACCACAAACAACATACAGACATCAATAAGTGAAAAACACCAGAAATATGCTGAATTAAAAGAGGAAATTGAAAGACTATGGAACATGAACAGGGCATATATTGTCCCAATAGTAATATTTACAGCTGGTATCATCTGAAAGGCACTACACAATAGCATTAAACAATTAAGGCTACACAGCAATATCTATGTAAACCTCCAGAAAGCCACAATGCTAAACACCACTAGAAAAGTCCGCAAGTTCCTAGCAATTGAGAGATGAGCGTGCTTGGCTATGCCTGTACCTCAGGTTTTACCAGCTTGAGCTGAGAAAAAATAAACAATAAATAGTAATAATTGTGGCAATACAGTACCAGGTGGTTAACACAAAGAATTATCAAAAGTACATAATAAAAGACCTACAAATTCAAAATGATAAATGTAGAAAATGCAAAGAAACCAGAAAAAATCCATCACATTACAAGATCCAGTAGCAGTTTAACTCAATCTGATTCCTTACACAGGCACGATCAAGAGGCAAACATAATTCACCAAAATCTTGCTTAAAATATAAACTCATAAAGGAAATTGTACCTTACTATAAATTCAAGCCTGATCCAGTTTTAGAATCAGCATCCCACAAATTATATTACAACCAATCCGTTATTACAAATAGGACAATCCATAATAACAGTCTGGGTGTAATATTACAGGGTAATATTACACGCCAAGAACAACTTACTGAATAATGAAACCATTCCAAACATACACAACACACAGATATCCATGAGTGTAAAGCACCAGAAATATGCTGAATTAAAAGAGGAAATTGAAGGACCTTGGAACATGAACTGGGTATATATTGTCCCAATAGTAATATCTACAAACTAAAGTCACTACACAATAACATTAAACTATTAGGGCTACACAGTAATATCTATTTAAATCTCCAGAAAGCCACAATACTAAATACCACCAGAATAATCTAAAAAGTTCCTCGCAATTGAGAAATGAGTGTGCTTGGCTTTGCCCGTTCTTCAGGTTTTACAAGCTTGAGCCTTGAACAAAATATTTTAAAAAATAAATAAACAAGCAATAAGTAGTGAGAACATGAGATCAAGAATATTTTGAAAGTGAGTGAATAGGTTATGAGAACATTTCAATAATGGGGCAAGTGAAGGTGAATGAAGTTATCCCTCTGGTTTAAGAAGCAGAAGGTTCAGAAGTAATAACTGGTGGTGTGAGTCCTGAGACTCCTGTACCTTCTTCATGATGGCAGCAATGAGAAGTCAGCATAAACTGGGTGCTGGGGATCCCTGGTTATAGATGCTGCTTTCCTGCGACAATGCTCCTCATAGAGGTGCTCAATGATGAACCTGAAAAGTTTAGTATCAAAGTACATATTTGTCACCATATACTACCCTGAGATTTACTTTTTGCAGACATTCACAGTAGAATAAAGAAAAATGGTGAAATCGATGAAAAAGTCCACACAAAGACTGACAAACAACCAATGTGCAAAAGAAGAAAAACTGTGCAAATATGAAAAACAAATAATAATATACTGGATTCGGTTAATTTCTCCATTGATTAATCAGGACAGCCACTTATTTAGGTCGACTCTTAAAGAACAAAAATTAATTGAGGAAATAGCTGGGATTCCATGCCTTTATTTTGAACACTATGCCAATTAATTGGGATAAGAGACTTTGGCTGAATATTTTTTTAACTAGTGTCAGTCACATGCACTACACAATGATCAGAGTGAACAGTTTTTAAATAGTGTCAAGCAATGCCTATAAAAAGTATTCATCACTTTTGGAAATTTTCAAGTTTTATTGTTTTACAACATTGAATCACAGTGGATTTAATTGGCTTTTTATGTCACTGATCAACAGAAAAAGACTCTTTCATGTCAAACTGAAAGCCGATCTCTACAAAATAATCTAAATTAATCACAAATATAAAACACAAAATTATTGATTGCATAAATATTCATCCTCTTTAATATGGCACACCAAATCATCAGCCAATTGAAATGAGGGGTGATTGATAAATTCATGGCCAAAGGTAGAAGGAGTCAATTTTAGAAAACCTAGCACATTTATTTTTCAACATAGTCGCCTCCTACATTTACACACTTAGTCCAGTGGTCGTGGAGCATACGGATCCCTCCTTCGTAGAAGTCGGCATCTTGGACCTCCAGAAGTGGTCCACAGCAGGGATGATTGATAAGTTCATGGCCTAAGGTAGAAGGAGATAAGTTATTAACTTCAACCTTTCTGCGTAATCACTCAAAGAGTTGAACGGAACGTGCATGTAATGAGAGCTGTATAACTCACTATATACAGTCAGGGTGTTTCAATTGATTGTGGTAAAATACACCTGTACTTGCAAGGTCCAGCTGCTGGTCTGTCACTATCCAGGCAAAAACTACACCATGAAGACAAAAACACACTCCGATCAACTCTGTTTAAAGAAATAAAGGGAATTACAGAGGCTTACCCAGGTGGATTGGAGGAGGATACTGCTGGGGATGGGCAGAGCAGAGATGGCTGAAATTTCTGGGAATAGCAGGATAGATATGTCCCACAGAGGAAGAAGGGAAGAAGCTCTCAAATGGCAGGGCTCGGCAACCGTGGCTGACAAAGGACTGCATAAAAGCCAAGGAAAGGGCACGTAAGGTAGCAAAAGTGAGTAGGAAGTTGGATTATTGGGAATCTTTTAAAATTCAATAAAAGGCAACTAAAAAAGCTATAAGGGTAAATATGAAATATGAGGGCAGACTAGCCGATAACATAAACAGAATACCAAAAGGTTTTTCAGTTATATAAACAGTAAAAAGGAGGGTGGAGTTGATATTGCACCACTGGAAAATAATGCTGAGGTACTAATGTGGGACAGAAAATGACAGATGAATTCAATGGGTACATTGCACCTTTCTTTACTGTGGAAGACACTAGCAGTGTGCCAGAGGTCCGTGAGTATCACTGCTATTACAAAGTAAAAAGTGCTAAGCAAAGTGAAAGGTCTTAAGGTGGATGAGTCACTTGGGCTAGATGGACTACATCCCAGAGTCCGGAGAGAGGTTGCTGAAGAGATAATGGATGCATTGGTCATGATCTTTCAAAAATCACTTGATTCTGGCATGGTTCTGGAGGACTGGAAGATTGCAAATGTCATTCCAGTCTTTAAGAAGGGAGTGAGGCAAAAGAAAGGAAATTAAAGTCAGTTAGCCTAACCTCAGCAGCTGGGAAAGGGATAGAGTGTATTACTGAGGATGAGGTTTCGAGGTATCTGGAGACCAATGATGAAATAAGGCAAAGTCAGCATGGTAAAAGGAAATCTTGTCTGACAAATCTGTTAGAGTTCTTCAGGGAAGTAACAAGCAGGGTGGGAAAATACAAGGATAAACTTAGATTTTCAGAAGATGTTTGATTAGGTGCCAAACATGAGGCTGCTTAACAAGATAAAATCATATGACATTACAGGAAAGATACCGACATAGATAGCGGAATGGCTGACAGGCAGGAGACAGCGAGTGGGATTAAAAAGGGCAATTTCTGGTTGGCTGCTGATGACTAGTGGTGTTCTTCAGGGGTCAGTAATGGGACCGCTGCAGTGCAGTGATTTTTCTCAATTACTGTTGGTGAGAAATAAGTCGTAACACAATTCTGAATTGCTTTGCTCACTGCGGTTTCAAGCATTCAGGCTTGCTGATGCCAGAAATGGTTGGCAGTGAAAATTTTATGATTTCACTACTTCAACATGTTAGAAACTATAAAGAATTTGAAGGTATTAACAATCGATCCGAATGTTACAATGAGAATGAGAATTTGGAGGATGCAGTTGTCGAAAGCATTGTATGAAGGCAGTCATTATCCGCACTAGGTGTCTGTGCTGATTTTGTTCATTTATAGTCAATCAAAAGAACATGACAACACTACCACTGCATGAGGAAATCTGCAGATGCTGGAAATTCAAGCCACACACACAATATGCTGGTGGAACGCAGCAGGCCAGGCAGCATCTATAGGAAGAAGCACTGTCGATATTTCAGGCCGAGACCCTTCGTCAGGACTAACTGAAAGGAAAGATAGTAAGAGATTTGAAAGTGGGAGGGGGTGGGATGAAGCCAAGAGCTCGGAAGTTGATTGGCAAAAGGGATACAGAGCTAGAGAAGGGAAAGGATCATGGGACGGGAGGCCTAGGGAGAAAGAAAGGGGGAGGGGAGCACCAGAGGGAGATGGAGAGCAGACAAGGAGTGATTGTGAGAGGGGCAGAGAGAGAGAGAAAAAAAGGTGGGGAGGAATAATAAATAAATAAATAAATAAATAGATAAATAAATAAATAAATAAATAAAGGAAGGGGTAAGAAGGGGAGGAGGGGCACTAATGGAAGTTAGGGAAATCAATATTCATGCCATCAGGTTAGAGGCTACCCAGACAGAATATAAGGTGTTGTTCCTCCAACCTGAGTGTGGCTTCATCTTGACAGTAGAGGAGTCCATGGATAGACATATCAGAATGGGAATGAGACGTGGAATTAAAATATGTGGCCACTGGGAGATCCTGCTTTCTCTGGTGGACAGAGCCCAGGTGTTCAGTGAAACAGTCTCCCAGTCTGCGTCGGGTCTCACCAATATATAGAAGGTCGCACCGGACGCAATACTGCGAGCTTGATGGTTGACGGTAATAACTGTTCTTGAACCTGGTGGTGTGCGACACAGACCCTTGTACCTCCTGTCCACTGGCAGCAGTGAGAAGAGAAAACACAAAGTACACTGCAGATGCTGTGGTCAAAGCAACACGTACAACAAGCTGGAGGAACTCAGCAGGTCGGGCAGCATCCGTGGAGGAGAGAAGAGAACATAGCCTGAACGGTGGGGATTCTTGATGATGGATGCTACTTGAGGTAGTACAAGTGAAAACAATAGCAGAATGTAGAATAAAGTGTTACAGTTACAAACAAAGAGCAGTGCAGGTAGACAGTAAAATGCAAGGTAATAACAAGGTAGATTGTGTGGTTACATTTCTGCTTTATTATACAGGGGGCCATTCAATATTCTTATTACAGCAGTGTAAAAGTTGTCCTCGAGCTTGGTGACGTGTGCTTTCAGACTTCTGTATTTTCTGCCAAACAGGAGGGGATGGGGCAAAGAGAGAAAGTCTCAAGTGGGCAGATCTTTGATTATGCTGGCTGCTTTACTGAAGTAGTGAGAAGTTTAGACAGAGTCCATAGAGGGGAGGCTGGTTTCCATGATGTGCTGAGCTGTGTCCAGATAAGATGCTTTCAATGTTACATTAATGAAAAATTGGTGAGGCTCAAACAGAACATGTAAGATGTCATTAGCCTGCTGGGGAAGCTGAGGCATTGGTGAGCTTTCTTGGTTGTGGAGCCGGCATGGTTGGACTAGGATGGGCTATTGGTGATGTTGACTTTGACAAACCTGGACCCCTCTGCACCATTACTGTGTGCATCACCCCCTTTCTTAAAGTCAATGACCAGTTCTTTGGTTTGGCTGACATTGAGGGAGCAATTGGAGTGCATAAATTGGCTGAGATTTCCCTTCCCGTGTGAAAATTTTCACGAATGTTGAGTCACCGGATACCTGCTGCCAGAAGTCAGGAATGCACTCGCAGGCTTTTGCCAGCTGAGATTTATCACCCTGGCACCGTTCCTGTAGCAAGAAGATATTTCTCAGCGGTGTTTATGCAACTCTGTGTCCCTTAGCTGGATGACCAAGTGATACGATACTCTAAATTAATTCTGACAGCAGTTTCACAGTTGGATGAGTGGAACTATCTGTCTCTGGTGTTTTACGCTATAATTCTTCCCCACAATAAGCGACTCCAGTCCACTCGGCTAATTCAGCAGTACTGCAGTCAGAAGCTTTTGGGCTGAACTGGTACTGCAGTTCAGACCAGCTTAGAGCACCGAGCGGCTCCCAGCACCTGTCCATCAGTGGTGTAGACCTGTCTCAATAATCTTCACCACACTGACTGAGATCTTACAGAAGCAGTAAGGTGATGTCAGATTCCCAGAATTCACCACAAACAGCTTGTCAATTACCTTAGCCTCTATCCCACTGTTATCAGACTCTTGAATGAATCTGAGTGGTGGACCTTTGGAATTCTTTGCCACAGGTAGCTGTGGAGGCCAAGTCTTTATGTATAGTTAAGGCAGTGGTTGGTAGATTTTTGATTGGTCAAGCATGAAGGGATATGGGGAGAAGGCAGGAGATTGGGGCTGAGAGGAAAATTACATCTTGATGAAATGGTGGAGCAAACTCAATGGGCCAAATGGCCTAATTCTTCTCCTATATCTGATGGACTCTTGACCTCACAATCTACCTCAACATGCTCTTGCACTTTATTGTTTACCCACACTTTCGCTGTAGTTTTTAAATTTTATTCTGCATTTTATTGTTTTGCCTTGTTCTACCTCAATGCACTGTGTGATGAAACGATCTGTATGAACGATATGGGAGATAAACCTTTCGCTGTATCTCAGTACATGCAACAATAATAAACTACTTTAGCATTACTTATTTATTAATTTTAATTGTAATTTATAGTAATTTTTAGGTCTTGTACTGTTGCCACAAAACAAATGTCATATATGTCAGTGGTAATAAATCTGATTCTGATTCTGATTCAAAACAAAGAACCAGGAGACCTAAAAGGAACATGAAATATCCTCAGTGAGCAGGATTAAAGACAATATCAAGGCATTTTATACAAGCATTGAAAAGAAAAGGTTGTCAGGGAAAGAGTATGTTTACTCAAGGACAGACTGTACGAAGGTCTCACACCACAAGAAAGCAGACCTTCACCATGCAGTCCATGCTCTCTTCTAGCTGTTGCCATTGGGAAGGAGGTACAGAAACCTAAGGTCCTACACCACCAGGTTCAGGAACAGTTGTTACCCTTCAACCATCAGGTTCCTGAACCAGCTTGGATAACCTCAGACATCTCAACTCTAGACTGATTGCACAGCCTATGGACTCTACAGCTCATGTGCTCAGTATTATTTCTTTATCTATCAACCAATCTATCTATTTAGTTATTTGCCCAGCTTGCCTACCTTTGACTGGTTGTCTGCCGTTACTGAAACATAGGAACATAGAAAACCTACAGCACAATACAGACCCTTCAGCTCACAAGGTTGTGCCGAACATGTCCCTACCTTAGAAATTACTAGGCTTACCTAGAGCCCTCTATTTTACTAAGCTCCATGTACCTGTCTAAAAGCCTCTTAAGAGACCCTATCGTATCTGCCTCCACCACCGTTGCTGGCAGCCCATTCCATGCACTCACCACTCTCTGAGTAAAGAACTTACCCCTGACATCTCCTCTGTACCTACTCCCCAGCACCTTAAACCTGTGTCCTCTTGTGGCAACAATTTCAGCCCTGGGAAAAACCCTCTGACTATCCACACGATCAATGCCTCTCATCATCTTGTACACCTCTATCAGGTCACCTCTCGTCCTCCTTCACTCCAAGTAGATTTTCATTGATTCCGCTCTATATCGCCATTCTACTGTGAATGCTGACAAGGACATGAATCGCAGGATAGTATATGGTGAATATATGTACCTTGAAGATAAATCTACTTTGAACTTTGGTGCACTGATGTGATGACTCGTATGGATGGCATGCAATGTTTTTCACTGTACCTTGGTACATGTACCAATAATAATCCAAACTGCCGATTTAAATGTACCAATTTAAGTTGTAACCCTTTGTCAGCTATTGCCCAGCAATGCTCGATGAACAGATGTCTCAAATTAATCTCTTCACTACTTCCTGGGGGGTGAGGGTAGTGACATGTTACATGAGCAAGTTGCTTCAGATAAGAGAGAGTTGATGGTCGTGAGAGAGGGAATAAGGGCTAGAAGAAGGAAAAGGGCTGAATCACCTTCTGCTACTTTGTTGTTTTCCTTTGCTTTCTAGATGGAAACACGGAAGCGTCTTGCCAAGATTGTGCTGGTATTCGTTGGCCTGTTTGCTCTGTGCTGGTTCCCCAACCATGTGCTGTACATGTACCGCTCCTTCCATTATGGCCAGATCGACATTTCGCTTGGACACTTTCTGGTCACCGTGCTGGGCCGGGTGATGAGTTTCTGCAACTCCTGCGTCAATCCGTTTGCCCTTTACCTGCTGAGCGAGACCTTCCGGAGGCACTTCAACAACCACCTGCGCTGCAGGGGGCACCACCGCCGCTCCGCCTCCAGCAGCTACTTCCAGAGCACCTCCGCCATGCGCATGACATCAATCAGGAGCAGCAACAGGAACATTGTCACCAACGGACTCAGCCTCAAGCAGGAGTCAATGGCTTGAAGCAACACGCGTCTCCCGCCGTCACCTCGCACACATCCACATTCACTGGAAAAGCCTCACGATTCTCAGCAGCCAGAATGGCGAGTGGAGAGAATGCAGATGCCCCTCTCCCTTTTCTGATCCAAGCTGGGAGGAGACCATTTGGCCTGTCGAGCCTCTGCCAGCTTCCTTTCCCTCAAAAACACGAGATTCTATAGACCATCTTGAGCAACACTCAAAATGCTGGAGGAGCTCAGCAGGTCAGGCAGTATTTATGGAGGGAATAAACAGTTGACATTTTGGGCCAAGACCCTCAAAAGGATTGGAAAGGAAGGGGAGAAGCCAGAACAAGAAGATGGGGGTAGAGAAATAAGTATAAGCTCTAAGGTGACAAGTGAGACCAGGTAACGGGGAAATTGGGTGGGTGTGGGAGGGGGATGAAATGAGAAGCTGGGAGGTGATTGTTGGAAGAAGTAAATGGCTGAAGAAGAAGGAATCTAGTAAGAAAGAAGAATGGACTATGGGAGAAAGGGAAGGAGGAAGGGAACAAGAGGGAAATGATGGGCAAGTGAGAAGAGAATGGCTGAGTGTTGTCCCGAAACATTGACGGTTTAATCCCCTCCGTAAATGTTGCCTGACTTGCTGAGTCCCGCCAGTATTTTGTGTGTGTTGCACCCCCTCACTTACTCAAGTCACAAACCTATTCTCCCTCTCGAACACTCACCACTTCCCCTTTGAGTCTTGTGCCATTACCCCACACCAAATAGTAATTTACAGTGGCTCATCAACATGCCAACGCCCCCCCCCGGGGATGTGATGGGAAACTGAAGCCTGAGGGTGGGGTTGGGTTGGATGGGGACCGAACTCAGATCACAAACCACGATGCTGCCCTGCTTCCCGCATCTAGGGGAGATGGTTTAAGGATGGCTTCAGTACAGTAAAGTAGATGCATTTAAGTAGCACCTACTTGTGATCTCAGCACTCTCCGAGGAGCTATTTCTGAATTATCTCTGGAGTTCAATAAAAGGCCATAAGATGTAGGAGCACAATTAGGTCATTCTGCCCACTGAGTCTGCTCTGCCTTTCAATCGTGGCTGAACTTTTTCAAACCTCATTGTTCTGCCTTTTCCATGTATGCCTGAATCCCCTTACCAATTAAAAAATCTGTCAATCTCTGCTTTGCATTCACCCAATGACTTGAACTCCAAAGTCCTATGTGGCAATGAATTCCACAGATTCACCACCCCCCTGCCTGATCTCCTCATCTCCTCATTTCTGAGGAGATTCCTCCTCATCTCATTTCTGAGGCTATACTCTGAAATCCTGGTCTCTCCTTCTAACCAAAACGTAACACCATAAGAGTTTGGAGAAAAATTAGGCCATCTGGCTGATCTATTTTTCATCTCAAGCACATTCACCTGCCTTCTCTCTGTAACCTTTCACACCCTGATTAATCAAGAACCTATCAATCTCTGCCTTGAATGCACCTAATGACCTGGCCTCCACAGACACCTTTGGCAACGAGTTCCACAGATTCACCACTCCCTGGCTAAAGAAATTCTTCCTCATCTTCATTCTAAATAAACGTTCCCCTTCTCTGAGGCTGTGCCCTCTGGTCCTAGACTCTCCCACTATAGGAAACTTCCTCTTCACATCCACTCTATCCAGGTTTCAATATTCAATAGGTTTCAATGAGATCACCCCCCTCATTCTTATAACTCCCAGCAAGTACAGACCCAGAGCCATGAAACACTCCACACAGGATAATCCTTCCATTCCCAGAATCATTTTTGTGAACCTCCTCTCGACGCTCCTCAGCCAATCCTTTCTTAGATGAGGGGCCCAAGACTGCTCACAATACTCCAAGTGAGGCCTCACCAGTGCTTTATAAAGTCTCAGCATCACATCCTTGCTTTTATATTCTAGTCCTCTTGAAATGAGTGCTAACATTGCTTTTGCCTTCCTCACCTCAAGCTTAATCTGCAAGTTAACCTTTAGGGAATCCTGCACAAAGATTCACAAGTCACTTTGTACCTCAGATTTTTAAATTTTCTGTCCATTTAGAAAACAGTCTATACTTTTGTTCCTTCTATCAAAGTGCATGACCATACACTTCCCAACCTTGTATTCCATCTGACACTTCTATGCCCATTCTGTTAATCTGTCCTTCTGCAGCCATCCTGTTCCCTCACACTACCTGCCCCTCCACCTATCTTCGTATTGTGCACGAATTTGGCCACAAAGCCATCAATTCTGGTATCCAAGTCACTGCATATAATGTGAAAAGAAGCAGTCGCAAAACCAACCCCTTCGGAACACCACTGGTCACAGGCAGTCAACCAGAAAAGTCTCCCTTTATTCCCACTCATTGCCTCCTGCCGATCAGCCAATGCTCTGTCCATGCTAGTATCTTTAGCTTTTATCTTGCTAAGCAGCCTCATGTGTGACACCTTGTCAAAGGCCTTCTGAAAATCCAAGTACACATCAACTGATTCTCCTCTGTCTATCCTACTTTTTATTTCTTCAAAGAATTCCAGTAGTTTTGTCAGGCAAGACTTTCCCCTAAGGAAACCCTGCTGACTTTGGCCCATTTAATTATGTGCTTCCAATTATGCTGAAACCACATCCTTAATAATCGACTCCAACATTTTCCCAGTTGCTGAGGTCAGACTAGCTAGTCTATAATTTCCTTTCTTCTGTTTTCCTCCCTTCTTGAGTCCTCTGTAATTTTCCAGTCCTCTGCAGTCATGCCAGAGTCTATTAATTTTGAAAGATAATTTCTAATGCCTCCACAATCTCTAGCTACCTTTTTTGGAACACCATCTTGCCCAGATGACTTATCTATCTTTAGATCTTTCAGCTTCCCAAGCACCTTCTCCCTAGTAATAGCAACGACACTCACTTTTGCACCCTGACAGATTGAAATTCTGGCATACAGGTAATGTATTCCACAGTGAAGGTGGATGTAAAATACTTAATTAGTTCATCCGCCATTTCCTTGTTCCCTATTACTACCTCTCCAGTGAAATTTTCCATTGTTCCAATATCTACTCTCGCCTCCCTTTTACCTTGTATCTGAAAAGAAAACATTTCCATTTATACTCTCTCCAAAATATTTGGTATTCAGTAGTTTTCAAAGTTATCCCTCTGCCATATCCTTCTGAGCTTCATCAAGTATAGATCCAGAGATATAAAATGCTCCTCATGTGTTAAGCTTCTCATTCTTGTGAACCTCTTTGGAATCTTCTCCAGGGTCAACACATCTTTCCTTAGATACAAGGCCCAAATTTGCTGACAATATTCCACATAAGGTCTGTCCAATGCCTGATCAAGTCACAGCAGTACATTCTCATTTTTATATTCTAGTCTTTTCAAAATGAATGCCAACATTACATAGCAGCTAATGTTCACACAACAAGATCACACAAGAAAGAAGGCAAGCGATTAAATTATCTTTCTTTGGTGATGTTAGCTGGAGGACAAACACTGGCCAGAGGCAGACGGAATATATTGCATGTAACTGGAAAATAGTATGTGCCATTTCCTAAATGGGGAGTAAATTCAGATAATGGAGGTGCAAAGGGACTTGGAAGTCCTTGTTCAGGATTCCCTGAAGGTTAACTTGTCAGTTGATTCAGGAGTAAGGAAGGCAAATGTAATGTTAGTATTTAGTTTGGAAGGACTAGAAAGCAAGGATGTAATGCTGGGGTTTTAGTCAGACTGCATGGAGTATTGTGAGCAGTTTTGGGCCCCTTATCTAAGAAAAAGACGGCAGTGTAGAGATATGTCTCTACCAAAGGAGGTGTAAGACACTCCTCCCCTTCTCTAGCCTGCAGGTCAACCTTGGGCAAGGTGTAGCACCTGCTTAGCCCCCCCAATCATGGTCACATGAAGCCATGGGGACAGGCGCTGGATGGTCGAATGAGCAGCTGGTGCATATTACAAGTCCTGGTTATACAACCACTGATGCCAGGCAGACAATCCCTGAAGAGTGTTGCCAAGAGGAAGGCAATAGCAAACCACTTGTGTAGAAAAATATGCCAAGAACAATCATGGTCATTGAGACTCATTGTAGCTTCATTGCTACAGATGTCTGTGGAGATTAAATATTGGGTTTATTTAAAGCGGAGGTTCCTAACTAGTCAGGGCGTCAATGGTTACAGGGAGAAGGCAAGAGAATGGGGTTGAGAGGGATAATAAATCAGCTGTGATAGAATGGCAGAGCAGACGCAATGGGCTGAATGGACTCATTTTGCTCCTATATCTTAAATGTATCTTCATTATCAGTATACAAATGACCTTCCAAAGATTTACAACCAAATGTAATAGCTATTTTAAGAGATATTCTAATAAACCAACAATGTTCATGGAAAGCAGGTTTCCACCTCCATAGCTTAAACAGGAACCTGGCAGGATTTTGAACTCAAAACCAATTTATCTTCTTTAACTCCATTTCAGTGAGTGTTCCAGCCATTCAGCATGAAGGAGTGGCAAATTACAAATATCACTTCAATTCCTTTCAAATCATTTCAATTCCTGTGGATAAACCCTTTAAGACCTCACTCAGTTTGAATAGATTAACACCGTATGGTAATCTGTTTGGCAGCCTTTACCCATTCATGCTTTGGGAAGAATGCCGTGATTTTTATTTTTGTTTCACATTTCCGTGAGAATTGAATCAGTGGTTGAACGGAGACTATGGTATGATTGAAGATGAGCCTTTTTTTTGAGGCACATCGCAGCGTACAGTGAACTTGCTGACCCAAACCTGCATGTCTTTATCGAATCTGGGAGGAAAACCAGAGCACTCGGAGAAAACCCACACGGTCAGCGGGAGAACATACAACCTTTCTTACAGATTGCGGCAGGAATTGGACCCATATCTTCCAACCACTGCGAAGCATTATGCTAACCGCTACACTGCCGTGCTGCATTTCTATACTACTGTGACGCCCTTCTGCGCTACGCTTGAGGTGGGCGTGTAAGTTAGTTGTGATCCAGTCAGAGTGATGCCAAGACGGGACCAATGGGATGGAATATCTTCGCCTCTTCATCGGGCTTCTACCAAAAGCATGTGTTTTGGGAGTCTTTAGCAGTCAAATTGGCTTGCTCAGCAACCCAACCCCATTCATCTGTCAGGAGTATCTGCACTCGTTACAAAAGTTCAGATGTCTAGATCAGTTTCAAGTTATCACCAGAACCCTGGTAACAGCATCTATTTGGTTGCTTCTGCTACTCACCCCACAATGATAATAAAGACAGAGAGGTCATTGCTATGACTCCCATAAGACAGAGATTGAATGAACCTTCCCGCTCCTGACTTGGTCTCCATGAGACCTTTGTGAACAAAGAACATGAAATGGTACAGGACAGGAACAGGCTCTTCAGTCCATGATGTCCGTTCCGATCGTGACACCACTGTTACATTTGCTAGTACGTCGTCCACATCTCTCCATTCACTGCCTCTTCACGTGCCTATCGTAAAGCTTCTTAAACAGGGATGTGTGCACGAGCCCTTGTGGAACAGGACACAATAGAAAAGCCTGGAATAAAACCAGCTTCTGAACACCTCCTCTCTGACTCAACAACAAAGACAACTGTTTTGACCCTGCAAAGAAAGTCAGAAGAGTTGTGAACCAGATCTAAAGCAAAGCCAGGACACAGGAGATGGTTGATGCACAAATGATGCTCTGAGAGGTCAGCGGAAATCCTGATCAGACTCTGGGCCACGTAACAAAAATCTGCCCCCGTTAGAAATTTGGTGATGATATTGAAAGATGAATGATTGGCTTTATTTGTACATTGAAACATACGGTGAAATACATTATTTGCATTAAATCAAATCAGTGAGGATTGTGCTGGGAGCAGCTCACAAGTGTTGTGAGCTCACAAGCATGCCCACAACTCACTGACCCAAACTGTACATCTTTGGAATGTGAGAGGAAACCAGACAGCCCAAGAGAAACCCACGTGTCTGCGGAGACAACATACAAACTCCCTACAAACAACGGTGGGAATTGAACCTCGACTGGTGATTGCTGGCGCTGAAATAGTGCTATGCTACAATGCTCTTTTTTTTGCAGAAATTGTTAGTAATGTGATTGCAGAAATACAAGCATGTATATTGGTTAGCTAACAAAATGAATGTATAATAAGACATCAGATGTAGCAGCAGAGTTAGACCATTTGGTCCATCAAGTTTGCTCCGAATAATCATTGCTTCAGTTGACCCACACGATGCGAACTCTGTACCATGCCACTGGGTGTAGTTACGGCAAACGATTGAGGAGGAGGCTTCCCAGATCACACAGTTTTCTCTCTCTTTGGGTGGTCACTCAACAGCAGGAGGCCATGATTATAACACCAATATGGATGATGAAACTCCAAGTGCAAATACCTTCCTTCCAAATGATGTCCGTGGTTTCCCATCGATTTGCCCAAACACACAACCATCAGAATCAGACGCTCTGCACTTTATCTGAGTTACTTGCTTCGAAAATTGCTCTTGATCTGTGAAGTTCAGGCCACTGTCTGAAGGGAAAGCAAAGCTAACAGCTGCTGGAATCTGAGGGAGAAACAGAAATGCTGGAGGAACCGAGCTGGGATGAGACGTCTGTGGAAAGAGAAACCACTGAACAGTTCAGGTCAGGAAGTCCTCCTCCTCCCACTCCTACACACTGTTCATTCCAAGCTTTCTACTTCCCTACTTAACTTTGTTAAGGTTCTGATTTATCAGGATGCCGCCTGGATTAGAGAGGATGTCTTATGGGGATAGTTTGAGTGAGCTGGGTCTTTTCTCTTTGGGGCGAAAGGGGCTGAGAAGTGAATTGATAGAGGTGTACAAGATGATAAGAGGCATCGATGGAATGGACAGCCAGAGGCTTTTTCCAGGGTGGAAATGGCTAAGAGAAAGGGGCATGAGCTTAAGGTGAATGAAGAAAAGTACAGGGACAATTTCAGAGGTAGGTTTGTACTCACAGAGTACTGGGTATGCAGAACATGCTACCAGGGGTGGTGGTAGAGGCAGATACATTAGAGGCATTTAAGAAACTCTTAGATAGGCACATGCATGATAGAAAAGTGGAGACATATATGTGGAGAAGAAGGGTTAGATTGATCTAGGAGTTGGCTAAAAGGGCGGCACAACTTCATGAGTTGAGGGCCTGCACTGTGCTGTAATGTTCTATGTTCTGTGTTTTCTCCAGGTTCTGGGCCAATTTCTCTTTCTGCAGATGCTGCTAGACCTGCTGAGTTTCCTCAGCATTTCTGTCTGTCTGTTTTGAGAAGAATTCAGGCATTGAGACGGAATGGGATTGGGCAGCTTGCAGGTGAGACCGACTGGAAAGCCTATGGCTCTGTGATCACTTTCTTGCCTTTAGCCCAGGTGATTGTTGGTTCAGGTCCCACTTCAGGTTGAAATCTGGCAGTGTAATGGGCTGTGAAGAAGGTTGTCTAGTTTACAACAGGATCTAAGTCATCTGGGGAAGTGAGCAAAGGAACAACCACTGGAATTTTGAGTAATGCACACAAAATGGTGGAGGACCTCAGCGAGTAGGCAGTATCTCAGGAGGGGAATGAACAGTGAATGTGCTGGCTTAGACCCTTCAGTGGGTCTGGAAAGGAAGAGGGTAGAAACCAGAATATGAAGATGGGGGAGGGGGAAGTGTTGAAGCTGACAGGTGATAGGTGACACCAGTTGAGGGGGAAGGCGAGAGACGAGAAGATATAGGAGTAGAATTAGACCATTCGGTCTATTGAGTCTGCTCCATCGTTTCATCATGGCTGATTTATTATCCTTCTCAACCCCATTCTCCTGCCTTCTCACTTTGATGCCCTGACTAATCAAGAACCTCTCAAACTCCTCTTTAAATATACTCATATTTAGTAGGGTGGGAGGGGGTGAAGTAAGAAGCTGTTAGGGGATATGTGAAAAAGATAACAGGAATCTGATGGGAGAGGAGAGTGGACCATGGGAGAAAGAGAAGGGTGAAGGGCACCAGAGGAAGGTGATGGGCAGGTGAGGAGAAGAGTAGAGGTGAGAAGGGAACAAGAATGGGGAATGGAAAAGGAGAGAAAGGGGAAGGGTGTGAGATATTGGAGAAAACGATGTCTGTGCTATCAGATTGCAGGCTATCCAGACAGAATATGAGATGGCTGTTCCTCCAACTAGAGGGTGGCCTCATCCTGGCAGAAAGAGATGAATTGGAATGGAAAGTCATATTGAAACGGGTGGCCATTGGGAAATCCCACCTTTTATGGCGCATGTTTAATTATTGGAGTTTAAGACAATCAAGTGCAAAATGATACATTTGGGAAATTAACGGAGAGAAGGAAATATATAGTGAATGGTGGGGCCCTGAGGAGTGCTAAAGAACATGAAGACCTCAAAGTATAAGTACATTAACTTCTGAAAGGAGCAACAGAGGTTGCCAAGGTGTTGATATTGGTGTGTTACCCATGTGTGCTCATCAGCTGGGACAGTGAGGTTTATTATTGTCACATGTAGCGAGGCACAGTGAAAAATTCTGCATGCTGTCCATACAGATCATTCCATTACATGGTGCATTGAGGTAACTCGAGGCTAAACAAAAACAGAATGCAGAATATCATTTTACCGTTACAGAGAAAGTGCAGTTCAGCCAAACAATAAAGAGCAAGTCCATAATTAATTATCTTTTAAAGAGTTAGAGATACAGCATGGGAATAGGTTCTTCAAGCCCAGCAGACCCCGATTTAACCCTAGCATAATCACGGAACAATTTACAATAACCAATTAACTTACTACCCCATACTCTTTGGACTGTGGAAGTGCTTGGGGGAAGAAACCATGCTTTCCACACAGAAGATATAAAAACTCCGGAATTGAACTGTGAACTCCAACACCTGGAGCTGTAATAGTGTCGCGTTAACTGCTACACTACCGTTGTGGTTAATAATGAAGTAAATTATGAGATCAAGATCCATCTTATTCAACGAGAGGACCATTCAATAGTCTTAAAACAGCAGGATAGATGATGTTCTTCAGCCTGGTGCCACGTGCTTTCTGGCTTTTGCAACTTGGGTGGAGGGGTGGAGGTACATCTCTACCAGAGTAGCTGTAAGGCACTCTTTTCCTCTGCTAGCTTGCATGTCACCCTTGGGCAAGGTGTGGTACCTGCTTATCCCTCAGATGGGAGCAGGTGGTGGTCGTATAAGCATCTGTTGCATATCACAAGTTCTGGTTAAGTGACTACTGATTGCAGGCAGACAATCTCTGAAGTGTATAGATAATATCTGGAGACACCCAGAAACTGCCCAGTAGGAGGCAATTGCAAACCACTTCTGTAGAAAAATTTGTCAAGAACAATGATGCTCATGGAAAGACCGTAATCGCCTATGTCATACAATGGGGGCACATAATGATAATGGTGGTGTTCTGCCTGATAGAGAATGCCTGGGGTGAGTGAGGTATTTAATTACTTTGACTGCTTTACTGAGACAGTGAGAAGTATAGACAGAGTCCATGGAAGGGAAGCTGGTTTTGCTGATGTGTTGAGCTGAGTCTACAACTTCTTGTGGTCTTGGGCAGAGCAGAAGCCATGATACATCCAGAATGGATGCTTTCTGGGGTGCATCGATAAAAATTGGTGAGGGTTGGTGGGGGGGCATTTTGTGTTTCTTTATTCTCCTGAGGTAGTAGGGGTGTTGGTGAGCTTTCTTGACCAAGGTATCTGCACAGTTGGGCGAGGACAGGCTATGGGTGATGTTTTCTCTCAAGAACTATAAGCTCTCCACACCCTTGTCCTCAGCGCTTCTGATGTAAACCGTAGGGTGCACATCCTACCCCACCACCCCCTTCCTGAAGTCAAAGGCCTGTCAGTGGTACTTTCCCATGCATCCTGGGGTGACGTAGCTCCTCGACTTGCCTCTTCCCTTCCTGCCAACCAACTTTCACCCTCCCCCTTCAACTTCGGCCAAGAAGTCTTGAGCCTGAGGCATCAACCCTGTCTCTCTTTTGTCATCTGCAGCCTGTCCTTCATAAGTGTTTCCATCCTTAAGAAGCATAGATGGAGTGGGCAGCCAGAGGCTTGTTCCCAGGGCAGAAATGACTAATATGTAGGAGTGTATATTTAAGATGATTGGAGGAAATTATAGGGGGAGATGTCAGAGGTAAGCTTTTCTACACAGAGAGTGGTGGGTGCTTGGAACATGCTGTCAGGGGAGGTTATTGAGACTGATACATTTGGGCTATTTAACAGACTCTTAAATAGGCACATGGATGAAAGAAAAATGGAGGTCTGAGTGGGTGGGAAGGGTTAGATTGACCTCGGAGTCAGTTAAAAGTACTGGGCAGTGGTGTTCTATGTTTTATGTTCTCTGTTTTTATTTTGGCAGTGGTTTGGACGAGTCAGCGAGGTGGTTCTGGGACAGTGGGCACATCCTCTCAACGCTCTACCTACTCCTTTTCGTTGTCACTTTCTCCTCCAGCTGCCTTGTACTCGGAGTCAGGCAGCCAGCCCTGTACGGCATTGATTAGAGGTCTGTCACCTGTGGTTACACATCAGTTCTTGATACTTTACTAAAGCTCTTTGATTAAAGCAATTTACTGTTAATGAAACATACTTGATTCAATCAATACCAGTGACTCCTGATTCACACAGTGGGGATAACATGCCCTTTTACACAAGAACTGAAATAAATAACGGCAGGACCGGTCTATGATCTCTTCAAGATCATAGAACACCACAGTACAGAAAAAGGTCCGTCGGCCCAAAATGTCTGCGACAAGCACGATGTCAAGTCCATCACAGGAAAAGTCCTCCCCATCACTGAGCGCATCTATAAGGCGTGCTGCCGCAGGAAAGCAGTGTCCATCTTCAAGGACCCATCACCACCAAGTCATCCTTCCTTCTTGCTGCTGCTATTGGGAAGGAGGTACTGGAGTCTTAGGTCCCATACCACCAGGTTCAGGAATTGCTATTACCCTTCAATCATCAGGCTCCTGAACCAGTGTGGATAAATTCATTCAGCTCAACACTGAACGGATTCCGGGAACTGTGGGCTCACTTTCAAGGACTCTGCGACTTATGTTCTTAGTAATTATCTGTCTATTTATCTATCTGTTTATCTGTCTATCAATCTGTATATCAGTCTATCTGTCTGAGTATCTATCTGTCTATTTGTCTATCAATGTATTTATCTATCTACCTATTTATTTGATTAATTTTTTTAGTTACATAGTTTGTCTTCTTTTGCCGATTGGTTCTTTGTTAGTCTGTGTTTGTGCATAGTCTTTCATTGGTTCCATTGTATTTCTTTTTTTCCGCTGTGAATGCCTGCAAGAATGTCAGAGTAATATATGGTGACATATACATACTTTGATCATAAATTTACATTGAACTTTGAAATTATACAAGATCTCTTTTGCCTGGACATGATCCATGTTCTCCCCATTCCCTACACATCCGTGTGTTTGTCTAACACCAGTCTTGCATCTGCTTCGCCCACCACCCCGGGCAGCCCGTTTCAGGCTCCCACCACTCTCTGTGTAAACATACTTTCCTCACACATCTCCCTTAAACTTTCCCCCCTCTCATCTTAAATGCATATCTGGTCACCCATCACAGGAAGAATGTGGAGTGTTTTGAGAAGAGGTTTAGCATTTCTACCCTGCAAAAAAAGATCCTGATTGTCTACTCAATTTGATGGTCTCATTTTTTGACAAAATTCAGTTAGTTCTCCCTCAGCCTCTGACACTCTTCATTGTCTGTCATATCCAACAATACCAGCAGATTTTTTTTAAAGTGGGATAGCCATTGCACGGGGACAGTTCCACGAACTCAACTTCAGAAGTCCAGGTCCACTGGTATGGAAATGTCATCACAAACTGGGCACTCTTTTGGTTGCAGTAGGTGAACATGACTACCTCCATGCCTCCTAATGCTATTCTCTCTCTGCAAAGCCTTACACAATCATCTTCCTGGCCATTGGATCTCACTGTTAATCTCAACTGCCCAGTGCATTTGAGTTGACCACGCGCTAGGACAGGCATGTCCCAATCTCAACTGGGTATGAGGTCACATGTTCTGGAGAAGACAAGACAAGCATGTTGAATTGCTCCTTATAGCTCATACCTTCTAACTAAGGCAACTTCCTGGTGAACCTCTTCTCCAAACACTCCACACTATTTCTGTGACAGGGTGACCAGAACTGCTCACAATACTCTAAGTACAGCCAAACCAAAATTTTATTTAATTCCATCATGACTTCCTGACTCTTGTACGCGATACTCTGACAAATCAATGGAAGCATAGCATAGACCTCTTCTCATCTTCTGGGTTAGCTCTTAATACAATTAATTTCCCTATCTTTCAGTAATATATCTACCTACTCTATAAATTGGGTGGCAAGGTGAAGATATATTTCTAGCAAAGGAAGTGCAAGGCACTTCTTCCCTCTGCTATAGCTGGCAAGTCATCCTTGGGCAAGGTCCAGCAGATGCTTAGCACTCCTGATCGTGGTCACATGAAGCCATGGGAACAGGTGGTGGATGGTCGTATGATCAGCTGGTGCTCATCACAAGTCCTGGTTATGCGACCACTGACACCAGGCAGACAATCTCTGAAGAATATTGATAATGGCTGGGGTCATCCGTCTTGTAAAGACACTGCCCAGAAGAAGGCAATGGCAAACCACTTCTGTAGAAAACTTTGCCAAGAATAATCATAGTCATGAGACTAGGTAGAAGACCTGGTTGGCATGAACTAGATGGACCATCGGACTTGTTCCTTTGTTGTAGTGCTCACAACAGCAACCACAATTCAAGAGCCAGATATGTCCCTCTCAGGCTATCCCCCTTGGTTGGAGAATGAGTTTCTAGCACTCTGCAGTCTTTTGCAGAAGGTGCTTGATGCTAGTGAGATGGTTCATTCTTTCTGTGTTCTCCCGACCAAAGTTTCTCAACCTCATCCTGAATAATCCTTTGAGTGACAGCATAAATTAGAGGCCAGGGGAAGGGTCTTAACCTGTAACATTGTCTATCCATTTCCCTCCACAGACTTGCCAAGTTCCTACAGCAATTTGTGTGTTTCTCCCTGGAGTGTGGACCAGAGGTTCTTGGGACTCAGTGGGCATGTTGCATTTCTCCAATAGGCTTTGAGCACTCTTTCCCTCTGTCTGCTTGGTTGTTAATCTCCTTATGTAAAACTCGGAATCGAGTACCTGTTTCAGGCATGTGGGGTCAGAAATGTGAATGATGTGACCTGTATTGTGGAGGTAATTGAGCACAATTAGGACTTTTAGTGCTTAAGGATTCTTTGGTGGAGAAGGACACTGGTTTCATCATCTTTCCCGTGAGCTGGAGGATTTTACAAGGACAATATTGATGTATTTTCCAGATGCTTTGAGATACTTTGGGGAGGGTGTGTGGGATCTTTCACATAGCAGTCTGTGGAACACAAGGGGATAGTGCTGGTAACATCCTAGTGCTGTGGAAACATGTCATGATAGTGTCCATCTGAGATACAGTTCCCTGAGAATTCTGCAGCGGTGGTCTTCTGCTGCTCGCTTAGAGACTCATCCTTCAGTACTGTCTCAATGTTTACAAGATCTTTTGCCCTAATGGTGGTGTAGTGGCATCTGCACCAGACTTCAGGGTGAGTGGTCCTGAGTTCAAATCCAGTCAGCTCCTCGATACTTCCCATCCCTACTGGGTTAAGTGTTGAGCCGGCAATTTGACCTCCTAAAAAAACAGACAAAAATCTACAGAAATGGGAAGGTTGCTGCCGGATGTGCCAAACAGGGCCAGGGAGGAACTTTTTTCAAATCCTAATAGGCTCTCTGT
Organism: Hemitrygon akajei; assembly: GCF_048418815.1. Taxonomy (NCBI): domain Eukaryota; kingdom Metazoa; phylum Chordata; class Chondrichthyes; order Myliobatiformes; family Dasyatidae; genus Hemitrygon; species Hemitrygon akajei. The sequence continues at coordinate 17,612,228 of NC_133130.1, forward strand.
ACGAGTCAACTGACTCACTATTACAATGATATCCTGCTTGACTCCCTCTGTGCTGTTCAATAAACGGAATCTCTCCTTCAGTAGCACTTGTTATGCCTGTGTTTACAGCTCCGTGTCCAATGTTTGCAGTCTGCAATATGCTTGCTGATGACCTGTTGCACTGAGACAGTGGAACCCATTCACTTCCAGCTTGGATTTATGCGTCGCTGTGATCATGTACTTGATTAAATTCGCTGAAGCTGTTCGAGTGCATAATGCTCTGGCAATTTGAAATAAAAGATGAATTGTTCAATTATTTTATATGCTGTTGCCTAACTGCTTATTTTGTGTGATTTTGCAATCAACTCTTCTCTGTACATTTTACTAAAATGTACAGCCTCATCTCCATGCTGAGAACTGTGACCTGGCTGACATGTTTTATAAAGCACCATATATTAAAACAATTGGAATATTCAGCTCTAAAGTCGCATGCTCAGAAATTATCTTAGAAGATGCCATTCAGAACAAAGAATGTAGAACAGTGCAGAACAAGAGAAGGCCCTTCGGCCCACAATGTTGTGCTGAAGCAATTAAATTAGGAATCAAATGGCTAACTAAAGTCTTCTGCCTACACCAAGTCCAAATCCTTCCATTTTCTTCACATTCATGTGCCTCTCTAAATGTCTTTTAAAAGTCCCTAATGTATCTGCCTCTACCATCACCGAAGGCAGTGCAGTCCAGACACCCACCACTCTCTGTATCAAAAACTTGCCCCTTACATCTCCTTTGAATTTACTCCCTATCACCTTAAATGCACACCCTCTGGTATTAGACATTTCAACCCTGGGAAAAAGACACTGTCTGTCTACCAGATCTGTGCTGCTCATAATCTTATAACCCGCTATCAAATCTCTTGTCAACCCTTGCTGCTCCAGAGAGAAAAAAACAAATTTATCTAACTTCTTTTTATAGCACATGCCCTCAAATCCAGGCAATACTCTCGTAAACCTCTTCTGCACCCCCTCCAAATTCTTGTAATGGGGCAACCAGAACTGCATGCAATACTTCAGATAGGCCCTAACTATAAAGTTGTCACCAAACTCCCTGGCTTTTATTTACAGTTTGTGGCCTCTCTAGCAAGTGCAACTGTACACCTGCTTGCTAATGCAAATTTCGAATCAGCCAGTTATGTTGCAGGAGCTCAGTGCATAAAAACATGCAGCCATGGGGTTTATCCCACCTCCAAGCACATCTTTCCCTCCCCCCACTGGATCGCTCCCCACACAACTTCCTTGTCCCCTCGTTCCTCCCTACTGATCTCCCTCCTGCTACTTATCTTTGCAAGTGGTACAAGTACTACACGTGCCACTACGCTTCCTCCCTCACTACCATTCAGGGCCCCAAACAGTCCTTCCAGGTGAGGTGACACTTCACCTGCGAGTCTGTTGGGGTCATCTACTGTATCCGGTGCTCCTGGTGTGGCTTCCTGTATGTCAGTGAGACCGAACGTAGATTGGAAGACCACTTCGCTGAGCACCTACGCTCCCTCCACTAGAATAAGATCTTCCAGTGACCACCTCTCTTAACTCCACTTCCCATTCCCATTCTGACAGGTCAGTCCATGACCACACTCAGACTGAAAGCACAACACTTTATATTCCATCTGATGGTATGAACATTGACTTCTCAAACATCCGGTAATTGCCCCCCTCCTTCTCCATTTCTGTTTGCCTCTCGCACTTTATCTCATTAACTGCCCATCACCTCCATCTGATGCTCCTTCCCCTTCCCTTTTTCCCATCATCTTCTATCCGCTCCTATCAGATTCTTCCCATCCAGCCTTTTATCTCTTTTCACCAATCAACTTCCCAGCTCTTTACTTCACCCCCTCCCCTCTCCCTGTTTCAGCTACCACCTGCCACCTTGTACTTCTTCCTCCCCTCCCCCCCACCTTCTTACTCCAACTTCTCCTGTTCCTTTCCAGTTCTAAAGAAGGGTCTTGTCCCAAAACATTTACTCTTTTCCATAGGTACTGCCTGGCCTGCTGAGCTTCTCCAGCATTTTGCATGTGTTGCAAGGTCCAGGGGTTCAGCTACTTTTCAGACCAAACATCAGAATGGGGAAGAAATGTGGTCTAAGTAATTTTCACCATGCAATGACGTCTGGGTGGTTTGAGTATCTGAGAAACTGCTGATCTCCAGGGATTTTCACACACAACAGTTTCTAGAGTTTCCAGCACGAAAAACAAAAAAAAAATCTAGTGAGCGGCAGTTCTGTTGGCCAAAGTGCCTTGTTATGAGAGAGGTTCAGACTGGATCAACTGACAGGAAGACGAATATTCCCCATCTCTAATTGCCCTTGCATTTAAAGCGAGGGAGTAAAGGTAGAGGAGGTATACAAGGCAGATAAGTATCTGGAACACACTGTCAGGGGTGGTGTTGGAGGTACATATCATAACGGTCTTTAAGAGTTGGAGGCCCATGTGAGACTGAAGGTCAAGACTCAGAGCTTAAAGTCCTGTGATCGGTGAGTCTTGAGGTTGAATCCGCAGGTCGCAGACTGAAGTCAGAGTGTCAAGAAATCAGAGGCCCAATGTTTGTGAGTCTGCGAATGCAAGCCAATGATTTGAGCATGGAGACCTGATGTACAGTATGCAAGACAGAGAGTCTGGGGCCAGGAACTCTGGAGGCAGCCTGTTCTGGGGTTGGAGGTGCTTTTGTGTGTGAATGGGTGAGTAGGTGGGAGGGTGGGAAAAGGGGTTTGTTTTGATCTTTTCCTTCTCACCATAACCTTTGCTGTGCTTACTAATTAAAATCCTATCAACTCCGCTTTAAATATATCCAATGACTTGGCCTCCATGGCTGACCGTGGCAATGAATTTCTCGGATTCACCAGCCTCTGGCTAAAGAAATTCCTCCTCATTTCTGTTCTAAAGGTACATTATTCTATCTTGAGTCTGTTGTCATAGAGTCCCCCACTAACAGAAGCATCCTCTCCATGTTTACTCTATCTAGGCCTTTCAATTCTGATGGGTTTCAATGAGATCCTCATGATTCTTCGAATCTCCAGTGAGTACAGGTCCAGAGCCACTTCTTCTTTTTGCACAGTCCATTTCACTCCTTTCCTCATCTATTCATGTGCAGAAAGGCCTAGGTAGACAGGCAGCACAGTGGCCAGCTGATGGAGCTGCCAACTCACAGTTCCTGTGATGTGAGTTCAATTTCCAGCTCTGGCCCTGCCTGTGGGGAGTACGCACATTCTCCCTGTGTCTGCATGGGCTTCCCCCACCAGGAGATTTGGCTTTGTCCCACATCCAGTAGAAGTGAGAGTCGGTGGGTTAATTGGGGATCAACACCTGGTCATGGTGGAGAGGCTTGTGAGTTCCTGAGATCCCAAAGGCAATGCTGTCTGGAGTTTAGCCATCTAGCACTTAGCACCTGGTAGGGTCACTCATGGCGGTAAGGTCAATGGGGAGGTTCCAGAGAATGAGTGATCCAACCAAGACCTCCTAGTGGAGCTGGTAGAAGATGGTGACACATCACGATGGCAGTGAAAGTTGAGGTAGGGTGCAATGGTGAAGAGTTCCCAGTCATCTTGCATTCCACGCCACTGGAATCTGACCCTGATCTGTCAAGGAGCGTGTGGTGGCTGCCCGTGCAGCAACCTCCCTGCGTTAAACAAAGTTACACATAGGCATTCTCCGTTAAGGGAATTCTGTGGATCTTGGATCGGCCTTTATGATCACCAAAGACCCACCAATAGACAACCCCTTCAAGCCCTTCAGTTCACCTAGCCCGTGCTAAACCATTTGAGTTGCTTACTCCTATTGACCTGAACCAGGATCATAGACCTCCATACCTCTATCTTTCATGTACTTATCCAAGCAACACATACAAAATGCTGGAGGAATTCAGCAGGCCAGGCAACACATATGGAAAAGAGTATAGTCAACTTTTCAGGCTGAGATTCCTCATCAGGACTTATCCCAAACCTATCCAAACTTCTCTTAAATGTTGAAATTGAGCTCACATGCACCACTTGTGCTGGCAGCTCATTCCACACTCTTATGACCCTCTGAGTGGAGAAGCTTCCCCTCATGTTTCTCTTAAACTTTTCACCTTTCACCCTTAACCCATGAACTCTGGTTGCAGTCTCACCCAATCTCAGTGGAAAAAGCCTTCTTGCATTTACCCTATCTATACCCCTCATAATTTTGTACACCTCTATCAAATCTCCTCTCAATCTTCTACGTTCTAAGGAATAAAGTCCTAACCTTTTCAATAGTCCCTGATAACTCGGGTCCTCCAGACCCAGCAACATCCTTGAAATTTTTCTCTGTAGTCTTTCAACTTATTTACATCTTTCCTGTAGGTAAGTGATCAAAACTGCGGGCAATACTTCAAATTAGGCCTTACACAACTTCAACATAACATCCCGACTCCTATATTCAATTATGCAGGCCAATAAAATGGGGGGGGGGGGGGGTTGGATTAGTGTAAAAATTAACGCTTGATATTTGGCCTTTTTTGAGTCACATAATAACTGAACTTGTCCATACCTCTGTGAGCTATTCCCATTTGCCTATGTTTGTCCTGTAACCCTCTAAAACCCTCCTATCCATGTAGCTGTCCAAATATCCTTTAAATATTACAATTACACCCAACGCTATCACTTCCCCTGGCAGTTGTTCCCATTTCCTCACATCTTCTGTGTGGAAAAGTTGCCACGCAGGTCTCCTTTAGATCCATCCCCTCTCACCTTAAACACATCCGCTTCAGTTTTAGATCTCATCTTGAAAAAATAGACTGTGATTATATACCTTAGCTACGCAGGATTTAATAACACACTTAAAATGCTGGAGGAAATCAGCAGGTCAGGCAACATCCAGGTAGAGGAATAGAGATGACATTTGGGGCTGACACCCTTCAACGGAATTGGAAAGGAAGGGGAAAGAAGCCACAACAAGAAAGTGGGAGGAGGAGCACAAGCCGGCAGGTGATAGACTGAGGAGGAGGGTAAGTAGGTGGGGGAGTGGTGGATGAAGTAAGAAGCTCAGAGGTGAAAGGCTTATTTCATCCACCCCTCCCCCACCCAATTATCCTCCACCTCAGTCAGTCTCACCTGAGGAGGAAGAGGTAAAGGACTGAAGAAGGAGGAATCTGATAGGAGAGGACAGTGGACTCCAGAGGGAGGAGAGGCATCAGGGGGAGTTGATAGGAAGATCCTGAGAGGAAGAATTTATGAGCATTTGGAGAGACATCATTTGATTAGGGATAGTCAGCATGGCTTTTTCAAAGGCAGGTCATGCCCTGCGAGCCTGATTGAATTCTTTGAGGATATAACAAAGCACATTGATTGAGGTGGAGCAGTGGATGTAGTGTATATGGACTTCAGTAAGACATTTGATAAGGTTCCCCATGCAAGGCTCATGCAGAAGATAATCAATCACAGCACGGAAACAGGCCATTCCGGCCCTCCTAGCATAATGAGGCATAGGGTTCAAGGAAACCTTGCTTTGGGGATCCAGAAATGGCATACCCACAGAAGGGAAAGGGTGATTGTAGATGGTTCGTATTCTGCATGGAGGTTGGTGACCAGTGGTGTTCTGCAGGGATTTGTTCTAGGACCCCATCCTCTCTGCAATTTTTATAAATATAGAAGGGTGGGTTAATAAGTTTGCTGATGACACAAAGGCTGGGGGTGTTGTGGATAGTCTGGAGGGTTGTCAGAGTTTACAGCGGGACATCAATAGGATACAGAACTGGGTTGAGAAATGCCAGATGGAATTCGAAATAGGTAAGTGTGAAGTGGTTTGTTTTGGTAGGTCAAGTTTGAAGACTGAATATAATATTAATGGTAAGACTCTTGGGAGTATGGAGGATCAGAGAGATCTTGGACTCCATGTCCATAGGACACTCAAAGCTTCTACACAGGTTGACAGTGTTGTTAAGAAGGTGTAAGGTGTGTTTTGCATTACATTCAAGAGCTGTGAGGTAATGTTAAAGCTATATAAAACCTTGGTCAAACCCCACTTGGAGTATTTTGTTCAGTTCTGGTTACCTCACTACAGGAAGGATGTGAATACTATAGAGAGAGTGCAGAGGAGATTTACAAGGATGTTGCCTGGATTGGAGAGCATACCCTCTGACAATAGATTGAGAGAACTTGGCCTTTTCTCCTTGGAGCGACGGAGGATGAGAGGTGACGTGATAGAGGTGTATAAGATGATGAGAGGCATTGATCGTGTGGATAGCCAGAGGCTTTTTGCCAGGGCTGAAATGGCTAACACGAGGGGCATAGTTTTAAGATGCTTGGAAGCAGGTACAAGGGGGTTGTCAGAGGTCAGTACTTCACACAAAGAGTGGTGGGTGTGTGGAATTCACTGCCAGTGATGGTGGTAGAGGAAGATACAATAGGGTCTTTTAGGATACTCTTAGAAAGGCACATGAAGCTTAGAAAAGTAGAGAGCTACATGGTAGGGAAAATTCTAGGCAGTTTCTAGAGTAAGTTAAATAGTCGGCGCAACATTGTGGGCTGAATGGTCTATAATGTGCTGTAGATTTTCTATGTTCTATGTTCTATATTAGGGTGAGGAGAACAAAAAAGGGGGGGGGGGTGCCTGAATGGGGAAGAGAAAAAGAGAGAAGTGGAAAGGGGAGAAATTACTGGAAGTTTATTGCTTCATCTACTGCCACAATGAGGCCACTCTCACGATGGAGGAGCAACATCTCATATTCCATCTAGGTAGCCTCCAACCTGATGTATGAATATCCAAGCAACACACACACAAAATGCAGGAGGAACTCAGCAGGCCAGGCATCATCTATGGAAAAGTGAACAGTCGACGTTTCCGGCTAAAACTCTTTATCAGGCAAGTATTGGGTAGGTCAAGGCAGCTGGCCTACTCCTGCACCTAGTTTCTATGTTTCTATGTTTTTATCAGGACTCATCCCACCTAAACCAATCCAAACTTCTCTTAAATGTTGAAATCAAGCTTGCATGCACCACTCACTCCGGCAGCTGGTCCCACACTCTCACGACATCAATGTCTACTCTCAGATTCCTTTTTCTTCAGCCCTTTGATTCTTCCACCTTTCACCTGCCAGCTTCTTAATTCTGTACCACCCCCACAGCCACTCACCTTCTCTCTCGCCTGCTTTCCCTTATCTCCTGCCAGCTTGCATTCCTTCTTCTTATTACTCTGGGCTTCTGCCCACTTCCTTTCCAATGCTGATGAACGGTCTCAGCCGAAAACATCAACTATTTATTCCTCTCCATTGATACTGCCGGACTTGCTGAGTTCCTCCAGCATTTTGTGTTTGTTGCTCTGGACTTTCAGCATCTGTAGAATCTCTTGTGTTTAGGATTTAATAAACCTCTGTTAAATCAAAATGGTCAGAATCAGATCTATCATCACTTTCTTTTGTTTAGCAGCAGTACAGTGCAGAGACATAAAATTACGAAATAAATTAATTTAAAAATAACTTACAAATATAAATAAGTAATGCATAAAATAGAGAATCAATGTGGTTTTAATGAGATGATGGACCATTCAGGTGTCTGCTGAGAGAGGAAGGAGTTGTTTTTACTCACTCGGAGTGAAGCTCCTCCCTCATGGAAGTAAAGAGAAGAGGTCAAGTCCTGGATGGGGAGGGTTTCTTGGTGCTGGATAACTTATTATTGAGATACAGCACAAAATAGGCCCTTACAGCCCTTAAAACTGCACTGCCCAGCAATTCCCCCAATTTAATCCTAGCCTAATCATGGGACAATTTACAAGGACTAATTAACACATCAACCGGTACGTCTTTGGACTGTGGGAGGAAACCGGAGCACCCGTAGGAAGTCCACACAGTCACAGGAAGAACCTACAAACTCCTTACTAGCTCACTGCAACCCTGAACTGAATCCACAACCTACAGACTCACCTTCAAGGACTCTAAAACTCAGGACGATTTATTTTAATTATTTACATGATTTGTCTTCTTTTGTACGTTGATTGCTTGTCAGCCTTTATTATTTAGAGTTTTTCAGAAATTCTATTGTTTTTCTATATTTTCCTGTAAATGCTTGGAAGAAAATGAATTTCAAGGCAGTATGTGGCGGAGTATTCATACTTCGATAATAAATTTATTTGAACTTTGACTCAAGTTTTCTAGACTGAATATTTAGATCACCTCCCTGTATCTTGGTATTCAAATGAATATCCGCAACTTAGTCAAATCAAAATAATTGATACCATCAGCTTTTGATATTTTCCATAATATTCACCAGCCGTTGTGTGGTTATTAAATATTTAATCTCTTGACCTCTCGTTCTTCTCTGGCATTAACTTATCACAGGGAAGTTATTAGGCTATCTGCATGGCCTGTTTCCATGGGATGCCACTTCTTTGAGGCCCTGCCTTTTGAAGATGTCTTGGATGGTGACCCCTTCTGCCTCTTAGCTCCAGAGAAAACAGCACCGGCCTATCCAATTTCTGCTTATAACTCAAGCTCTCCTGCCTCACTAACATTTTTGGGAATGTTTTCTGCACTCTCCTACTCTGTGATGTCCAGATCTTCACACAATATTCCAGGTACAGTCTCAACCACATCTTCCTCAACTATTTTCTCTCTTTCTCAATTCCAGTCACGAGTCTCCAGTCTAATCTAGGAGCTCTCTCCACAGATGATGGCTGGACTACTGAGATTTTCCCAGCATTTTCTGCTTCAATTTTGAACACAGAATATCCACCCAGTGGTACACCTGTACACCTGCTCATTCATATAAATATCATTTGGCAGCAACTCAATGCAGATGTAATGGCGAGGTTCAGCTGTTCCGAAGAAACATCAGAAATGAAAGGAATGCAATGACAGATGGGGTGGCATGATGCTGTGGAAACCTATTAACCTATTCAAAGATCAATCCAACCCTTTCCTCCTAAATCTCCTATTTTATCATCTATGTGGCATCTAAAAGTTTCTTAAATGTCCCCAAAGCATCTGCCCCTAACACCTCTGTGCAGCTTTTTCCTGCATACCTACTACAGTGTGTAAAAAATCTTACCTCTGGCGAACCCCTATACTTTACTCCCATCATCTTAAAATTATGCCCTCTAGTATAAGCTATTTAGGCTGTGGGAAAAAGTCACTGGCTATCCACCCTATCTATACCTCTTACTGTCTTGTACACCTCTATCAAGTCACGTCTCATCCTGCTTTGCTCCAAAGAGAAAAGCCGTAGCTCACTCAAATTCATAAAGACACGTATCTAATCTGGGAAACATCCTGGCAGATCTCCTCTGCACACTCTCTGAATCTTCCACATCTTTCCTATAATGAGGCGACCGGACAGAACACTATTCCAGCTGTGGTCTAACCACAGTTTTATTCTGCTCGGCTCTTGAAATCAATCTCCTGACTAATAAAGACCCACCACACCGTAGGCCCTCTTAACAACCCCACCAGCTTGCATCTGGATTTACAATATCTGATTTTCCTGAAGCTTTGTTACACTAGTTACCCTCAGAGGTCACTTTATTAAATACATCTTGTACCTATAAACCTGCCAATGACTGTATGCTCATAGTCTTCTGCTGGTGTAGCCTATTCAGTTCAAGGTTTGACATGCATTCAAGAGATGTCCTTCTGCACACCACTGTTGTAACACATAATAATCTGAGTTACTCTCAACTTCCCATCAGCTTGAACCAATTTGGCCATTATTTTCCAACCTCTCTCATTAGCAAGGTATTTTTTGCCTGCAGAACTGCCGTTCACTGGATGTTTTCTATTTTTTTGCCCTGTTCTCTGTAAACTCTAGAGCAAGGTTTCCCCACTTGGGGTCCATGAACCCCTTGCTTAATGGTATTAGTCCATGATGTATAAGAGTTTGAGAAGCCCTGACTGTTGTGCATGAAACACCCAGAGGATTAGCAGTTTCTGAGATACTCAAACAACCTCTCTGGCACCAGCAATCATTCCACGGTCAAAGTGACTTAGATCACATTTCTTCCCCATTCTGATGTTTGAGTTGAACAACAACTGATCCTCTTGACCAGGTCTGCATGCTTTCATGCAGCGAGTTGCTTCCATAAGATTGGTTGATTTGATATTGGCATTAATAGGCTGAAGTACAGGTCCACCTAATAAAGTGGCCACTGAGTATATTTTTAACATGATTTTCATTTCTTTTTGATATTAGAGGGATGGAAAACATGCAATATTGGATTGGAATCATTTTAATAAAGGTGCCATCTGACTAACTGCACTCCGCAATTAACTAACAACAACTTTAAAACTCTTCAGGGTTAGATTGATCTTAGAGTAGGCTAAAGGATCAGTATAACATCATGGGCTGAAGGGCCTGTAATGTTCCAGGTATGGTCTACGACATCCCAGAGCCTCTGGATAAAGTTAGTTGCCTGCCCGTGTGCGGCATTACCACTGTGGAGGAGGTACAGTAGCCTGACGACCCACGCTCAGTGATTCAGGAACAGCATCTTCCCCTCAGCCAGCGGATTTTAGAAAGAACCACGAAGCACACACAAAACTACCTCGATTTTGTCTCTTTGTAATTTACAGTAAATGTTTTTGTCACTGTGCTGCTGCTTTGAAAGAACACATTTCACATCATATAAATCAACTCCACAGCAGACGTGATTTCCCAGTGCCACCATGTTAAATCTACTTAGCATTCCCATTTTGACATGTCAGTCCGTGACCTAATCTACTGGCACAATGCGGTCACTCTCAGGTTGGAGGAGAAACATCTCATATTCCCCCCAGGTCATCTTCAACCTGATGCATAAATTCAACATCAAGCTCCCAAACTTATGGTTATTTGTTTCCTTCCCCCTTCTCTCTTTTTCCGTTCCCCATTCTGGTTACCTGCTTACCTCTTCTCATCATGTGCCCATCACCTCCCTCTGATGCCCTTCCATTTCCCTTTCTCCCATGGCCCACCCTCTTCTTCTATCAGATTCCTTCTTCTTCAGCACTTTACCTTTTCCATCTATCACCACCCAACTTTTCACTTCATCCCCTCCCCTCTAGACCAGTCACCTACCTTACCAGGTCTGATTCCTTCCTCTCCAGCCCTTTATCTTTCTTACCCATCTGGCTTCGCTATCCTCTTTCCCCTCCTCCCACCTTTTTATTCTAACGTCTGCCCCCCACCCTTCCTTTCCAGTCCTGATGAAGGGTCTTGGCCCGAAATGTCAACTGTCTATTCATTTCATAGATGCTGCCTGACCTGCTGAGTTCCTCCAGCATTTTGCGTTGGTGTTGCTCACCTATCAACTGCCAGCTTGTACTCCTTCCCTTTCCCCCACCTTCTCATTCTGGCTTTCTCCACCCCTCCTTTCCAGCAGTCGACTGTTCATTTCTCAGCGTAGATGTTGCCTGACCCACAGAGTTCCTCCAGTGGCTTCTGCGTGTTGCTCAATATTTTCAGCATCTGCAGAACCTCGTGTGTTGGTAATAAATCTGACTCTGAAGGACACAGTAGCGGCTCTGTCATGGATCTCTGTAATCCTTTCAATTAATGCCTTATGCTGCAACCTTAAATATAGCAACCCATATCTTGAGTGAAAGAAGTGATGACTGAGTTTGCACTTAAAGATACAACAACACTTTTGAGAGGTTAATAGAGCTGAGAGCCATAGTTACAAATATCTGCATGCTCAAGTTAAGACAAAGTGCAACTTCCTCCTCTGATTATTTTTAAAATCTCATTAACACATTGCTATTTTATTCTTGTTAAGTGTGACTATTTTCATAAGCTCTATTTACAGATAGTGTCACACACTGTAATCACCGTCAGGGACAATGCAGCCATGTGAACAGCTGCTGTTTGTGGGGCTTCGTGCCTGTACAGTGAATATCTGCACTGGGACGCATTGGCAGAACCTTCCAAACCTGCCCCCTCTATTGACAGAAAGGACATTGACATTATTCTGCATTGTTCTTGATTTAATTTGTTCTTCCTCACTTTAGGAACAGCTTCTTCCCTTCCACCATCAGATTTCTGAACAGGCCATAAAACCCATATTTATGAAAATGATCTCACTTTTTGCACTAATATACCCTCGGTGGCCACTTTATTAGGTACACCTGCTCATTTATGCAAATATCTAATCAGCCAATCGTGGCATCAGCTCAATGCATTAAAGCATGTGGACATTGTCAAGAGGTTCAGTTATTGTTCTGAAGGCACACACTCAGCGATGCAGGAACAGCTTTTTCCCCTCTGCCGTCAGATTTCTGAATGGCCATTGAACCATGAACATTACTTAGAAGCTGTCCTTGTGCCTGCAGATATAGAGATTCAAGCTCACAAACAAGAGAAAATCTGCAGATTTGCAAATCCAAGCAACACGCACAAAATGCTGGAGAAATTCAGCAGGCCAGGCAGCATCTATGGAGAAAAAGTACAGTTGCTGTCTCAGGCCGAGACTCTTCCCGAAACGTCGTCTGTACTTTTTTTCCATTGATGCTGCCTGGCCTGCTGAATTCTTTCAGCATTTTGCATGTGTTGCTTGGAGATTCAAGCTCTTCTGTTTTCTACCACTCTCCCGCCCTCAGCTGTTGCTGTTCAGTTTTGATTTAAACATGAAAATTGAACAGAACTAGGGCAGCACAGTAGCATAGTGCTTAGCACAACACTTTACAGTGCCAGTGACACGGGCTCAATTCCTGCCATTGTTTGTAAGTTTTCCCCGTGATGCTTTGGGTTTCCTCAAGGTATGCTGTTTCCTCCCACAGTTGAAATACGTACCGGTTGTTAGGATAATTGGTAATTGTAAGTTGTCCAGGGATTAGGCTAAGGTTAAATCAGGGGGTTATTGGGCATCGTGGCTCAAAGGGTCAGAAGGCCTGTTCTGCACTGCATCTCAATAAATAAATAAAACTGTTCAGGAATGGAACTGTTTGTAATCTGGGTCTGACTGAATTTTTTCATTTATCTATCTCTTAATTTCACCATCTCTCCATCTCTGTTTCTCTGCTCCTTAATTTCCCCCTGTGTTGCTTTCCCTGACTGTCTACTCCTGTTTCCCACTCTACTGTCAGCTCCAACAGAGATTATGCATTAGTATTGGTAAACATAAGTGATACCAAGTGGCCAAGTGGTTAAGGTGTTGGTCTAGTGATCTGAAGGTCGTTAGTTCGAGCCTCAGCTAAGGCAACATGTTGTGCCGTTGAGCAAGGCACTTAACCACACATTTCTCTCCAACGACACCGGTGCCAAGCTGTATCGGCCCTTGCCCTTCCCTTGGACAACATCAGTGGCATGGAGAGGGGAGACTTGCAGCATGGACAACTGCTGGTCTCCCATACAACCCTGCCCAGGGATGCACCCTGGAACCTTTCCAAGGCATAAATCCATGGTCTCTTGAGACTAACGGATGCCTATAAAGAGACACTGCAGATGCTGGAAATCATGAATAAAGTGTAAAAACTACAGAGGAAATGCAGTGCAGGAAAATGATAAAGTGAAAGATCATTTTGGGATAGATTGATTGTGAGGGCAAGAGTTAATCTTATTATACAAGAGTCTGATAACAGGCTGGTGATAACAGGGTCTCGGCTCAAAGCGTTGACTGCTCATTTCAACGGATGCTGCCCGACCTGCTGAGTTCATCCAGCGTGTTTGTACGTGTTGATTTGACCACAGTGTACTTTGTGTAGGCTTTTACCTTTCCTGAGGAACAGAAGGCACAGCCTCAGAATAAAAAGACATCCCTTTAGAACAGAAATGGGAAGGAATTTCTTTAGCCAGTGGGTGGTGAGTCTGTGAAATTCATTACCAGAGATGGCCGTGGAGGCCAAGTCATTGGGTATACCTTAACGTGGAAGATGATAGTTTCTTGATTCGTAAGGGTGTTAAAGGTAATGGGGAAAAGGCAGGAGAATGGCATTGACAGGGATAATAAATCAGTTATGATAGAATGGTGAGGAAGATTTGATGGGCTGAATGGCCTAATTTTGCTCCTATGTTTCATGGTCTTCCAGTCTTTTTTTAAATATTTCCTTCACTTTATTAAATATCAGTAGCTTTATATTTCCTTAATACTTTGGCTGGAAGAACATATAAGCACTTCCAGTCTTCATTGCTCTTGAAGTCTCTCCATCAAAGTACTTCAAGCATCTATGACAGATTAGCAATAAACCTTCTGATTGCCGGAGATAAGCTCTTCACTGGAGATTTTGCATTAGCGGATTAGTGACGATCTTGATAAACTTGACTCGTCTCCCACTCTTTAGAGAGATTCTGTGGAAGCATTGATTGTGTTTGTACATCAGTCAAAAACACAAATCTTCAGAAAGGCAATGAATTCCAACTAACACAGGAGGTTGTGCTAACAGTTTGACGTGTTGTTATCCGTCATATTGTCAATTCCTTCCTTTCTATTGTTCTCTCATCCCCTCTGCCCCACCTCTTAATTCTTCAATGCTGGTGCAGACAAAGCTGTCACAATAATGTTCATGTTCTACTCATCCTGGCCTCACTGTAATTATGATCTGGCTAATAGCCTGAATCTGGCTATTCAGGCTGAGAAACACCTTCTCCAACCACCACTACTTCCACATCAGTCACTCATCTCCAAAGGTCAAAGTAAAACTTACTATCAGAGTGCATACATGTCGCCACATACAACCCCGAGATTCTTTTTTGCAGACATACTCAGCAAATCTATAGAACAGTAACTGTAAACATCAAGAACTGTTAACTGTAAAGCAACTGCAAATGCAGATGTAAATAAATAGCAAACATGAATTAACAATACAACAGAGCTCTTGAAGCTGGTGGTGAGTCGCGGGCACCTGTAACTTCTACTGATGGCAGCAGCGAGAAAGGAGCACAGCCTGAGTGGTGAGGATCTTTGATGATGGAGGCTGCTTTTCTACAGCAATGTTTCATGCTCAATGGTTAGGAGAGCTTTACCCGTGATGTACTAGGCCAAATCCGCTACCTTTTGTCGGATTTTCCACTCAAGGGCATTAGTGTTCCCATACCAGGCCGTAATGCAGCCAGTCAACACACTTTCCACCGCACATCTATAGAAGTTTGCCCCCAGCCCCTCAGAACCCTTCATTCCCCCCCCCCACCATGCACTACCACTTTACACTTACACTCCACACCTCATCCCTACACTGACTGTCACTGTCCTATTGTGTTCGCATGTGTCCTGCTGCTACCACAAAGAGCTCCTCTTGTTCGGAGTCACTTTGTCACTTTAGCATTTCCTGCCAGAGTCACTTTATGTACAGATACTCCTGCACGCAGTAAGGCTTCATATAGATACAATCAGTCTATATATACAGTACTATGAAAAGGTCTTTCTCCGTTTATTATGTACCGTGTCATAAGATGTGGGCGAAAATGGTCTATGCACGACTATGATTGTACTTGGCAAATTTTTCCACAGAAGTGGTTTGCCATGCCTTCTTCTGGGCAGTGTCTTGACAAGATGGGTGGCCCCAGCCATTATCAACACTCTTCAGAGATTGTCTGCCTGGCGTCAGTGGTCGCATAACCAGGACTTGTGATATGCACCGGCTGCTCATACGATCATCCACCACCTGCTCCCATGGCTTCATGTGACCCTGATCAGAGTGGGGGTGGGGGAAGTGGTGCTACATATTACCCAATAGTGACCTGCGAGCTAGGGGAGGGAATGAGTGCCTTACACCTTCTTTCGTAGAGACTTATCAGCACCCCACCACCCCTTAAAGGTCTTAGGCATATATATATATATATATATATATAAAGATGTACATCACTTACGTCATGTCCTCACTGATTCTGGACACCTCCCACACCCTCCTATGGCACTCCACCTTCTTTATTCCCAACATCCTTTGCTCCTGCCACATTTGCAAACTTGCTTTTTGCTCCATCTTGACAAATTCAGTACTGTACAAAGGTTTTAGGCACTGTAGATATATATATATTTGTCAAGATGGAGCAAAAAGCAAGTTTGCAAATGTGGCAGGAGCAAAGGATGTTGGGAATAAAGAAGGTGGAGTGCCATAGGAGGGTGTGGGAGGTGACCAGAGTCAGTGAGGACATGACGTAAGTGCAGACACACCCAGCCCTGAGACATTGAATGTCCCTCTGATGCTTCCCGATCCTTCCACACCCCTCTCCCCTTTACTGAGTGATGATTCCCCTCTCCCTGCCCCCTTCCCACTCTCAGTCCACAATAGAAACCTATATCAGAATCAGCTTTATCACCACTCACATATGTCATGAAATTAGATTTTCTTTGTGGCAGCAGTACAGTGCAGTACATAAATTTACTACAGTACTGTGCTAAAGTCTTCAGCACCAAGGTGTGTGTGTCTATATACTGTATATGTACAACTTGGGTGCCAAAGACTGTGTGTGTGTGTGTGTGTGTGTGTGTGTGTGTGTGTGTGTGTGTGTGTGTGTGTGTGTGTGTGTGTGTGTGTGTGTGTGTGTGTGTGTGTGTGTGTGTGTGTGTGTGTGTGTGTGTGTGTGTACGCACAGTATTGTATAAGCTAATTCAGGCATATCAAACAGTTCATTGTAAATGGTGGTTTATAGGATTGCTTTAATATTTATATTTTTTGTTCTTTATGATAATCGTGTGTTTCATACTGTTTAGGATTAGGAGTAACAATCATTTTATTCTGTGTTACACTTGTGTTCTGAAGAATGACAATAAATATTCTAAGTACTGGATGTGACGTATTGTTTGTATACCTGGAATGAAGACTGTAAGATTATCAGACTGTAAGATATAGGAACAGAATTGGACCATTGAGGCTGTACTGCCATTCAATTCTGACCATTCCCCTGCCTTCTTCCCGAAACCTTTAACCTCCTTACCAATCAGGAACCTAACAATCTCTGCCTTAAGGACACTCCATAAATTGGCCTCTACCATCCCCTGTGGCAACAAATCCCCCATATGTACAACCCTCTGGCTGAAGAAGTCCTGATTCATTGCATTTGCAAAGGGATGTCCCTTTATTCTGAGGTTGTGCCCTAGGATCCTGGACGCACCTGCTAATGGAAACATTCTATCTCTGTCTAGGACTTTCAGTATCTGGTAGGTTTCAATGAGATTATCCCCTTCCCTCGTCTCACCTCATTCTACCAAACTCCATCGAGTATAGGCCCAGAGACATCAAACATTTCCCATAAGTGTAGAGTATCATTCTTGTGAACATCCTCTGAACTGTCTCCAGGGTCAAGAGATCTGTCTGCACTTCTCGCTGCCTCAGTAAAGCAGCCAGCATAATCAAAGACCCACCCACGCCAGAAATTCTCACTTCTCCCCTCTCCCATCGGGTAAATGATTCAAAAGCCTAATGGCACTTTCCACCAGGCTCCAGTTCAAATTCGATCCCGCTGTTATCAGACTCTTGAATGGACATTTTGCAATATAAGATGGATGCTGGGCCTCACAAAATAACTTGTTATAATCTTGTACTTTATCATTCACCAGCACTGCACTTTCTCTGTTCTTGTTACATTTTATTATGCACTTTTTTTCGCGGAAAGCATGCAGCACTGGGAGACAAATTCTAGATTTTCCATTTAGAGTATACATCCTTTCCACATCCATGCTGAAACCAGCTTTCAGGGCCTTGTATGTGTCAAATAAGTTGCCTCCTTCTCTTTTAAAAAGTCAAATCAGTCTCCTTATCTCTGAATCTGTGGAACCCATTGTGTTGGGCAAGCCATTGGGTATATTTAAAGCAGAGGTTGATTAGTCGTGGCATCAAAGGTTACTGAGAGAAGGCGGGAGAATGGAGTGGAGAGGGGCAGTAAATCAGGCATGGTGGAATGGAGGAGCAGTCTCAACAGGCCAAATGACCTAATTCTGCTCCTACGTATTACCGTCTTATAGTCTTAAAAGATAATCCACCCATCCTTAATATGTAAGTAGCCTTCTGTTAATTGTTGTCAATGCATTAATACATATGTTGTAGCCCGGGGGAAAAGTACGCATTCAGGACAACAACTACATTTTTGGGTTTTAATTCCTTTATCTGTTTTAGATGTTTAAGTGCCAGAAGAGGGTCTTAAAACAAAACGAACGACTTTCCAATCAGGCCGTGCCATTACAATCTCCGTTTAACCTTCGATCCACACACTTGTGTCTCGACCTATTTCGTATGCAGTATAAAAAATACAAAGGAAATCGCACAAAACTAATACAGTACTGATACGGTAGTGGCAACTCTGAAGGAACACAATACAAACAACATTAGAGTCCCCCCAACCCTGGACCTTATACACAGCAGCGAAAAATGTAAGCGAATACATCTCATCTAAGATGTCTATTATTCTTTAATACACACGTGCTGAACCCCGAAACGGAGACTAAACATTCACGTTACGCGGTTACATGCACAATCAGTCATGATACAATAAAGTTAAACCAAAGGTACTTGGGTACCTGTTACCTGGGTTTCAGCACCTAAGTTACAGGGAAAGGTTGAACAAGTTAGGTCTTTATTCTTTGGAGCGTAGAAGGTTGAGGGGAGACTTGATAGAGGTATTTACAATTATGAGGGAGATAGAGTTTAAGTGGATAGGCTTTTTCCATTGAGAGTAGGGGAGATTCAAACAAGAGGACATGATTTGAGGGTTAGGGGGCAAAAGTTTAAGGGTAACACAAGGGGGAATTTCTTTACTCAGAGAGTGGTAGCTGTGTGGAATGAGCTTCCAGTAGAAGTGGTAGAGGCAGGCTCGGTATTGTCATTTAAAGTAAAATTGGATAGGTATATGGACAGGAAAGGAATGGAGGGTTATGAGCTAAGTGCGGGCCAGTGGGACTAGGTGAGAGTAAGCGTTCGGCACGGACTAGAAGGGCTGAGACAGCCTGTTTCCATGCTGTAATTGTTATATGGTTATATGGTACATTTTGGCACAACTTTTACAAGATATTGCCTGGTTAGTTAAATCACAGGAAGACTGCCCTACTTGGCCAGTGAAGAACTTTGCAAGCCAAGCTATCCAGCGTCGAGTCCTTTACTCGTGAAAATCTAAAGCATCCACATGTAAAACTTGTCAAGTTACCGATATTCTCGATTCACCAACAAGCATAAACGAATTCAAAGGCAACACGAGTGAATCTGCAGATGCTGGAAATAAATAAAAACATAAAATGCTGGGAGAACTCAGCAGGCCAGACAGCATCTATGGGAGGAGGTAGTGACGGTGTTTCGGGCCTAAACCCTTCATCACCCTCCTGACGTCGTCACTACCTCCTCCCATAGATGCTGTCTGGCCTGCTGAGTTCTCCCAGCATTTTGTGTTTTCATAAACGGATTCACATGGATTTTATCAATTAATGCTCACCTTTCCTCACCATGCCTAGCAGCTCTGGGGGAACTTGATTCTAACGCCCCAACAGCTTCGGCAGCAGAAAACAAAATGTTCTCTCCGCTATCCTGCGCGTGCATCATGACGTCACCATCTCCGCTTAAAGGCACAGACACCTATTCCAGCATTACCTGGATGAATGCCTAAGTACAATTTTAACAATACTGAATAGCATTCGATAGTCACCCGGTTACACATATCATTAGAGAAACTAATATTCATAGTTGACATGGAAACCATCCACATACTGATGCCAGCTATCAATACCTTTTTCCTATTGGTAGCTTTCTTCACCGTGGCAACATAAGTGGTCATCTACTTAGAGACCTACAGCCATGGATCTAAAGAGCGTGGAAGGAGACCCTTTAGGCCGATTTGTCCATGCCAACCACGTTGCCCATCTGAGCTAGGCATATTTGCCTGCATTTCACTTATATCCCTCTAAACTTCTTCCTATCCATGTATTGTAACTGTCCGAGTACCTTTTAAATACTGTCTCCGTCTCCTCAGATCTCCAACACTCCTTAGCCAGCCCAATGCATCTCAATAGGCCAAGTCCTCCAGCCCTGGTAACATCCTCGGGAATCTTTCCAGTTTAATGAAGAGTGTCCAGAGGAGGTTCTCAAAAATGGCCTTCATTCATAAAGGGCGCCAAAGGTTACAGGGAGAAGGCTGGAGAGTGTTGAGAGGGATAATAAACAGCCATGATAGAATGGCAGAGTAGACTCAATGGCCGAATAGCTTTTATTCTGTTTATATATTTTATCATCTTAGTGACATCCTTTGTATTGCAGAGTGACCAGAAATTGAATTGAATTGACTTTATTACTTACATCCTTCAGATACATGAGGGGTTAAAATCTTTACGTTATGTCTCCTTCTAAAAGTGCAATGTGCAATTTATAGTAATTTGTAGTAAATAGTATGTACAACAGGATAGTCAATATGACTTAGAAATACAGTTGCATCAGCATGTATTAATCAGTCTGATGGCCTGGTGGAAAGAAGCTGTCCTGGAGCCTGTTGGTCCTGGCTTTTATGCTATGGTACTGTTTCCCAGATGGTAGCTGCTGGAATAGATTGTGGTTGGGGTGACTCGGGTCCCCAATGATCCTTTGGGCCTTTTTTACACACCTGTCCTTGTAAATGTTCTGAATAGTGGGAAGTTCACATCTACAGATGCGCTGGGCTGTCCGTACCACTCTCTGCAGAGTCTTGCAACTGAGGGAAGTACAGTTCCCATACCAGGCAGTGATACAGTCAGTCGGGATGCTCTCAATTGTGCCCCTGTAGGAAGTTCTTAGGACTTACGGGGCCAAACTAAACTTCTTCAACTGTCTGAAGTGAAAGAGGTGCTGTTGTGCTTTTATCACTACAGAGCCGGCATGTACAGATCACGTGAGATCCTCAGTGATGTGTATGCTGAGGAACTTAACCTCTCAACCCCAGATCCATTGATGTCAATAAGGGGTTAGCCTGTCTCCATTCCTCCTGTAGTCCACAACCAATTCCTTTGTTGTTGCTACATTAAGGGAGAGGTTGTTTTCTTGACACCACTGTGTCAGAGAGATGACTTCTTCTCTGTAGTCTGCCTCATTATTATTTGAGATTAGGCCCATCTGTGTACTGTCATCAGCAAATTTAATTAGTAGATTGGAGCTGCGGGTGGCATCACAGTCATGGGTATACAGAGAGTAAAGGAGGAGGCTTAGGACACAGCCCTCAGGGGCACCTGTGTTGAGGGTCAGAGATGAGGGTGCTCACTCTTACCACCTGCCGGCGATCTGACAGGAAGTCCAGGATCCAGCTGCACAAGGCAGGGTGAGGGTCGAGGCCTCTGAGCTTCTTGTCGCGTCTGGAGCTGTACGGTGGTGAGTGCCGAACTGTACGCATTGCTTCAAATGTGACTTTAACAATGATTTGTACATCCGCAACATAATGTCCCAACCCTTGTACTCCTGATGAAAGGTTTCAGCCTCAGACAACACTTTACTTCTCTCCACAGATGCTGTCTGACTTGTTCCTCCTGCATTTTATGTGTGTAGCTCTGGATTTCCAGCATCTTTAGAATCTCGTGTTTTTTTTAAGAGACCTTGTACCTTTTTCTCCATTCTACAAATGATGTGTATTTTCTTCCATCGATGCTCCACCCGACGCGCTGAGCTCATCCAGCGACCTGTGCATTACTCCAGATTCCAGCAGCTGCAGTCTCTCATCTCTCGGGCCTCCAGTAGCTATTAGCTGCCCCCTTGAAAAGGTTAATTGGTTAAAAAAATTGCATTTCACACCAAAATTACTCAATTTAAGATCTCTCATGAAAATTTAAAGGCTTAGAAGCCTGGATGTCGAGAGTAATTTGCTGGCTTTTGAACTCTTTATTCTTCAGTTTGGAGCCTATTTGAGGTATAACTCACAGTTACCATAGCCCAGGACCTGTGCCGCTGAGAAGGGGATTATGTCTGATTGAGCTGAGGATTGTTCATCATCTGCTTCCTAGCCTGAAGGAAGAAATAAGCAGGCCAAAAAAAATCAATCGTCATTATATTCAGAGGCAAGTCGGCAATGAGGCAAATCTCACTCCACCTGCCTGGGTGAGTGCAGTTTCAACAATTCTCAAGAAGCTGAGCTCCACGTGGGGCACAGTAGCTGGTTTGACTGGCATTGGTTTATTATTGTCATGTGTACCAAAATACAGTGAGAAGCTCATTTTACATACTGTTTATACAGGTCAGTGCATTGAGGTAGAATAAGGTAAAAGAATAACAATGCAGAATAAAGAGTAAGAGCTACTGATTTAAGTTCACTGCAGATCAATTATAAATTGCAAGATCATTATTTATATTTCTTTATTTATTTAGCTACAGTGCAAAATAGGTCCTTCCAGCCTTTTGAGCCGTGCCACCCACAAGCGCCCCTACTTAACCCTAGCTTAATCACCGGACAATTTGCACTGAACAATTAACCTACCAGCTGTGGGAGGAAACTGGAGCACCCGAAGGAAACTCACGGAGAAGCAGGAGAATGCACAAATTCCTTACAGACGGTGGAGGGAATTGAACCTGGGTTACTGGAACTGTAAAGAGTTGTGCTAACCACTAAGCTACCATGCCAGCCCGTAATGAGGTAGATTGCGAGGCCATGAGCCCGTTTTATCGTGCAAGAGATTCGTTCCAGAGTTCGATAGCAGCCCTTGAGCCTGGTGGTACATGCTTTCAGACTTTTGTACCTCCTGTTCAATGGGAGGGAGGGAAGAGAGGACATCCAGCGTGGGTGGGGTCTTTGATTATGCTGGCTCCACAACTCTCTGCAGTTTATTGTGGTCAGGTGCTGAAGCGTTGCCATACCAAGCCATCATGAATCCGGACAGGATGCTGTCTGTGGTGCGCCAGTCAGAATTGGTGAGTGTTGACAAGAACATGACAAATTTCCTTAGACTTCTGACATCAACATGAGTGTGCCAGAACAGGCACACCTAGATGCTCACACCTAGGAATTTGAAGCTCTCAACTCTCTTAGCCTTAATATCCTGCCCAGAACCATTCACTCACTCCACCTCCGACACAGTGTGGCTGCAGTTTGTACCATTAGAGCACCCAAGACTCCTTCGACAGCAACTTCCATATACAACCCTGAGATTCATTTTCTTGCAGGCATACTCAATAAACCCACGATTGAATAATAACCATAATACAATTGATGAAAGACTGCACAAACTTGCATGTTCAACCACTGCGCAGGAGTGCCCCACCTCTACCAGCTGGAAGGGCAACATATGCAAAGGGAACACCACCAACCAGAAGTTATTCTCCAAGCCACACACCGCCTGACTTAGAAATACATCGCTGCTCCTTCACTGACGATGGGTCAAAATCCAGGGACTCCCTCCCTAACTGCATTGCAGGTCGACCTATACCTTAAGGTCTAAAGGACATGGGTTTAAGGTGAGAGGGCAAAGATTTGAAGGAGAACTGAGGGGCAAGTTTTTCACACAGAGGGTGGTGGCATATGGAATGAGCTGCTAGCGAATGTGGTAGAGGCGGGTACTATTAGATTTAAAAGACATTTAGACGGCTCTTGAACCAAAGGGGATAACTTCACTCAATTTCAAAGACTCTTTATCTCACGTTCTCAATAGTTTTTGTTTGTTTGTCTATTTATTTATTATTAAATCTTTCTTGGAAGGATAGGTTTAAAAGGAAGTGGGCCAAACACAGCCAGATGGGTCTGGTTTAAAACATTGAACACCTCGGCACAGTACAGGCCATTTGGCCCATATCTTTGCGGACCTTTTAAGGTCAATCTAACTCTTTCCTCCTTTAAAGCCCTCCATTTCTCTGTCATCTATGTGCCTATCTGTTAGGACTTTGGTCTATTCTGGGGTTGGCCAGTGGGGCGGGCATAGTGCCCAAAGGACCTTTACAGAACTGATTGGACTCTCTTGTTATTGATCATTGATTGCACATTTTCCCAATTAACATGTCTTTAAAACTTGCTTCCTGTACTTTTCTTTGCTAAGTCTTAAAATGTGATCTTATAAGTAGTAGGAGCCTCTGGTGTGTATACATATTTTAAAGTCTGTCCTGTGTTTTTTTGATGTCTGCTTTCTGACCGCCATTTCTGGATCTCATTTGTGTATCAAGATCTTGGATTACTGAGCTTGTGTGTGGATTACCGTACCTCTGAGTTGGACTGCTCTTTGCCTGCCTTGGCAAAAAGAAAGTAAGACTTGGTTTTGAATCTGCACATCAGCTGCTGTCTGCATCGTGGTTTCCGCAACTGGGTTTCCTCCCAGTCCTCGGAGGTACAGTGGTAGAGTGCAGGGCCTCCAACCCAGCAACCTGAGTTTGATTCCTGATTGGCTCCTTTCATATACACCTATCTAAGAGGTTCTTTAATGCCCCCAATATGTCTGCCTCCACCACCACTCCTGGTAGGGTGTACCCCACATTCACAATTCTGTGCTTATTAAAAAAAAACTTACCTCTGGCAACGCCCCCCACTATATTTTCTTCAAATCACATTAACATTATGTGCCCTAGTATTAAGCAGTTCCACCTTGGGGTGGGGGTGGAGGAGTCTTCTGGCTTCAGGTGATCCTGGTGAAACACAGCAATGTCTTGTTAGTGCAAACGAGACTACTCACTATTCTATTTATCACACATTTATTCTGGCAAAAGAACACTGCAATCAATAGCCTGTAACTTCCCTTTCACACCTGAGCTTCTGAAATGTCTGTACGGCCTGGCATTATTGTGATGTGAACTGAAATCCTGAAGGTGCAAGACGGTTGTGACATGACTTGCGCAGATTGAATGGAGGTGGTGGGCAGAGCGAGGAACGACCCCGATATCCTGCCATTACTGGAGCAGTCACGGAGGCAATTTGAAACGGTGGAATCAATGCAAGCTGAGCCAAGGCAAAGTTAATATGGCAGGGCCCTGGCCTGAGAGCGAGGAACAGGCCGATGTTTGACTGACTTAAGGCTGGGCCGGATTGGAAGAGTTGGGTACAGGCTGAATCGAGGCTGCAGGGCTCAGGCCTGCAGGCATATCAAGCGGCAGGGCCCGGATCCGAGAACAAGGAACAACCCGATGTTTGACCGATTTAAGTGCTGGGCCAGATTGAAAATGTTAGGATGTTGGGGCTGAAGTTAAGGGGGGAGGGGGTGCTGGTGATCAGCTTGTTGTTTGGCAAGGTTTACTCATCAGGGTGTTGAACTGAAGCTGTGGCCTGTAACTAACAGGCTCTTGGACCTGCAGCCACGAGCTCACTTTTGTAAACTTCAGTACTGATTGTTAGTTGCTTACTTTTTACTGTATTTATGTATGTATGTATGTATTAATTGATTAAGATACAGCGTGGAATGGGCCCTTTGAGCTGTGCCACCCAGCAATCCCCAATTTAACCCATACCTAATCACGGGACAATTTACAATGACCAATTAACCTACCAACCAGTACATCTTTGGGATGTGGGAGGCAACCCGAGCACCTGGAGGAACCCCACGCGGTCACAGGAAGGACGTACAAACTCCTCACAGAGAGTGGTGGGAATTGAACCTGGGTCGCCTGTACTTCAAAGCATTGTGCTAGCCACTATGCTACCGTGCCACTGCACAATATGTTCTTCCTTTTTGCACGTTGGGTGTTTGAGGGTTTTTTTTAAAATGGGTTCTATTGGGTATCTTTGTTTTCCGGCTATCTGTAAGGAAAGAAATCTCGAGGTTGTATGTAGTACAAATACTTCGGTAATAAATGTTCCTTGAACTTCGAAATTTGTGGCTGTCCACTCGACATATGCTTCTTATCATCTTGTACACCTCGATTAAATCACCTTTATCATCCTTTGCTCCATAGAGAAAAACCCTTCCTACTCAATTTATTATCATAAGACAAGGTGCTTAGGTAGGCATCTTGATGAGTTAGGCTAAAGGCCTTCTACCGTAAAACTCAACTACTCAGTTCAGACAATATATCAGAGCATTTGATTCCGTGAATAGTGTTAGCAAAATCTCTTCACTGAAGCAGGAAGCTGAGGCAAGATCATTCGCTGCGGTAGCAACCGTTGATGGTGGTAAACGCAACAGAGCCACCTTCAGCTCTGCAAGTTCCTTTTATGAATGTGCAGACCCCCAGATGTGCAGAAACATTGAAAAGTGTCTCACCACTCCCGCAGATGAAACAACAATCATAAAGACAAGTAGAGTAAAGAACTTGCTTCTGTGTTAGAGCATGTCAGGTAACCAAGACGCTTACAGATATCGAATGTGTTAAGTTCTGAGCTATTCTGAGTAAGTTCACTTGCTCCCTTGTTATGGAGGGAGGGTGAAGTAATGACCAGAGTACCGCAGAGGATGCCATGCAATGTTATGGGGTATAGAATGTTTTGGTAGCTTGTAAATAATTCGTATTTTAGTTAAATTTTGATAACTTTATGTAGAGGCAGTCATTCTACGTACACTCAAATAGAACACAGAAGACCACAGCACAGGAACAGGCCCTTCAGCCCACCATGTTATGCTGAAGCAGCTAAAAACCAAATCAAAAAATCACCCAAATATGAATCCCTCCTACCTACACAAAACCTTCAATGTATTTGCCTCTACCACCATACCAGGCAGCACATTCCGGGCATTCAAGACCCTCTGAATAAAAAAAAAATTACCCCTCACATCCCCTTTGAACCTACCCCTCTCACCTTCAACACATGCCCTCTGGTATTAAACATTTCAACTCTGCGAAATGGATGCTCTTTGTCCACTCTGTCTATACCTCTCATAATCTTGTAACCCTCTATCAGATCTCCTCACAGCCTCCAGCACTCTAGAGAAAACAACCCAAGTTTATCAAGCCTCTTGTGATAGCACAGTCCCTCTAAATGAGACAGAATTCTGGTAAACCTCTTCTGCACCATCCCCAAAGCCTCACCATCCTTCCTACAGTGGGGTGACCAGTGAGGTGTATGCAATAAGTGGCCACTTTATCAGGAATGTGATCTTCTGCTGTGGTAGCCCATCCACCGAGGTTCGAGTAAGATAGTGGCATGTTTGATTGCAGCAGCTTCTACGGGTCAGCAAAGGGGGCTACTGTTCTTTTTAAATGTATTTTCTAAGATCGCAAGCTCCTTCTAGACATAAAGAACTTAAAGAACAGCAGGTCTATGCCATCAGCGAGTTGTTCATTGACAGAGAAACTGAAGGAGCTGGACTTTGTGTAGACTTTACTGTGGGTACTTTGTGCAGTGTGTGACTGTTGGCACTGTGATTTGCACCTTTGGCCCTGGGGTAATGCTGTTTCGTTTGGCTGTATTCACAGGTATTCATGTATGGTTGAACAACAATTAAACTTGAATTGAATTGCACGTCCAGAGATGCTTTTCTCCACACCACTGTTGTGATACATGGCTACGTGATTGTTACTCTGGATTTCCAGCATCTGCAGATGGTTTGCTATTCATTTCCATCGCTGCTGCCTGACCTGCTGAATTCCTCCAAATTGTGTGTTGCTATTTGAGTTACTGTTGCCTTCCTGTCAGCTTGACACAGTCCGGCCATTCTTCTCTGACCTCTTTCATTAACCAAGGAATATTCACCCATAGAATTGCTGCTCACTGGAGTTTTTGCTTTTGTTTTTGACACTATTCTCTGTAAACTCTAGAGCAGGTGTTCACACCATTTTTATGCCATGGACCAATAAGATTAAGTAAGGAGTCTATGGACCTCAGGTTGTGACCTTCTGGTTTCACACACTGTTGTGCGTGAAAATCCAAGAAATCAGCAGTTTCTGAGAAACTCTAACCACTCTGCCTGGCATCAACAATCATTCCACGGTCAAAGTCACTTAGGCCACATTTCTTTCCCATTCTGATGTTTGGTCTGAATAATAATTGAACCTCTTGATCTTGTCCGGATGCTTTTCTGCATTGAGTTGCTGCCACATGTCTGAGTGATCGGATATTTGCATTAACAAGTAGGTATACAGGTTACTTATTAAGAAGTGGTATTCTAAAGGAAGGATGACACCACGATGGCTGACAAGAAAGCCAACAAAGAAAGGGTGTGCAACAGACCAAAAATTAATGGGAAGTTAGAGGATTAGAAAGCTTTTAAAAACCAACAGAAGACAACTAAAATACTCAATAGGAGGGTAAAGATAGAATACAAAAATAAGCTAGCCAATAATATTAAAGAGGATACCAAAAATTTCTTTAGATACATACAGTGTAAAAGAGGCAAGACTGGATATCAGACCACTTGAAAACAATGCTGGATGGGTAGTACTGGGGTACAAGAAAATGGCGGATGAACTGAATAAGTATTTTGCAACAGCCTTCACTGTGGAAAACATGATCAGTATGGTGGAAGTTCCAGGTGATAGGGGTCATGATGTGTGTGAAGTTACCATAACTAGAGAGAAGGTTCCTGGGAAGCTGAACGGTCTGAAGGTAGATAGGTCACCTAGACCAGAGTATGTACACCCCAGGGTTCTGACAGAGGTGGCTGAAGAGATTGAGGAGGCATTAGTAATGATTTTTCAAGAATCACTAGATTCTGGAATGGTTCCGGAAGACTGGAAAATTGCAAATATCACTTCACTCTTCAAAAAGGGAAAGCGGTGGAAGAAAAACTATAGGCAAGTTAGTCTGATCTCTGGTTGGGAAGATGTTGGAGCTGATTGTTAAGGTTGAGGTCTCAGGATACTTGGAGGCACATGATAAAATAGGCTGTAGTCAGCATGGTTTCCTCAAGGAAAAATCTTGCCTGACAAATCTGTTGTAATTCTTTGAAGAAATAACAAATATAGACAAAGGAGAATCAGTGGTTGTTGTGTGCTTGGATTTTCAGAAGGCCTTTGACAACATGCCACACATGAAGCTGCTCAACAAGCTACGAGCCATGATATTGCAGGAAAGATTCTAGCATGGATAACACAGTGGCTGATTGGCAGGAGGCAAGGAATGGGAATTTCATGTTGGCTGTTGGTGACCAGTGGTGATCCACAGGGATCTATGTTGGGACTGCTTCTTTTTACGCTATTTGTCAATGATTTATATGATGGAATTGATTACTTTAATGCAAAGTTTTCAGACGATATGAAGATAGGTTGAGGGGCCAGTAATTTTGAAAAAGTAGAGAGGCTACAGGACTTAGACAGATTAGGAGGATGGGCAAAGCAATGGCAGATGGAATACAGGGTCAGGAAGTGTATGGTCATACAGTTTGGTAGAGGAAATGAAAGAGTTAACTATTTTCTAAATGGAGAGAAAATACAAAAAAACTGAGGCACAATTAGACTTGGAAGTCCTTGTGCAGGATTCCCTAAAGGTTAATTTACATGTTGGATCTGTGGCGAGGAAGGGAAATGTGATGTTATCATTCATTTCAAGAGGACTGGAATATAAAAGCAAGGACATAATGTTGAGATATTATAAAGAACTGTGAGGCCTCACTTGGAGTATTGTGTACTGTTTTGGGCCCCTCATCTTAGAAAGGATGTGCTGAAACTGGAGGAGGTTTAAAAGGGGTTCACGAAAATAATTCCAGGTTTGAACGGCTTGTCATATGAGTATTCACTGGAATGCAGAAGAATAAGAAGTGACCTCATTGAAACCTATCAAATGGTGAAAGGCCTTGATAGAGATGTGCAGAGGATGGTTCCTATGTTGGGAGGGTCTAAGACCAAAACACACAGCCTCAGAATAGAGGAACATCCTATTAGAACAGAGATGAGGGATTTCTTTAGCCAGAGAGTGGTGAATCTGTGGAATTCAGTACCACAGCAGCCATGGAGGCCAAGTTTTTATCTATAGTTGAGGCAGAGGTTGATACATTCTTGATTGGTCAGGGCATAAAAGGATACAGGGAGAAGGCAGGAGATTGGTGCTGAGAGGAAAATTGGATCAGCCATGATGAAATAGCAGAGAAGACTCAATGGGCCAAATGGCTTAATTCTACTCCTACAGTATATCTTGTTGTCTTATCTTATAAAGTGGCCATTGAGTGTATAAAGAACTGAGATCAATCTTTAAGTTGTTCTGGCTCCATTTCAGATATTAAAATGAACCATAGAAGTAAAGGGAGAGAATTCTGTCATGTTCTGACATGTAGTATGATATCTGAGTGGAGGCCTGTGACTAGTGGTATGCCACAGGGATCAGTGCTGGGTCCATTGTTATTGTCATCTATATCTATGATCTGGATGGTAATATGGCAAATTGGATCAGCAAATTTGCTGACGATACAAAGATTGGAGGTGTAGTGGACAGTGAGGAAGGTTTTCAAAGCTTGCAGAGGGATTTGGATCAGTAGGAGGAATGGGCTGAAAAATGGCAGATGGAGTTTAATGCAGACAAATGTGAGGTATTGCACTTAGGAAGGTCAAACCAAGGCAGAACATACAAGGTAAATGGTAGGACACTGAGGAGTGCAGTAGATAGATAGATAGATAGATAGATAGATAGATAGATAGATACTTTATTCATCCCCATGGGGAAATTCAACATTTTTTCCAATGTCCCATACACTTGTTGTAGCAAAACTAATTACATACAATACTTAACTCAGTAAAAATATGATATGCATCTAAAATCACCCTCTCAAAAAGCATTAATAATAGCTTTTAAAAAGTTCTTAAGTAGTTTACTTAAATACATTGAGTCCTAACCCCGGCACTTTAACATATCTTACTCCTGGCGGTTGAATTGTAAAGCCGAATGGCATTGGGGAGTATTGACCTCTTCATCCTGTCTGAGGAGCATTGCATCGATAGCAACCTGTCACTGAAACTGCTTCTCTGTCTCTGGATGGTGCTATGTAGAGGATGTTCAGGGTTTTCCATAATTGACCGTAGCCTACTCAGCGCCCTTCGCTCTGCTACCAATGTTGTACTCTCCAGTACTTTGCCCACGACAGAGCCCGCCTTCCTTACCAGCTTATTAAGACGTGAGGCGTCCCTCTTCTTAATGCTGCCTCCCCAACACGCCACCACAAAGAAGAGGGCACTCTCCACAACTGACCTATAGAACATCTTCAGCATCTCACTACAAACATTGAATGACGCCAACCTTCTAAGGAAGTACAGTCGACTCTGTGCCTTCCTGCACAAGGCATCTGTGTTGGCAGTCCAGTCTAGCTTCTCGTCTAACTGTACTCCCAGATACTTGTAGGTCTTAACCTGCTCCACACATTCTCCATTAATGATCACTGGCGCCATATGAGGCCTAGATCTCCTAAAGTCCACCACCATCTCCTTGGTCTTGGTGATATTGAGACGCAGGTAGTTTGAGTTGCACCATATCACAAAGTCCTGTATCAGTTTCCTATACTCTTCCTCCTGTCCATTCCTGACACACCCCACTATGGCCGTGTCATCAGCGAACTTCTGCACATGGCAGGACTCTGAGTTATATTGGAAGTCTGATGTGTACAGGGTGAACAGGACCGGAGAGAGCACGGTCCCCTGCGGCGCTCCTGTGCTGCTGATCACCGTGCCAGACCTACAGTCTCCCAACTGCACATACTGAGGTCTATCTGTCAAGTAGTCCACTATCCAATACAGATACATAATTCCCTAAAAGTGGCGTCACAAGTAGATAGGGTCGTAAAGAGAGCTTTCGGTACATTGGCCTTTATAAATCAAAGTATTGAGTATAAGAGTTGGAATGTAATGGTGAGGTTGTATAAGACATCGGTGAGACTGAACTTGGAGCATTGTGTGCAGTTTTGGTCACCTAATTACAGGAAGGAAAGAGTTGCAGAGAAAGTATACAAGAATGTTTCTGGGACTTGAGAAACTGAGTTACAGAGAAAGGTTGAATAGGTTAGGACTTCATTCCCTGGAGGGTAGGAGAATGAGGGGTGTACACATCTGACTTCCAATATAACTCGGAGTCCTGCCATGTGCAGAAGTTCGCTGATGACACGGCCATAGTGGGGTGTGTCAGGAATGGACAGGAGGAGGAGTATAGGAAACTGATACAGGACTTTGTGATATGGTGCAACTCAAACTACCTGCGTCTCAATGTCACCAAGACCAAGGAGATGGTGGTGGACTTTAGGAGACCTAGGACTCACATGGAGCCAGTGATCATTAATGGAGAGTGTGTGGAGCAGGTTAAGACCTACAAGTATCTGGGAGTACAGTTGGACGAGAAGCTAGACTGGACTGCCAACACAGATGCCTTGTGCAGGAAGGCACAGAGTCGACTGTACTTCCTTAGAAGGTTGGCGTCATTCAATGTCTGCAGTGAGATGCTGAAGATGTTCTATAGGTCAGTTGTTGAGAGCGCCCTCTTCTTTGTGGTGGCGTGTTGGGGAGGAAGCATTAAGAAGAAGGACGCCTCACGTCTTAATAAGCTGATAAGGAAGGCGGGCTCTGTCGTGGGCAAAGTACTGGAGAGTTTAACATCGGTAGCTGAGCGAAGGGCGCTGAGTAGGCTACGGTCAATTATGGAAAACCCTGAACATCCTCTACATAGCACCATCCAGAGACAGAGAAGCAGTTTCAGCGACAGGTTACTGTCGATGCAATGCTCCTCAGACAGGATGAAGAGGTCAATACTCCCCAATGCCATTAGGCTTTACAATTCAACTGCCAGGACTTAAGAACTTTTTAAAGCTATTATTAATGCTTTTTGAGCTAGTGATTTAGATGCATATCATATTATTACTGAGTTAAGTATTGTATTGTATGTAATGAGTTTTTGCTACAACAAGTGTACGGGACCCCCCATGGGGATGAATAAAGTATCTATCTATCTATCTATCTATCTATCTATTTGATAGAGGTGTATAAGATTATGATGGGTATAGATAGAGTGAATGCAAGCAGGCTTTTTCCACTGAGGCTGGGGGAGAAAAAAAACAGAGGTTATGGGTTAAGGGTGAAGGGGGAAAAGTTTAAAGGGAACATTAAGGGGGGCTTCTTCATGCAGAGAGAGGTGGGAGTGTGGTATGAACTGCCAGATGAAGTGGTGAATGTGGGCTCACTTTTGACATTTAAGAAAAACTTGGATAGGTATATGGATGAGAGGGGTTTGGAGGGATATGGGTCAGGTGCAGGTCAGTGGGACTAGGCAGAAAAATGGTTTGGCACAGCCAAGAAGGGCCAAAAGACCTGTTTCTGTGTTTCTGTGCTGTAATGTTCTATGGTTCTATGGTAAGGCTAATAACAATGCTCCTTAGTTAAAAATGCGCACAGCCGTTAAATTGGCCCATTAGTTCCTGCAGTTTGAACTTTTTCATCATAATCCATGTAATTTAGGCTGTCAAGTTCTTGGGGAAATTAAGAGTTGCTCTGTAAGATGACATTTAGACAATAATCCATTGGGCAAAAGATACAAAAGCCTGAAAGAACGTACCACCAGGTTGAGGAACACCTTCTACCTCACTATTATCAGACTATCAAACAGTCCCTTTAGAAACATAGAAAACCTACAGCACAATACAAGCCCTTTGGCCCACAAAGCTGTGCTGAACATGTCCCTACCTTAGAACTACCTAGGCTTACCCATGGCCCTCTATTTTTCTGAGCTCCATGTACCCATCCAAGAGTCTTTTAAAAGACCCTATTGTTTCCACCTCCACCACCGCTGCTAGCAGCCCATTCCAAGCATTCACCACTCTCTGCGTAAAAGAACTTAACCCTGACATCTCCTCTGTACCTACTTCCAAGCACCTTAAAACTGTGCTCTCTAATGCTAGCCATTTCAGCCCTGGGAAAAAGCCTCTGAATATCCACACAATCAATGCCTCTCATTTCTACAACAGGGATGGAGTCTTCACCTCACAATCTCCCTGTCATGGCCATGGACCTATTGACTTCCTGTACTGCTTATTTTCACTTTCCATTCCAGCTTCTCCTCAACCCTTTTCTTCTCCTCACTTACCCATCACCTCCCTCTGGTCCTTCCCCCTACTTCTTTCCTCCATGGTCTACTCTCCTCTCCTATTAGATTCCTTTTTCCTCATGCCTTTATCTTTTCCTCCTATCACTTCCCACTTTCTCACTTCTTCCCCAACTACCAAACTACCAAACTTACCCTCCTGATCATTCCCTATTGCCTGCCAGCTTGTACTCCTTCCCCTTTTCGACTTTCTTATTCTGGCTTCTGCTCCCTTCCTTTCCAGTCCCGATAAAGGTCCTCAGCGCAAAAGACTGATTGTTTCTTCGTCTCCGTGGATGTTGCATGACCTGCCAAGTTCCTTCAGCACTTTGTTTGTGCTGCAACTTCTCTGTAGCTGCTGCACTTTATTGTACATTGTTATTGTTTTACCTAATTCTACCTCAGTAGACTGTGTAATGATTTGATCTGTATGAATTATATGCAAGACAAGTTTTTCTCTATGTCTGGGTACTTGTGACAATAATAAACCAAAATCAGTACCAATACTGATTATGATTCACCACCCAGATGTGGAAATAACTTGCTAGTCCTTTGGGTTTAAGTAGTGGAACTCACTCCCACAACAGTGGTATTTCATTTGGAGATACAACATGCTACCAAGTCCTTGAGCCTGCACTGCCCAATTACACCATGTGGCCAATTAACCTCCTATTCTGTATGTCCATGGAATGTGGAAACATCTGGAGGAAAGATGTCAAATGGCCAATCAAGTCTGCTCCTATGTCATATGGTCTTATGAATGCACCAAACAACGTGGAAAATTGTGCAGATTGTCCGTGGTGTCCAACAATGGCAGGAGACCTGTGTGAGTGAGTTTTTAAAGTGGAAAACCCATTGGGGCAGTTCCACATTCTTGAACTTGGAAGCCTGGGTCCAATGGTATGAGTAGTCATCACATATGGGGTTTTCCTTGGTTGCAGTAGATGACTTTCCATGCTCCTCAAAAAATCATTGCAGAACTGCCTTCCTGACCATTGGATCTCACTGCTGATCTCATCCACCCAGTATGACAAAACTGACTTTACATGCTTGGATAGGCCTGTCCCTAAGTCACTGGGGTATGAGACCCATCAGCTTGTTTAACCCGCCCGTCAAAGCATTGTGCTGGGTACGGCCGCTGTCTCATGCAAACAGCTACTTATAGCCACAGGTGAGAGCTGAGTGACAGGTGGAGCCCAAAGATAAGTGAGCTGCCCCAGACTGGGCAAACAAGCCCATTCACCAGATCTCTGGACACCCCATACACACTTGTGCAGAAGATACAAAAGCCTGAAAGCCCATAGCGATTGGTTCACAGACAGCTATCCAGGTGATGTAAGACTATTGAGTGTTCCACTGATGCAAAAAAAAAATGGAATCTGGACTTCACAATCTACCTTATTATACGACCATAAAATATTGGAGCAGAATTAGGCTAAGACAGCCTAAGACACTTAGGCTAAGAAACGACAGCCCTCTATTTTGAGGCTGTGTTATGACCTTGCACCTTATCACCTCCCTTGCAGTGCACTTCCTCTGTAATGTGAACACTTGTTTTCCCATGTACTGACTCAATGCATTTGTTATGAAATGATCTCTATGGGTGGCATGCAAACAGTTCTTCACTGTATCTTGGTACATGTGACAATAATAACCCAATTTTCCAATATAGCTGGTGAATCTCCTGTCCCTCCTCTCCAGTGCAGCCAGATCCTTTCAAACATGTGCTAGTGTAGATTGTTTAGGTCATGCTTTTCATTATGTACTGTGTCGTATGATGTAGGTGATCATGGTCTATCCTTGATTGTTCCTGGCAAATTTTTCTACAGCAGTGATTTGGCATTGCCTTCTTCTGGGCCGTGTCTTTACAAGATGGGTGACCCCGGCCATTATCAATAATCTTCAGAGATCGTCTGCCTAGCATCAGCGTTGCATACCCTGGACTTGTGATATGACCCAGCTGCTCATACGACCATCCACTGCCTGCTCCCCGGCTTCAAAAGACCCTGAAGAGTTACCTGCAGGCCAGCGGAGGGAAGGAGTGCTTTACACCTCGTGTGGTAGAGACATATCTCCACCCTGTCACCCACAAAGATAAAGATTAGCTTTACTTATCATATACACTGTACATCGAAACAGACAATGAAGTGCATCATTTTGCATCAACGACCAACACAGTCTGAGAATAGGTTGGAGGCAGCCCACTCACATCACCATGCTTCCGATTGTGGTCTTCCGATTAGGAAGCCGAGGTTCCAATTGCAGAGGGAGGTACAGAGGCCCAGATTCCGTAGCTTATCAATCAGGAACTGTGGGAATGATGTTGTTAAACACTGAACTATAGTCAACAAACAGCATCCTGATATAAGTGTTTATATTGTCCATGTGATCTAAGGTCACGTGAAGAGCGTCTGCCATAGACCTATTGTGCTGATAGGCAAATTGTAGTGGGTCCACATCCTTGCTGAGGCCGGAGTTGATTTTGGTCATGACCAACCTCTCAAAGCATTTCACCACCATAGATGTGAATTCTACTGGATAATGGTCATTAAAGCAACTCACTCTCCTCTTCTTGGGCACTGGTATAATTGTTGCCTTTTTGAAGCAAGTGGGAACTTCCAGCTGTAGCAACGAGAGGTTGAAAATGTCCTTGAATAGCAAGTTAGATGGACATTATAAACTGCCCTGTGATTAGGCTGTGGTTAAATTGGAGGCTGCTGGGCAGCAAGGGCTGGAAGAGCCTATTCTGCACTGTATTTCAATAAATAAATTAAATTAATAGATTTTACCCTGTGGGAATACAATTAGGAACAGCTTCTTCCCCTCCACCATCAGGTTTCTGAATGGCCCATGAACACTACTTCACTATTCTGCTCTTTTTTCATATATTTACTCATTATTGAAAATTGTTTCTTGAATGTATTGCACTGTACTACTGCTATAAAACTAATCTCATGACGTACTGTGTGCCAGTGATTAAAAACCTGAATCTGATTTGGAATTGGTAGATACATGTTCTCACAGCATTTTCTATTTACAAAATTTTGCTTGTTGTACCTCTGGTGAGTTGAAGGACGCTTCACAGCAGCACTGTTCCATCATCTCACTCAGAGAAGTGTGATTGCAGAGTCACAGATACTCACTGAGAGTCTGCATTGTAAGTGGGAACTTACATCAGAGCAGAAGTCACAAAACTCCAAAGAAAACATCACAGAAGAATGAGAAATTCTCCAGGGGGTGGTTGGTTTGACACAGTTGCAAGCTTATGGGCTATAGCAGCAGAATTAGGTACATTGTGGCAATGAATTCCATAGATTCATCACTCCCTGGCTAAAGAAATTCTTCCTCATTTCTGTTCTGAAAAGACAACCCTCTATTTTGAGGCTGTGTTATGACCTCAGTTAAGACCTTGCACCTTATTGCCTCCCTTGCAGGCAATAACTGTAATGTGAACAGTTGTTTTCCCGTGTACTGACTCAATGCATTTGTTATGAAATTATCTCTATGGGTGGCATGCAAACAGTTCTTCACTGTATCTTGGTACATGTGACAATAATAACCCTAAGTGGCAGGACAGTGAAAACTTTGTGTTTTGTACCATCCATAAAGATCATTTCATCATATCAGTATGCTGGTACTAGGTAAAACAATATCAGAATGCAGAAAAAAGTGTTACAATTACAGAGAAAGTGAAGTGCAGGCAGACAATAAAAACAAGGATGTAATGTTGAAGCTTTATAAAGCACTGGCGACACCTCACTTGGAGTATTGTGAGCAGTTTTGTGCCCCTTATCTAAGAAAGAATGTGCTGGCATTGGAGAGATTTCAAAACAGGTTCACAAAAATGATTCTGGGATTGAAAGGATTGTCATATGAGGAGCATTTGATGGCTCTGGGTGTGTATTCATTAGAATGTAGAAGAATGAGGCGTGATCTCATTGAAACTTATCGAATGTTGAAAGGCCTCGATAGAGTGGAGGTGGAGAGGAGGGTTCCGATACTGGGGGAGTCTAAAACCAGAGGACACAGCCTCAGAATAGAGAGGCCTCTTTTTAGAACGGAGATGAGAAAGAATTTCTTTAGCCAGTGAGTGGCGAATCTGTGAAATTTGTTGTTATAGGGGCTGTGGAGGCTGTGTCATTGGGTATGTTTAGGTAAAGGTTGATAGATTCTTAATTGGTCAGGGCATGAAGGGATATGAGGAGAGGGCAGGAGACTGGGGCTGAGATCACCCATAATGAAATAGCGGAGCACATGGCTTAATTCTGCTCCTATATTTTATGGTCTTATGGTGTTACAATAAGGCACAAGTCATAATGAAGTTGATTACGATGTCCAATCACTCTTATCATTCAAGGGGATCATTCAATAGTCTAGCACTAGTATAGAAGCTACCTTAAGCCTAGGCATTTGTATCTTCTGCTCAATGGGAGAGAGGAGCAGAGAGAATGTCCAGGGTGGGTGGTGTCTTTGATTATGTTGACTGCTTTACTGAGGCAGTTGGAAGTGTAGACGAGTTCCTGGAGTTAAATGTCAATCCTACACTAAACCTGTGTGTGTTACTGCAATGAATCTCCACTTTGTAATTCTCCCCACATTCCCATCACCTCTGCCCAGATTCTACCACTCACTTACATGAGGGTCAGTTTTTTTTTACCCCCAACTGACACATCTGAGATGTAGGACAAAACCTACTTGGTCACAGAGGAACATACAAGCTCCACCACCAACATCTCCCGAGCTCAGGATCGAACTGAGTTGTGAGGCCAAGTCTCCACCTGCTGCCTCAAATTCTGATTTTTCCTTTGTAATAATTTTAGTTTCTTACTCACATGTGTGAGTCAGGTGAAATTCAGCTCAAGCAAGGGCCTTATTTGGAGGTTAAGGAGGTTCAGCTTGTCACCAAACACCAACAAAATTTTGCAGATGTACAGTTGAAAGTGTCCTGATTGGTTGAATCAAGGTCTGGGACAGAAATTTCAAGGCAGAGGGCAGAAGCTGCAGAGAGTAGTGGACTCTGCCCACACATCATGGGCATATCCCCCTCCACCATCAGTAACATCTCCAGGAGTCGCTATCTTGAGAAGGCAACGGCTGTCATTAAAGATTCACACTATCCGGACCATGCCATCTTTCAACAGGCAGGAGGTACAGGAGCCTGAAGTCCACAACTCCAGGTTCAATAACGTAGTATGAGGGCATGCGATTTTGGCAGCATGGTGACACCTATGGGTTAGTTCCAGCACATCTCGGACTGTACTTGTCATTTCCAATGTATGTGACAAATAAAGATAATCTTTAAAAATCTTCTTCAACATTTACCTTCAACCATCCGGTTCTTGAAGCAACTCGCATAACCCTGATCAGTACAGTTTAACAATGTTATTAAAAATTTGATCTCTTTTCTAAGTGGATCTTTCTTATGTTTTGATTGTGTTTTTGTAAAAAATGTGTATGATTTATTTTTAATTTACGTCTTTCCTCTGAATGCTGCTTATACATTTAATGGCCACTTTATTAGGTACACCTGTACACCTGCTTGTTAATGCAAATATCTAACCAGCCAATCTTATGGCAACAACTCAATGCATAAAGGTATGCAGACATGATCAAGAGGTTCAGTTATTGTTCAGACCAACATCAGAATGTGGAAGAAATGTGATCTAAGTGACTTTGACCATGGAATGATTGTTGGTGCCAGGTGGGGCGGTTTGAGTATTTCAGAAACTACTGATCTCCTAGGATTTTTACGCTCAACAGACTCTGGAGTTCATGGAGAATGGTGCGAGAAACAAAAAAAAATCTAGTTCTGTGGGTGAAAGAGCCTTTGTTAATGATAGAGGTCAGAGGAGATATGGCCAGACTGGTTCAAGGTGACAGTAGCTCAGACAACATGTTATAACAGTGGATGGGCTACAGCAGCAGAAGACCATGAACCTACTCCCAGTTGCCACCTTATTAGGTACAGGAGGTAGATAATAAAGTAGCTACTAGGGAGCTGAATGATGCTATGTGCCTGTGATACTGCTGCATGTAATATGTCTGTGAAGATTCTCAGTCATCCAGGTCATTGTATATCAAGCAGTAGTAAATCAAGGCAACTGGACTTGCTGTGTTGTCCAGAAGATGTTTTGCCACTCGTCCCAGAGGCTTCTTCAGTTCTGATCCACGGTGGGTAGTTTTCTGGCTTATAAACGCTGAGTTATTTAAAAGTATAGCAAGAGTTGTAGAGGTAATGAAAGGGTCATTGGTCTTATCTTTGCATGAATGGAGGTGTGACATGTTGTGGAGATACCAGATTAGAGGAGTTACCCTCCCCTATTGGGCCATCTGTTTGTGAAGTGGTTGTTTCGTCTCGCCGATATACAGTTCTCATTGCATGGGACAGCATATACAATATTGCTCTGTTAATGTTTGGGTTTTGGATCCTTGGGCTGGACGAGTTTCTGTCTGAGTGTGTGTGTAGGTTTGAAAAACACACAGGGATTTGGTGTTGGTTGAAAATCCTCCTGATTTTCTCTGCAACTACATATTGGTGAGACAAAACAACCACGTCACCAACGAATGGCCCAACATTGGAGGGCTAATACCTCAAGTCAAGACATCTACACGGACAAGGGACAATCTTTTGATGATGAAAATGTACACACTTTGGACAGGGAAGATAGGTGGTCTGAAGTAGGGATTAAAGAAGCCTATAGCTTTAAACAACTCACAGAATTGTTTAAGATAGGTGGTCAAGAAAGAGGGAGTAAAGAAGCGTATAGCTTTAAACAACTCACAGAGTTTATAAGAAAATTACCTGCCACGAATCAGAACTGAAGAAGCCTCTCAGCTGAATGGTGAAACTTCTTCTAGACAACACAGCAAGTCCAGTTGCCTTGATTTATTACTGCTTGATGCCACAAGTAAGTTTCTCATTGCAATTATGCATACATATACGTGAGCAGATGACAATAAATTTGACTTTGATTAACTCCCTGGACTACTACCATTTTAAGAGTTAAATGACAGCTTCTTCAATGATGATTTTTGTCCTGATCTTCATCTAGTGGACAACAGCAGTAATTGATTCATTTTCCTGAAATAATTAATCTCTTTCTTTTTCAAGTTAATTACTTTCTTGAAGATATCCGGGTTTCTGCTGGTAGGATAGGATGTGATCTCTTTTCCCTGCAGAGAGATTACAGCTCCCCTAGTGAGGAATGACTAATGTCTATACAATATCAAAGGAGATCCCCCCCCCACCCCCATATCAGAAAGCAATAAGTGTTAATATATGCAGAGAGAGCTTCACAGCCTCCACAACCTGTGTGGTTTGATTACAAAGTCAACAACAGAAGCATATGAGACAGGCTAATGAAGTTTACTTACTTACTCCCTGTTACACCACTGGCATTTAGGGCAGCAATGAAGGTCCTCCATCTCAGGCAGTGTTCAGCATTTCCTTCATCATGTCAGTAGCTTCTTCTCGGTTTTTACTTCTGTCACTTAATGCAAGTCCCGGGTGGAGACTCAGGAATACCATTGCACTCAGATGTGAAAGGATTGCTCATTGCTCTTTCCATTGCGATTTCATTTTACCAGATAGAATTGTTAGCCCTGAGCTGAAGCCCCTGGACCAGAAGGACCCGTAGATCACTCTTAGTTTGACCTGTTTGGTATGGGTGTCCCTACCACAAGCCAAACATAAAGCCCTGGCTCCAGCCAAAATAGCTCTCTGGGCCATTGAGGAATGCAAGCCCAAAACCACAACAAGGTTGTGGTCCTCTTGGAGGAATGAAGTTTAGGTTTGATAAATCAAATGCAGAAATTAGGACATAGAGCTACACAGGCCCTTCAGCCCACAATGTTGTGCTGAATATTTAACCACTCTAGGATCAATCTAAACCTCCCTTCCCATACTATCATCTAGTTTTGTCATCCATGTGCCTATCTAAGAGTCTCTTAAATGTCTGTAATATATTTGCCTCTACTACCATTGCTGGCAGTGTGTTCCATGCACCCATCACTCTCTGTGTGAAGAGCATTTTTGTTATGTTTTGTAACTTCAGAATATGAAACTAATTCAAAGAAAGACACAGGAGTCTGAAACGTGAGTCTAACTTTGTGTTTATTTCAAGAAAAGCACACACGTATCACGTGGTAGTGTCTTGACACATGCAATTTATGCATGCTTACATATAACCCATAATGAATTATTTAAATGAACAAAAATGCTTCATCAAAAATATATTTACCAGATTGCTCAATTACTGAAATATTAAATACATAACAACTACCTCTGACATCCTCCTGATAGTTTATTCCAATCACCTTAAAATTGTGTCCCCTCCCATTAGCCATTTCAGCCCTGGGGGGAAAAGCTATCTACTGTCCACTTGATCTATGGCTCAACGATATCTTAGGAAAGATGTGACATCTCTGGAGAGGATCAAGAGGAGGTTTACAAAAGTGATCCTGGGAATGAAAGTTTTAGCTCATGAGCAACTTTGGAGGAGGACAGAAGGATGGGGAGCTCACAGCGCAAGTGCAGCACAGACCAGCAGTAAGGTGCGAGTGCTATGATGATTTAGAGAGAGATCAAAAGTTTGCCTGCAACTTCCACTCTGCCCTCAAATTCACCTGGTCCATTTCCGTCACCTCCCTTCCCTTTCTCCATCTCACTGTCTCTACCTCCCGAGACAGCTTATCCACCAATGTCTATTACAAACCCACAGACTCTCACAGCTACCTTGAGTGCACCTCATCCTACCCTGCTACTTGTAAAACGTCATCCCCTTTTCTCAATTCCTCCTTCTTGCCGCATCTGCTCTCAGGATGAGGCTTTTCATTCGAGAACGAAGGAGAAGTCCTCCTTTTTCAAAGAGAGGGGCTTCCCTTCCTCCACCATCAAAGCTGCCCTCAACTGCATCTCTTCCATTTCACGCACATCCTCCTGCCACCCTACCAGGGATACAGTTCTGCTTGTCCTCACCTACCACCCCACCAGCCTCCATGTCCATACTCTGAAACTTCCACCACCTCTACCGGAATCCCACCACCAAGCATATCTTCCCCCCCCCCCCGCCACTTTCTGCATTCCACAGGGATTGCTCCCTACGTGACTCCCTTGTCCATTCATCCCTCTCCACTAATCTCCCTCCTGGCACTAATCCTTGCAAGTTGAACAAATGCTATATCTGCTGTTATACTTCCTCCCTCACTATCATTCAGGGGCTAAAACAGTCCTTCCAGGTGAGACGACACTTCACCCGTGAGTCTATTGAGGTCATGTACTGTGTTCAGTGCTCTAGGTGTGGCCTCCTGTATATTGGTGAGACCCAACGTAGATTGGGAGACCACTTCACTGAGCATTTACGCTCCATCTGCCAGAACAAGCGGGATCTCCTGGTGGCCATCCATTTTAATTTCATTGCCCATTCCAATTCCGATATGTCCAACCATGGCCTCCTCCATTGTCATGAAGAGGCCACACTTAGGCTGGAGGAACAACACCTTATATTCCATTTGGGTAGCCTCCAACCTGATGGCATAAACATTGATTTCTCAAGCTTCCAGTTATGCTCCCAATGCCCCCTCTTTCACCATTTCCCATCCCTTTCTCCTCTCTCACCTTAACTCCTTACCTGTCTATCACCTCCCTCTGGTGCTCCTCCCCACTTTTTCTTCTTCCATGGCCTTCTGTCTCGTTCACCCAATCAACTTCCCAGCTCTTTACTTAATCCCTCTCCTTCCAGGTTTCACCTATAGCCTGGCGTTTCTCCCCCCCCCCCCCCTTACCCCTGCCTTTTAAATCTGCTCCTCAGCTGTTTTTCTCCAGTCCTGCCAATGGGTCTCGGCCTGAAATGTTGACTCTTGTCCATAGATGCTGCCTGGCCTGCTGAGTTACTCCAGCATTTTGTGTGTGATCCTCTTATTTCCAGCATCTGCAGATTTTCTCTTGTTTGTCTAAAGTCTGAGATCATACAAGCGGTCCGTTCATGTCACCTAATACTGAGATAGAAGTTTGAGCCTGGTGGTATATGCATTCAGACTTCTGCATCTTCTGCCCGATGGGAGAGGGGCAAAGATAGATGCCTGCGGTAAATGGGGTTTTTGATAACGCTGGCTGCTTTACCAGCGCAGTGAGAAGCATAGACTTGTGATGT
This sequence comes from Hemitrygon akajei, assembly GCF_048418815.1. Classification (NCBI taxonomy): domain Eukaryota; kingdom Metazoa; phylum Chordata; class Chondrichthyes; order Myliobatiformes; family Dasyatidae; genus Hemitrygon; species Hemitrygon akajei. The sequence goes on from NC_133130.1 coordinate 17,656,090, forward strand.
GCTGAGTTGTGTCCATAACTCTCTTTAGTTATAAACACATGAGATTCTGCAGGTGGTGTTTCTTGCCTAACTTCCCTGGTATCCTTTGTTGTTCTGTATGAGTCTTTGCTATAAAAAAATTCAAAGATCAAAGAACATCTATTACCAAAGTATGTAAACTTTATACAACCTTGAGTTCTGTCTCCTTACAGTCATCCATAAAACAAAGATACCCAATAGAACCAATTAAAAACAAAATCACCCAACACCCAATGTCCAGAAAACAAAAACAAATCATGCAGAAACTATGCATGAAACTGTTTTTTTTTGGGGAAGTATGATACCCAGAAGTCAATAAGGATGTATATTTCTCTTTGGAAGTTGACATCACACAGAAAGACTTAGTCCAAAATGCAAGATTTAATAAAGAGGAAAGAGTTGGAGGGGAGAGATACAGAGAAATATCAGAATTTAAGGTTTAAGCTGCAACAATAAATGTTGATACAAACATCTAAATTGTGCATTCATCAAAATCTGTACCACGAAGTAATTTGAAGAAAGACAATTTGGGGCACATTTAATATACTGACAAGAGTAGTTCCGATGTCACCCTTTGTGATGGAATTGCATTTTCTGTAAAATATGGCGCTATTAATCACTCTACCACTTCTCGGTGATGAACAAAAATGAGTGCAAATTGCCTAGGAAGCTGTCAGTTGGACAAAAGAGATTTATCTTGCAAATCTTGTAGGCAAGAAGCACTTAGACAAGAACATGAACAGCTGAGAAATAGGGCAGATATAGACTTTAACACTTGAATGAACCTTATAAACAATAATAAATTCTTGATCTAATTCATCATGGCATTTGCACCTGTCCTCACTTTCTCCATGAGCTCCCCTATGTTTCTGGCCTCTATCAAAAACAAGCACAAAGCCACTTAATGCTCCTCATGTGTTCAGCTCCCAGGACCCAGCTTGGATTGGCTTCAAAGCCGGCACAGATATTGTGGGTTAAAGGGCCTGTAGCTGTGTTGTATTATTTGATGTCCTATGGGCATTCTAAGTACCTTAACAGTTGTCTTGCTGCTGTGAAAGTAGGCTAAAATCTTCTGATTGGGCTCACATGGACTGGAGAGAATGGTTCAGATCCACCTGAATCCCAAATTCCTCCTACTTCTTCACATTTTCTGGGAGAGAATCCAGTGATCAGGAGGAATCCCTTTTCTCAGAGTAATGATGAGAGGTGAAATTGGATTCCATCACTCTATGAATCCATGTGCATTTCCTTCACCTTCTACTACAAGACTATTGAACAATCCCTAGTAGGATGAGATGGACTGTTGAGCTCAGTCAACCTCGCTATGAATGTGCACCTTATTGTCTGTCTGCACTGTACTCTCTCTGTAGCTGTAATGTATTAGTACTATTGTCTCTACAATCTCTTCAGTAACCTCTTTCAGAACCCTGGGGTGTAGTTCATCTGGTCCAGGTGACTTATCTACCTTCAGACATTTCAGCTTCTTTAGCACCTTCTCCTTAGTAATAGCAACTACAGTAGACTCACCTCTGCCCCCTGACGCTCCTGAACTCCTAGCATACTGCTAGTGTCTTCCACTGTGAAGACTGACACAGAATATGTTTTAAGTTTGTCCGCCATTTCCTTGTCCCCCCATTACTACCTCTAGAACATCATGATTTCTCAGTCTACCTCATCCGCCCCCCCCACTTCTCCTTTTGTCTGTCTGTTCTGCACTCTCTCTGTAAGTGTACCACTGTATTCAGCATCCTGTTATGAGTTTTCCTTCCGTTGACCCTCGAAGCATGTATGTATGCCATGGTCTTTATGGATGGTACATATAACAATACCCTTCACTGTATTTTGCGACATTTAACAATAATAAGCCGATTACCAGTCTGCATTCCCAGTCTGCCTCTCTTAGCCAGAGTGGTGAGTAAATGTGTAAAGGCATTCATGCATTGCTCAAAATTCCAGCCACCCAGGGTCAGTCATGACCTTGGTTGCTCTCTGGGTTGAGTTTGCATGTTCTCCCTGTGACTATGTGGATTCCGTCAACCTCCCTGTGTCTCTTCTTTCCTCCCACATCCCAAAGACACTGAGCAACACATACAAAATGCTGGAGGTCAGGCAGGATCTATGGATGGGAATAAATAGATGATGTTTCACGCTGAGACCTTTCATCAAAACTGGGAAGGAAAGGGGAAGAAGATCAAATAAGAAGGTGGGGTGGGGAAGGTGATAGGTGAGGCCAGGTGAGGGGGGGGAAGTGTTTGAGGGGAGGGGCTGAAGTAAGAAGCTGGGAGGGGATAGATGGCAGAAGGAGAAGGAATCTGACAGGAGACGACAGAGCACCATGGAAAAAAGGGATAGAGGAGGGAAACTTATGAAAGTTGAGGGGGAGATGAGGAGAAGTGAAGGGGTAATAGAGGAACCAAAATGGGGAACGTAAGAAGAGAGAAAGGGGAAGGGGGGAATTTCTGGAAGTTGGAGAAATTGATGTTTATGCCATCAGGTTGGAGGCCACCCAGATGTAATATGAGGTGTTTCTCCTCCAAACTGAATGAGGCCTCTTTGTGGTAGGAGACGGGGCCGTGGACAGAGTTGTCAGATTGGAAAGGGGAAGTGTAATTGGAATGAGTGGCTACCAGAACATTATTTGGTTGCTGTAAATTACCCCTCAGTGTAGAGAAGTGACAAAAATGTCAAGGGAGATGATGGGGAAATGCATTAAGTTGAAGGGCTACAGATCATTACAGAGAAGGGGAATGAGGCTGATTGGATTGTGGTGTTAGGAGCAGACAAGGATCCAATGGGTCAAATGGCTTTCTCTGTCTCATAACATCACTGTCACTCATTGTCCACCTTTCCGAATCAGGATCAGCTTTATTATCACTGACTTCTGTCATGAAAATTATCTGTTGAAGCCTTTGTGATTCTCCTTCACCTTAACTGCTAGAGCAACCTCATGCATTATTTTATCAGAATCAAGTTTACTATCACCAGCATGTCATGAAATTTGCTAATTTTATGCCAGCAGTACAATGAAATACATGATGAATAAATATAGTCAAAACAGTTACATTAAGTATACATTATATATTCGCTAAGTTAAAATAAGTAATGCAAAAAAACTGAAGTAATAAAGTAGTGAACATAAGAACATAAGAGATAGGAGTAGGAGTAGGCCAATCGGCCCCTCAAGCCTTCTCCGCCATTCAACAAGATCATGGCTGATCCAATCTTAACTCTAGTTTTCACCGAATCCCACAAGGCAACAGTGCCAACCAACAGGGCACCATGCCGCCCATTTTATTTTATTATTCATCCCGCCCAAACCCATGTGATCACCCGGGGAAAAAAAAACGAATTGCCAATTGAGGAGAAAAAATCTGGAAAATTCCTCTCCGACCTATCCAGGCTATCGAAAACTGGTCCAGGCGATCACATGGCTGATCTAAACCTAGCCTCATGTCCACTTACCTGCTCGCTCACCGTATCCCCTAATGCCATTTTTATCCAGGAAAATGGCTATCTCCATTTTGAATTTATTGAGTGTAGTAGCTTCCACAGCTCTCTGGGGCAGTAAATTCCACAGCCCCACTACCCTCTGAGTGAAGAAATTTCTCTGCATCTCAGTCCTGGAACGGCATCCCCTTATTTTAAGATTATAGTGAGGTAGTGGTCATTTAGAAATTGGATGACAGAGTTGAAGAAGCTGCTCCTGAATTGCTGAGCGTGTGCCTGTAGGCTTCTGTACCTCCTTCCCAACAGTAATTTGTAAAGAGGGCATGTCCTATCTGGTCCTAGCACGACTCCTTGAAGATGTCTTGGGTACTACAGAGGCTAGTGCCCATGATAGAGCTGAATGATTTTACAACTTTCTGCAACTTAATTTAATCTTGTGTGGTAGCACCCCCCTCCATATCAGACAGTGATGCAGCCAGTCAGAATGCACTCCATGTAGAAGTTTTCAAGTGTTTCAGATGACAAACCAAATCTCCCCAAATTCCTAATCAAATATAGCCACTGTCTTGCCTTCTTTATAGCTGCATCAATATGTTGCATCCAAGTTACGTCCTCAGAGATGTTGACACCCAGGAACTTGAAATTGCTCACTCTCTCCACTTCTGATCCCTCTATGAGGATTGGTTTATGTTCCCTCGTCTTACCTTTACTGAACTCCACAATCAGCTCTTTGGTCTTGCTGACGTTGAGTGCAAGGTTGTAACTAACTGGTATATCTCCCTCCTGTATGCCTTTCAGTCACCACCTAAAATTTTGCCAATAATGGATGTATCATCAGCAAATTATAGATGGCATTTGAGCTACACCTAGCCACACAGTCATGGGTGTTTGTCCTCCCGATTTCCTTCTTAAGTGTTCCATTGTATTCCTTCTACTCCTCAAGCACTTCATTTGCTCTTTCCTGTCTATAATTGCTATACACCTCATTCTTCTTAACCACAGCCTTAATATCTCTTGAAAACTAAGGTTCCCTAAATCTGTTATCCTTGCTGTATTCTGACAGGAATGTATAAACTCTGTGCTCTCAAAATTTTGTTTTTGAAGGCCTGCCACTTACAAAGTACATCTTCGCCAGAAAATAATCTGTTCCTCTTCACGTTTGCTAGATCCTTTCTGATACCATTAGTAATGGCCTTTGTCCAATTGAGAATCCCATCCTGAGGACTAGACCTATCCTTCTCCATGATTACCTTGGACCTAATGACATTATGATTAGTAGATGCTAAATGTTCCCCTACACAGACATCTGTCACCTGCCTGTCTCATTCTCTAATAGGAAACCTGGTATTTAAAAAAAATTTAAACCAGTAATAAATATAAAACTTCTGACTGATGGTGATACACTAATAAGCAATCCTCAACTTTGTTGTGTTTGTGGCATTAGTTCAGTACAAGACGTTAATTGGTATTGGTATTGATTTGATATTTCTTTTTTCAGAGGTTCAGGCAAGAGGAAGGTGTACCAGGGTCAGAGCCCTACAGAATTCGGGAGAGAAGGCAGAAGGAGCAGATTCAGACAAGGCTAGTGTTCTTGGACTGCGCAGGTGTGGGAAGTGTTGGTGTCAGAGGCCTAACCTCAGCTGCAAATAAAAGGAGGACTAAACCCAAGCAGAGCGGCCATTGTCCGACTGTCCCAGAGATAAGGTGTGAAGGCTTTGGTTTAACAAGCTTTGGTGTGTACAGATGGAGGCACAGTTAAGAAGAGGCAAGCCTGTTTCTTTTTAAGTATAGAGTAGTCAGGATGGAATGTTTCTCCTGTCAGATATGGGAATTCAGGATACCTGATGGTTTCCCTGATGACCAGGTCAAGGATTTGGAGCTGGAGCTGGACGTACACAGGATCATTTGGGAGGCTGAAGAATTTATAGACGAGACTTTTAAAGAGGTGGTCACACCTAGGGTACAGGCTTCGGACATTAGATGGGTGACCACCAGGAGAGGTAAGGGGATTAGGAGGTCCGTGCTGGGTCCTCCTGTGGTTATTCTACTCAGCAACAAGTATACCCCTTTGGGTACCGTTGGGGAGGATGACCCATCAAATCATGGCAACAGCTGCCAGGCTGGTGACACTCTGGCTGGCTTTGAGGCTTGACAGGGAAGGGTAAAGCCAGGCAGTGTGGTCATTATAGGAAACTCAATAGTTAGGGGGATAGAATGGAGACTTTGTAGCCACAAAGGGGACACCAAGATGGTGCGTGGTTTCCTGGGTGCTAGGGTCCTTGATGTATCAGAGCGGCTGCAGGATATTCTCGGTGGGGGGGTGGGAGGAACAGTCAGAGGTTGTGGTGCATATTGGCACCAATGACATGGGCAGAAAAAGGGACGAGGTCCTATGTAGGGAGTACATAGAGTTAGGAAAGAGGCTGAAGAGAAGAATCTCAAAGCTGTGATCTCCAGATTACTCCCTGTGCCACAGGCTGGTGCAGGTAGGAATGGGGTAATAGCATGGATGAAAGAGTGGCTGTAGAGATGGGGCAGGGGCAGGGTTTCAAGTTCTTTGTAACCATTTCTGGAGAAGTGGTGACCTGTACAAGAGGGACGGGTTGCACCTCAACTGGAGGGGAACGAATATCCTGGCCGCGAGGCTTGCTGATGCTGACCTGCTGATGAGTTTAAACTAGTTTTTGCAGGGGGCTGGGAACCGGAGCCCTGGGTCATTAAGTGAAGGATTGGACCAGAAGGTGTGGGGGAATGTTTGCTTGGATGCAGGGAATGTGAGTGAGGTACTTAATGAGTACTTTGCTTCAGTATTTACCAAGGAAAAGGATATGGAGGACTAGCAGATCAGTGCTGAGTGTGTAAATATGTCAGAACATTTAGAGGTCAAGAAAGAGGAAGTGTTGGGCCTCCTAATGAGTATTAAGGTGGATAAGTCCTAACGGCCTGATGGGAGTTACCCCAGGATATTGAAGGGGGGAAGAGATGAGATTGCTGGGCTCTTGACCAACATCTTTGTGTCCTCTCTAGCCACAAGCAAGTTCCAGAGGATTGACGAGTATCTACTGTTGTACATCTATTTAAGAAAGGAACAAGGGAACATGCTGAAAGCTATAGACCAGTGAGTCTCACATCAGTTGTAGGGAAATTGCTGGAGAAAATTCTTCGAGATAGAATATGTGAGCATTTGGAAACCCTTGGCCTAATTAGGGACAGCTGCATGGCTTATGTGTGGCAAGTCATGCCTTATTAACTTGATTGAGTCTTTTTGACAAGGTGATGAGAAAGATAAATGAAGGTAGGGCAGTGAATGTTGTCTACATGGATTTTAGTAAGGTGTTTGACAATATCCCTTATGGGGGGTTAATTCAGAAGATTAAAGTGCAGGGGATTCGCAGTGAATTGGCTGTTTGGATTTAGAACTGGCAAAGAATACTGCACAATATAGATTAGTTGCAGATATGGGCTGAATACTGGCAGGTGGAGATTTACCTAGGTAAATGTGGGGTGCTGCACCTCGGTAGGGCAAATGCAAGAAGACAGTACACTATTAGCGGCAAGATTCTTAACAGAGTTGCTGAGCATGGAGATCTTGGGATCCATCTCCATAGCTCCTTGAAAGTGGCTGCACAGATTGATAAGGTGGTTAAGGAGGCTTATGGAATGTCTGCTTTCATTAGTCAAGGCATTGAGTTCAAAAATTAGGAGGTTTTGTTGCAACTTTATAAAACACTCATTAGGCCACATCTGGAGTATCGCATACAGTTCTAGATGTCCAAGATGGGAAGGATGTCGATGCTTTGGAGAGGGTGCAGATGTCCAGAATGCTGCCTGGTTTAGAGGGCATGTGCTATCATGAGAGGATGGATGAACTCCAGCCTCTGGAGCATCGGAGGCTGTGGGCAGACCTGATGGAGCTTTACAAGATTATAAGAGGGAAAGGTAGAGTGGACAGAAAGTATCTGTTTCCTGAGGTTGAAATATCTAACACCAGAGGGCACAAATTGAAGGTGCGAAGGGGTAGGTTCAAGAGCAATGTGAAGGGTAATATTTTTACTCAGAGAGCCTGGAATACGCTGCTTGGAATGGCGGGAGAGGCAAATACATTAGAGGCTTCTAAGAGACATTTAGATAGCCACACGGATGTTAGGAAGATGGAGAGATTTGGATAAGGTGTAGGTAGGAGGGATTTGTGTTTGGGTGATTTTGATCTGCTTTTTAGCTGGTTCGGTGCAACATTGTGGGCTGAATGGCCTGTTCCTGTGCTGTACTCTTCTATGTTCTAAGTTCTATTGTCACACGTACCAAGATAGCATGAAAGGCTTGTCCTGCATATTGTTCATATAACAATTACAGCACGGAAACAGGCCATCTCAGCCATTCTAGTCCGTGCTGAACGCTTACTCTCACCTAATCCCACTGACCCACACTCAGCCCATAACCCTCTATTCCTTTCCTGTCCATATACCTATCCAATTTTGCTTTAAATGACAATACCGAACCTGCCTATACTACTTCTACTGGAAGCTCATTCCACACAGCTACCACTTTCTGAGTAAAGAAATTCCCCTCATGTTACCCTTAAACTTTTGCCCCCTAAGTCTCAACTCATGCCCTCTTGTTTGAATCTCCCCTACTCTCAATCGAAAAAGCCTATCCACGTCACCTCATAATTTTAAATACCTCTATCAAGCCCCCCTCAACCTTCTATGCTCCAAAGAATAAAGACCTAACTTGTTCAATCTTTCTCTGTAACTTAGGTGCTGAAACCCAGGTAACATTCTAATAAATCTTCTCTGTACTCTCTCTATTTTGTTGACATCTTTCCTATAATTCAGTGACCAGAACTGTACACAATACTCCAAATTCAACCTTACCAATGCCTTGTACAATTTTAACATTACATCCCAACTCCTATACTCAATGCTCTGATTTATAAAGGCCAACATACCAAAAGCTTTCTTCACCACCCTATCCACATAAGATTCCACCTTCAGGGAACTATGCACCATTATTCCTAGATCACTCTGTTCTACTGCATTCTTCAATGCCCTATCATTTACCGTGTATGTCCTATTTGGATTATTCCTACCAAAATGCAGCACCTCACACTTATCAGCATTAAACTCCATCTGCCATCGCTCAGTTCATTCTTCTAACTGGCCTAAATCTCTCTGCAAACTTTGAAAACCTACTTCATTATCCACAACGCCACCTACCTTAGTATCATCTGCATACTTACTAATCCAATTTACCACCCCATCATCCAGATCATTAAGGTATATGACAAACAACATTGCACCCAGTACAGATCCCTGAGGCACACTACTAGTCACTGGCCTCCAACCTGACAAACAGTTATCCACCACTACTCTCTGGCATCTCCCATTCAGCCACTGTTGAATTCATTTTACTACTTCAATATTAATACCTAACGATTGAACCTTCCTAACTAACCTTCCATGCAAAACCTTGTCAAAGGCCTTACTGAAGTCCATATAGACAACATCCACTGCTTTACCCTTGTCAACTTTCCTCGTAACCTCTTCAAAAAATTCAATAAGATTTGTCAAACATGACCTTCCACGCCCAAATCCATGTTGACTGTTCCTAATCAGACCCTGTCTATCCAGATAATTATATATACCATCTCTAAGAATACTTTCCATTAATTTACCCACCACTGACGTCAAACTGACAAGCCTATAATTGCTAGGTTTACTCTTAGAACCCTTTTTGAACAATGGAACCACATGAGTAATACACCAATCCTCCGGCACCATCCCTTTTTCTAATGACATTTAAAATATTTCTGTCAGAGCCCCTGCTATTTCTACACTAACTTCCCTCAAGGTCCTAGGGAATATCCTGTCAAGATCTGGAGATTTATCCACTTTTATGTTCCTTAAAAGCACCAGTACTTCCTCCTCTTTAATCGTCATAGTTTCCATAACTTCCCTACTTGTTTCCCTTACCTTACACAATTCAATATCCTTCTCCTTAGTGAATACGGATCAAACCATTACACAATCTGTTCAGGCAGAACAAGTTAAGACACCAAAGTGTACAAGCTACTGAGAAAGTGTAGTGCAGGATCATAATGAGGTAGATTGTGAGGCCAAGAGTCCAGTTTATTGTACTAGAAGTCCATTCATGACTCTGATAACAGTGGTATAGAATTTGTCCTTGTGTTTGGAGGGTACATGCTTTCAGGGTTTTGTATCTTCTGCCTGACAGGAGATGAGTGAAGAGAAAACATCCATGTTGAGTGGGTGGGGCCTTTGATATGCAGGCTGCTTTACTGAGGAAGTTACAGTAGCTGTAGATGTCCTCGATGGTGGGGTCAGCTGTACCCATGATGCAACTGGATGTAACTCTCTTTGACTATAACCCTATCCAATAGTTGTGTAAAGAAACAGATCTATAAGAGATGATATATTTACTCCAACATGATCATACCATCAAAAATATCCCTGAAGAAAATGAAATTGTTTTTAATGGTCTAGTCAACAGCACTTACTAAAAATAAGGTACTTAGTGAATTCAGAATTCCATTGCCATCAGCATATGTTTAAGTAGCAAAACCAATTTGATTTATTGGTTGCCTAAACATAAATGTCATGACAATATTACCCATGCAATCAATCACCTTTGATCAACTAACATTCTTTTGTTGATGCTGTCAGTGGGTTATTCACTACTTTGTCAATTATATCCCGGTTCTTAATAGCCAAGCAATTTATCTTCTGTATGTTTCCAAATTATCCTTCACATTAAAGGCGGGGTATGCCTTTGAGACAAATGTTCATCACTCATGCCTGACATAAGTGCTGATTAAATATACGCTAAGGTCCCTGGGGAAAGAGAAGGGCATCCACTGTCATTAAATCACAGGTGTAAGAATTAACTGTGTGGTGTTCAATAGACATGTACATCTAAACTCTTTAATTGCCAGGAACTTGATCCATACTTGTGCTGCAGTATAGTTGCTTCAGCTCACTTATTAATGAGCTTGTTATGTCAGAGTCAGTCAATGAGTTGACTATTGACAGGTTCATGGAGTCACTGAAACAATTCTTTAGCACAACATGTCAAGGCGCCTTCCAAAATGACTTTCCTTGAAAGGCCTAGATAGAGTGAACGTGGAGAGGCTCTTTCCAATAATGGGAGACTCTAGCCTTGACCTGGAGTATATAATAATTAAGTGTTGACTGTTCTACTGATCAAGAGGGTTCTCCACTGTAACCCTGATAGTTTATATACTGCTAAAAGCTGACATTAATCAGGCACTCAAGATGTTGAATACTGCTATCACCAAACTAGAAAAAGCCCACCCTAACGCATTTCAAATCATATTCAGGGACTTCAGTTAAGCTTGATTGAAGAAATGTCTGCCCAGTTATCGTCAGCATATAGCTTGCAGCACCAGGGGTCCCAACACATTAACCGCTGTCCTCCTACCGGTATACAGATAGAGGCTAAAGAGCAAGGCTCCAGAAATAAGGACAACACAGAGGTGGTAGACTGGGCCGTGTTCAAAGACTCATAAGAGGATCTTAATAAATATATTTAGTTGTCACAGACTTTATAAAAAGAGCATAGACTTGTGTGTCCCCACAAAATCATTCAGTCTTCCCCAACCAGCCCTGGATGAACCATGAAGTTGACAATCTGCTGAGGGCTCGGTCAGTGGCATTCAGGTCTGGTGACCAAGTAGAAACTAAAGGTCCAGGTACAAACATCCCATGTGTTAAGTGGCAATTCTGGACCAAATTTGAATCTCTGAAGGATGCTCAACGACTCTGGCAGGGCTTGAATACTCTTACAAGGTAAAACCATGAGACATAGGTGACAACAAAGCCTCACTGACAGGTGAGCTTAATGCCTTCTACGCTCACTTTGACTGTCCAAATTTGGAGGAAGCCTCACGAACTCCCACAGCCTCCGATGACACTGCAATTTCAGACAGAGGCTGATGTGAAATCATCCTTCAGTATGGTGAGCCTACAGAAGGCATCTGGCTCAGAAAGGATATCTGGCTGACTACTACAGACTTGTGCTGATCACTTGGCTGGACTGTTATTTATCTCCCAGCTTTGACAGTCAGACGTACCCACCCACTTGAGGCAGGCTTCAGTTATTCTGGTGCATAAGGAGAACGTGGTAACCTAACTCAATGACTATCATCCAGTACTCTTACATCCACAGTGATGAAGTGCTTTAAGACTTTGGTGATGAAACATATAAACTCCTGTCTCAGATGTGACTTGGATCTGCTCCAATTTGCTTACGGGTACAACCAGTCCACAGTGGATGCCATTTCATCAGCTCTTCACTCAACTCTGGAGCATCTGTAGAGCAAAGATGCATACATCAGAATGCTCCTTCTTGACTACGGCTCAGCATTCAAAACCATTATCCTCTTAAAACTAATCAATGCTTCAAGACCTTGGCCTCAATATCTCCTTGAACAATTGGATCCTTGATTTCCTCACTTGCAGACCCCAGTCAGTTCAGAATGGCAACAACATCTCCTCCACAATCTCCATCAGCACAGGTGCACCACAAGGCTGTGTGCTCAGCTCCCAGCTCTACTCACACAATACTTATGAAACCCCCAGTTTCCTTGGCTGTGTAAGTCTAGGGAGGACACTCTCCAGTCCCGTCAAACTCATGAGATTGAGATGATTGTCTCACCCCAAACCCCGGTTTGTGTGGATGCTGGGTAATTTGCTACCCTGTTACAAATTAGTGCCATGAAACAACAGACGGAACAATGCATACAATTAAAGGAATTATATTTATGGATCTTAACTTTAGGGTTAGTAAAGAAAACAAAAAGAAAAGGTCCCATTTTAATTAAATGGTCAAATAAGCACAGGTTGGAGCTCAGCTTGAAGCTCTCAGTCACTCACGCGCTGGGCCCTCGGTCTGTGTGAAAGCAATCCATCTCGAGCAAATGGGTCTCCCACCGGATTGTAACCTACGACCAGTTCTCCCCCAGTGTCTTCTCTCTTCATCTCCTGCCGAGCAAAAGCCCCAAGACCAACCTAAATGTCCCTTACAAAAAAACTCTCCCCAGTTCTGGCATCCTAATTGGATGGCATACATTCCTCATCATCCCTTATCTTCAACAATAACCCAAACAGGCTGAAAGCAGAGCAAACAGCTCTTACAGAGCTGCTAAGTAAATACCTACAGCATAACAGTAAAGGTGTGAACCAGGGAATTACATTTATGAGTGTGTGGCTAAGCACGGTTCCAATGCCAGATTAAGTTTGCTGATGATACCACAGTCATAGGCTGAATCAAAGGTCATAGGAGGGAGATTGAAAATCTGGCTGAGTGGAGCCACAACAATGACCTCTCATTCAATTTCAGCAAGACCAATGAACTGAAGGCAGAGCTTAGGAGAACGATGGCACCTAACGGCGACTCCTTTGCTTGCATCTTCGGAAACAGCTCTATTTCCATCTTCAGTATCTCTTTTTTTTCCCTTTCAAGGATTTTGTGAAGACCCTGACCTGGAGTTGACTTCGGTTCCTTGTGGAAATGGGAACCACTTTCGGGGTCTCACGACTGGCTGCTTTTCGATATGCCAAAGGACGCGGCCTGGAAGACTAGCGCGCCTTCAGGGTGCCGGATTTCCGTGGCTCTCAAGGCGGGCGCATTCAAGCCCAGTGCTGCCGCCTGATATGCCGTGGGAGTACACGGAAGATCGTAAGCAGGGAGCTGGTCGCTGGCTCTGTGCCCTTTGGGTTCTTTGAGCACAGAGCTCGGAAAAAGCAGCGCAACAGACTTTAAACACCATAAATCAGTGAGCTGCTTTGTCTCCCCTCTTGCTGTGAAACGGGGTCACCTCCTTTTCCCTTATTAGGAAGAGAACTTATTGAACCTATTGATTATTGACTTCAGGAGGAGGAAACCAGAGGTCCATGAGCCGGTCCTCATCGGGGATCAGAGGTTATGGAAGTCATCAAGTTTAAATTCCTCAATGTTACCATCTCAGAGGATCTGTCCTAGACCCAGCATGTAAGTGAAGAAAGCACAGCAGTGCCTCGACATCCTTCAAAGTTTGTGAAGGTTCGGCATCAGATCTAACACTTCTATAGACAAACTTCTATAGATAAGTAGCGGAGAGTATATTGACTGGTTGTATCCCAGCCTGGTATGGAATACCAAAGGTCTTAAATGGAAAATCCTATGTAACCTACTGGTTATGGTCCAACCCCCCCCCACCATTGAGTACATCTACACAGAGCACTGCTACAGAAAAGCAGCACCCATCATCAATGACCCCCACCACCCAGGACATGCTCTCTTCTTGCTACTGCCATTGGGAAGATGGTACAGGATGGTGTAGGGAGCAGGGAATCTTTTCTGGGGGAGGTATGACCTGTTTAAAAGTGGTGGGTTGCAGCTGAAGAAAAAGGTGATCAATATTCTCGCGAGCAGGTTTGTTAGAGCTGTTGGGGAGGGTTTAAGCTAACTTGGCAGGGGTATGGGGACCAGAGTGAAGTGACTCAGGATAGGACAGATGGTAAATAAGTAAAGACAGCGTGCAGTCAGATTGTCAGTAAGGGCAGGCATGTGATGGGACTTAGTTGCAGCCAACAGGCTGAGTATCAAAGCATGCAGAATCGGAAAGGATAGCAAATTTGGTACTCAAAGTGTTGTATCTAAATTGGCATAGTATAGATTGTTAGGTATGATGTTGTGGCTATCATTGAATCATGGCTGAAGGATGACTGTAGTTGGAAGCTGAATGTCTAAGGTTACATGTTATATCGGAGGGATAGGAAGGTAGGCAGAGTGGGTGGTGTGGCTGTACTGGTAAAGAATGGCATCAAATCAGTAGAAAGATGTTGAATCCTTGTGGATTGAGTTAAGAAACCGCAAAGGGAAAAGGACATTGATGGCAGTTATATACAGGCCTCCCAAAAGTGGCTGGGAGATGGACCACAGATTACAACAGGAAATAGAAAAGGCAAGTCAAAAAGGCAATGATTTGGTAGTCATGGGAGACTTTAACATGCAGGTTGATCGAGAAAATCAGGTCGGTAATGGATCTCAAGAGAGTGAGTTTGTTGAATGCCAGGGAGATGGCTTTTTAGAGCAGTTTGTCATTGAGCCTACTGGGGGATCAGCTATACTGGACTGGGTGTTATGTAATGAACTGGAGGCAATTAGGGAGCTAAAGGTAAAAGAACCCTTAGGAACCAATGATCACAATATCACTGAGTTCAACCTGAGATTTGATAGGGAGTAAGTAAAGTCTGTTGTAGCAGTATTTCGGTGGAGTAAGGGAAATTGCAGTGGTATGAGAGAGGAGTTGGTCAAAGTAAATTGGAAGGAGCTGCTGGCAGGGATGTCAGCAGAGCAGCAACGGTGTGAGTTTCTGGGAAAAACGGAGAAGGTGCTGGATTGATGTATTGCAAAAACAATACTCAAATGGCAAAATAGTACAACTGTGGCTGAAAAGGGAAGACAAAGCTAATGAAAAAAAAAACAAAAGAGACGACATTCGCCAAAGCAAAAATTAGTGAGAAGACAGAGAATTGGGAAGCTTTTAAAACCCTACAAAGAGCAACTAAAACAATCATTAGAAGGGAAAAGATGAAATACGAAAGCAAGCTAGCAAACAATATCAAAGTGGATAGTAAAAGCTTTTTCAAATATGTAAAAAATTAAAGAGAAGAGAGTGGATATAGGACCACTAGAAAATGAGGCAGCAATAGCACGCACTTCTGGGAAAAATGAGGAGAGTGCAGGACATATGTATTCCAAAAATCAAGAAATACTCAAATGGTAAAATAGTACAGCCATGGCTGACAAGACCTATTGTAAAAGCAAAAGAGAGGGCATACAACAAAGCAAAAATTAGTGGGAGGATTGGGAAGCTTTTAAAAACCTACAGAGAGCAACTAAAACAAATTGAAGAAAAACAATGAAATATAAAAGCAAGCTAGCAAATAATATCAAAGGGGAGAGTAAAATTTTTTTCAAGTATGTTTAAAATAAAAGAGAGATGAGAGTGAACATAGGACTGAAAAAAAATGAGGCAGGAGAAATAATGAGGAGGACAAGGAGATGTCTGATGAACTAAATGAGTATTTTTCATCAGCCTTCACTGTGGAAGACACTAGCAGTGTGCCTGATGTTGTAGTGTGTGAAGGAAGAGGAGCGGGTGCAGTTACTGTTACAAGAGAGGAGGTGCTCAAAAAGCTGAAAGACCTAAAGGCACTTAAGTCACCTGGACCAAATGAACTGCACCCTAGGGTTCTGAATGAGGCAGCATTAGAGATTGTGCTGGCGTTAGAAATGATCTTTCAAAAATCATTGGCATGGTGCCAGAGGATTGAAAAATTGCAAATCTCTCTCCACTCTTTAAGAAAGGAGGAAGGCAGCAGAAAGAAAATTATAGATCAGTTAGCCTGACCTCAGTGGTTGGGAAGATGTTGGAGTCAATTGTTAAGGATGAGGTGATGGAATACTTGGTGACACAGGACAAGATAGTACAAAGTCAGCAAGGTTTTCTTCAGGGAAAATCCTGCCTGACAAACCTGTTGGAATTCTTTGAGGAGATTACAAGCAGGAAGGATAAAGGGGATGCAGTGGATGTTATATATTTGGACTTTCAGAAGGCCTTTGACAAGATGTCACACATGAGGCTGCTTACCAAGTTAAGAGCCTATGCTATTACAGAAAAGTTACTAACATGGTTAGAGCATTGGCTGATTGGTAGGAGGCAGTGAGTGGGAATAAAAGGATCCTTTTCTGGTTGGCTGCCAGTGACTAGTGGTGTTCCACAGGGGTCTGTGTTGGGACCACTTCTTTTTATGCTGTATATAAATGATTTAGATGATGGAATAGATGGTTTTGTTGCCAAGTTTGCAGATGATATGAAGGTTGGTGGAGGGACAGGTAGTGTTGAGGAAACAGGTAGGATGCAGAAAGGCTTAGACAGATTAGGAGAATGGGCAAGAAGGTGGCAAATGAAATACAATGTTGGAAAATGCATGGTCATGCACTTTGGTAGTAGGAATAAATTTACAGACTATTTTCTAAATGGGGAGAAAATTCAAGAAACTGAGATGCAGAAGGACCTGGGAGTCCTTGTGCAGAATACCCTGAAGGTTGACTTGCAGATTGAGCCGGTGGTGAGGAAGACAAATGCCATGTTAGCATTCATTTTAAGAGGTCTAGAGTATAAGAGCAAGTAAGTGATGCTGAGCCTTAATAATGCACAGATGAGGCCTCACCTTGAGTATTGTGAACAGTATTAGGAAAAGATGTGCTGGCATTAGAGAGGGTCCAGAGGAGGTTCACAAGGATGATTCCAGGAATGAAAGGGTTATCATATGAGGAACGTTTGATGGCTCTGGGTCTGTACTCGCTGGAATTCAGAAGGATGAGGGGAAGGTCTCATTGAAACCTTTCGAATGTTGAAAGGCTAGACAGAGTAGTAGTGGAAAGGATGTTTCCCATGGTGGGAGAGTCTAGGACAAGAGGGCACAGACTCAGGATAGAGATGTGGAGAAATTTCTTTCGCCAGAGGGTTTGTGGAATTTGTTGTCACATACAGCTGTGGAGGCCAAGTCTTTGGGCGTATTTAAGACAGATATTGATAGGTTCTTGATTGGACATGGCGTCAAAGGTTACAGGAAAAAGGCCAGGAACTGGGGTTGAGGAGAAGAGAAGAAAGGATCATACATGATTGAATGGCAGAGCAGACCCGATTGGCCAGATGGCCTAATTCTGCTCCTATGTCTTATGATCTTTTGAATCCTCGGGACTCACACCACCAGGTTCAGGAATTGCTGTTGCTCCTCAAATATCTGGCTCTTGAACCAGAGGAGATAACTTCACACAATTTCACTTGCTCTGTCACCATATTCCCACAACTTATGGACTCACTTTCAAGGACTCTTCATCTTATGTCTTTGATATTTATTGCTTTTTAAATTATTATTATTATTATTATCTCTTTTTTATTTGCAAAGTTTGTTGTCTTTTACATGCTAGTTGTTTGTCTGTCCTGCTGGATGAGGTCTTTCATTGATTCTTTCGTGTTCTTGGATTTACTCTGCATGCCCAAAGGAAAATGAATCTCAGGTTTGTCAACGGTGGTGTATATTTACCTTGATAATAAATTTATTTTAAACTTTGAAAGGACTAGAGAGAATGCATATGTGCATAGAATGTTTCCAGTTATGGAAGAGTCTAGGACCAGAGGACGCAGGCCCAGAATAGGAGAATGCCCCATTTGAACAGAGACGAGGAGGAATTTCTTTAGCCAGAGAGTGATGAACCTGTGGAATTCTTTGATACAGGCCCCCTTGGAGGCCAAGTCACTAGGTGTCTTGAAAGTGGAGGTTGATAGGTTTTTGACCTTATTGGGCAAAGGCAGGAGAATGGATTTGGGAGTCCCTCTAGTTCTTGTTTCCCCAATCCTGGAAAAATGTCTGTGTGCATTGACCCTCATGATTTTATACACTCCTGTCAGGGCACCCCTCAACCTTCTTCACTCCAGGAAGAACAGCCCCTGCCAATGCAGTCTCTTGCCTTAAGCCTGTGATCACAGTGTAGGATGATAACTGAAAGAAAATACTGCAAAAGATGAACAACATGTTGGAGGAATTTAAAGAGCAAAGGGAAGTGCTGTGTCTAAGTGAGGTAATTTCAGAGCGTTGGAAACACAAGATACTGCAGTTGCTGGGATCTGGCAGAACTCAGCAGGCTGAGCAGCTTCTCAGAATCAGAATCAGGTTTATTATCACTGGCATATGACATGAAATTTGCTAACTTAGCAACAGCAGTTCAATGCAATACATAATCTAGCAGAGAGAGAGAGAAATAATAAATTAAAATAACATAATAATAAATAAACAAGTAAATCAATTACATATATTAAATAGATTATTAAAAATCTGCAGAAACAGAAATACTGTATATTAAAAAAAGTGAGGTAGTGTCCAAAGATTCAATGCCCATTTAGGAATCAGATGGCAGAGGGGAAGAAGCTGTTCCTGAATCGCTGAGTGTGTGCCTTTAGGCTTCTGTATCTCCTACCTGATGGTAACAGTGAGAAAAGGGGTGCTGGAGTCTTTAATCATCGACAACATAAAGACCTCCTCTCTTAGCACCATTCAGGGCCCCAAACAGTCCATCCAGGTGAGGCAACATTTCACTTGTGAGTCTGTTGGGGTCATCTATTGTATCTGGTGCTCCCAGTGAGGCCTCCTCTACATCGGCGAGACCCGACGCAGATTGGGGGAACGCTTCGTCGAGCACCTCCGCTCCATCCGTCACAACAGACAGGATCTCCCAGTTGCCACCCACTTCAACTCTGCTTCACATTCCCATTCGGATATGTCTACACATGGCCTCCTCTACTGCCATGATGCGGCCAAACTCAGGTTGGAGGAGCAACACCACATATACTGTCCCCAGCCCCTTGGCATGAACATTGAATTATCCAGCTTCTGGTAATTCCCTCCCTCTCCCTTCCCCCATCCTAGTTTCACTCTGCCTCCTCCTCCAGCTGCCTATCACCTCTCATGATTCTGCCTTCTTCTAGTGCTTTCCCCTTACATTCCTACTTTGCCTATCCCCTCCCCCACACCTTGATCTTTCCCCTTACTGGTTTTTCACCTGGCACCTACCAGCCTTCTCCTTCCCACCCTCCCCCCACCTTCTTTATAGGGTCCCTGCCCCCTTCCTCTTCAGTCCTGACAAAGAATCTTGGCCCGAAAGGTTGACAGCTCGTTTCCACGGATACTGCCCAACCTGCTGAGTTCCTCCAGCTTGTTGTACGTGTTGTTTTAATAATGGAAGCTGCCATTCTGAGACACCGCTCCCTAAAGATGTCCTGGGTACTTTGTAGGCTAGTGCCCAAGATGGAGCCGACTAGATTTACAACCTTCTGCAGCTTCTTTCAGTCCTGTGCAGCAGCAACCTCCATTCCAGACAGTGATGCAGCCTGTCAGAATGCTCTTCACAGTACAACTGTAGAAGCTTTTGCGTGTATTTGTTGACATGCCAAATTGCTTCAAACTCCTAATAAAATATAGCCGCTGCCTTGCCTTCTTTATGATTACATCTGTGGAGTGAAAAGGCACCATTGCCAGATTAAGTCAAAACCCTGTATCATTGTCGTGATACTTTGGTGGTGGTGGTTGGGGAAGCAAAAGTTCAAAGTTCAAAATAACTTTTATTGTCAAAGTTCATTATACAGTTGAAGTCAGAAGTTTACATGCAACTTAGCCAAATACATTAAACTCAGTTTTTCCACAATTCCTAACATTTAATCCTAGAAAACATTCCCTGTCTTTGGTCAGTTAGGATCACTACTTTACTTTAAGAATGTGAAATGTCAGAATGATAGAAGAGAGAATGATCTATTTCAGCTTTCATTTCTTTCATCACATTCCTAGTGGGTGAGAAGTTTACATACACTTTGTTAGTATTTAGTAGCATTGCCTTTAAATTGTTTAACTTGGGTCAAACATTTTGGGTCGCCTTCCACAAGCTTCTCACAATAAGTTGCTGGAATTTTGTTCCATTCCTCCAGACAGAACTGGTGTAACTGAGTCAGGTTTGTAGGCCTCCTTGCTCGCACATGCTTTTTCAGTTCTGTCCACAAATTATTGGATTGAGGTCAGGGCTTTGTGATGGCCACTCCAATACCTTGACTTTGTTGTCCTTAAGCAACTTTTGCCACAACTTTGGAGGAATGCTTGAGGTCATTGTCTACTTGGAAGACCCATTTGTGACCGAACTTTAACTTCCTGGCTGACGTCTTGAGATGTTGCTTCAATATATCCACATATTTTTCCTTCCTCATGATGCCATTTATTTTGTGAAGTGCACCAGTCCCTCCTGCAGCAAAGCACCCCCACAACATGATGCTGCCACCCCCCCTGCTTCACGGTTGGGATGGTGTTCTTCGGCTTGCAAGCCTCACCCTTTTTCCTCCAAACATAACGATGGTCATTATGGCCAAACAGTTCAATTTTTGTTTCATCAGACCAGAGGACATTTCTCCAAAAAGTAAGATCTTTGTCCCCATGTGCACTTGCAAACTGTAGTCTGGCTTTTTTATGGCGGTTTTGGAGCAGTGGCTTCTTCCTTGCTGAGCAGCCTTTCAGGTTATGTCAATATAGGACTCGTTTTACTGTGGATATAGATACTTGTCTACCTGTTTCCTCCAGCATCTTCACAAGGTCCTTTGCTGTTGTTCTGGGATTGATTTGCACTTTTCGCGCCAAAGTACGTTCATCTCTAAGAGACGGAATGCGTTTTCTTCCTGAGTGGTATGACAGCTGCGTGGTCCCATGGTGTTTATACTTGCGTATTATTGTTTGTACAGATGAACGTGGTACCTTCAGGCATTTGGAAATTGCTCCCAAGGAAGAACCAGACTTTTTTTCCGCAATTTTTTTTCTGAGGTCTTGGCTGATTTCTTTTGATTTTGCTGGTAAACTTCTGACCCACTGAAATTGTGATGTAGTCAATTAAAAGTGAAATAATCTGTCTGTAAACAATTGTTGGAAAAATTACTCGTGTCATGCACAAAGTAGATGTCCTCACTGTCTTGCCAAACTATAGTTTGCTAATATGAAATCTGTGGAGTGGGTAAACAATGAGTTTTAATGACTTCAACCTAAGTGTATGTAAACTTCTGACTTCAACTGTATATGTCACCATAACAACCCTGAGATTAATTTTCCTGTGGGTGTACTCAGCAAGTCGATAGAATAGTAACTATAACAGAATTGATGAAAGATCAATTAGAGTGCAGTAGGCAAGACAAACTTTTCACTGGATCTCAGGATATGTGGCAATATTAATTGCCACCCAATTAGGGTGTCATAGTAATGTAGCAGTTTGCTTAATGCTATTACAGTGTGTAATAGAGTGATTTAACCGAATATGGCAGGGGGATGGGAACCAGGATGATGGAGCTGAGGATGAGCCAACAGGTTTACAAGTAGATGATGAGTCTAACATGAATGTAAGGAAGGATAAGCCAATTACTGGGTACAAATGCAGATAGAGCAAAAAGTTAAATTGTGCCACAGAGGCAAAAATTCAAAAGGGCAAAGAATGCAGTACAGAAGGCATTGTATTTAAATGCGACTAGCATTTGGAATAAGGTGAACTAACTCATGGTGCAAATAGAGATTGGTCGGTATGATGTTGTGGGCACTGAGTCATCGCTGAAAGAAGGCAAACACGAGGAAATCTGCAGAAGCTGGAAATTCAAACAACACACACAAAATGCTGGTGGAACACAGCAGGCCAGGCAGCATCTATAGGGAGAAACACTGTTGACGTTTCCGGCTGAGACCCTTCGTCAGGACTGAAAGAAGACCATAGTTGGGAGCTGAAATTTCTGGGAATAATTCACAAGGCACAGGATAGATATGCCTCATAGAGGAAGAAATTCTCAAATGGTAGGGGTAGGCAACCATGTCTGACTAGGGAAGTTAAGGACTGCATAAATGTCAAGGAAAGGGCATATAAGCTAACTCGTGAGTGGGAAGTTGGACGATTGGGAAGTTTTTAAAATCCAACAAAAGGCAACTAAAAAAGGTATAAGAAAGGAAAAGATTAAATATGACGGCAAAGAAGCTAATAATATAAAGCAGGATACCAGGAAAGACACTGGCATGGATAGAGAAATGGCTGACAGGCAGCAGGCAGTGAGTGGGAATAAAAGGGGCCTTTTCTGGTTGGCTGCCAGTGACTAGTAGAGTTCCTCAAGGGTCAGTATTAGGAATTTTCACATTGTTTGTCAATGATTTAGATAATGGAATTGATGGCTTTGTGGCAAAGTTTGCAGATGATACAAGGTAGATGAAGGGGTAGGTAGTACTGCGGAGGCAATGTGATTGTAGCAGGACTTAGACAAATTGGAAGAATGGGCAAAGATGTGGCAGATGGAACACAGTGTTGGGAAATGTATGATAATGCACTTTGGTAAAAGTAACAACAGTGCGGACTATTATCTAAATGTGGAGAAGGTTCAAACATCGGAGGTGCAAAAGGACTTAGGAGTCCTTGTGCAAGTCTCTCAGAAGGTTAATTTACAGGTTCATTCTGTGGTAAAGAAGGAAAATACAATGTTGACATTTATTTCAAGGAGAATAGAATATAAAAGCAAGGTGACAATGCTGAGGCTTTATAAAACACTAGAGCGACCACACTTGGAGTTATGTCAACAGTTTTGGGCCCCATATCTCAGAAAGGATGTGTTATCATTGGAGAGAGTCCAGAGGAGGTTCACGAGATTGATTTTGGGAATGAAGGGGTTAACATATGAGGAGTGCTTGGCAGCTTTGGGCCTGTATTGACTGGAACTTAGAAGAATGCATGGGGATCTTATTGAAACCTACCGAATGTTGAAAGGACTAAATAAGGTGGATATGGAGAAGATGTTTCCTATGATGGGGTTATCCAGAACTAGAGGGCACAGCCTCAAAATTGAGGGACGGCATTTTAGAACAGAGGTAAGCAGGAATTTTTTTTAGCCAGAGAGTAGTGAGTCTGTGGAATGCTCTGCTACAGACTGTGGTGGAAGCCAAGCCCGTGCATAAATTTCAGGCAGAAATTGATGGTTTCTTAATCGGTCAGGGCATCAAAAGATATGGCAAGGGGAGGTATATGGGGTTGAATGGGTTCCAGGACCAGCTATGATGGAATAGTGGAGCAGACTCGATGAGCTGACTGGCCTAATTATACTCCTATGTCTTATGGTCTTATAGTTCATAAGGAATTTGTACATTCTACCTGAGACTGCGTAACTCTCTTCCGGGTGCTCTGGTTTCCTCCCATGTTTCAAAGATATAGCACTTAGTAAGTTAATTTGTCACGTGGGTTTAATTGGACCAGAAAGACCTGTTACCAGGCTGTATTTTAATCAATAAATTCAATTCCAATTCCCTTTCCTATTACTAAACACCTCACACCATGGGAAATAATCTTACTATCTATGTTATCTATCCTCATGACAGTTTTATATACCAAAGCCAAGTCAGCCATTACCTTCCTTTGCTTCCCAGAAAGTAAAACCCCATCTGTCCAATTTCTCCTTGTAACTGAATTCTCCAATGCAGGCAAAATCCTGGTGAATCTCCTCTACACCATCTCCAGGCAATTGCATCTTTCCATTCTTGTGGGGGCTAGAACTGCAGGGAGCAACACAGATGTGGCTTAGCCAATGTTTTCTGAGGTCGTAATATGATGCCCCAGCTCTTAAGTTCAAAGTTCAAAGTATATTTATCATGAAACTACAATTATCACCATATACAACCTTGAGATGCATTTTCTTGTGGGCATTCACAGTAGAACTAAGTCAAAATCAATGAGAAACAATGGAGAAAGGACCACAGGACACAGCCTCGAAATAAAGGGACATCTATTTCTTTAGCCAAAGAGCAGTGTATCTGTGGAATTCATTGCCACAAGTGACTGTGGAACCCAAGTCACTGGCTATATTTAAAGCAGGGCTTGATAGATACTTCATTAGCCAGGGCATAAAGAGTTACAGGGAGAAAGCAGGAGACTGGGACTGAGAGAGAAATGGATCAGCCATAATAAAATGGCGGAGCTGACTTGATCAGAATCAGAATCAGAATCAGAATAAGACTTTAATCGCCAAGTACCTATGCACATACAAGGAATTTACTTCCGGCAGATGTTGTCTCTCTGCTCATAACAATAATAATGATAAATATAAATGAAAATATAAATTGTACATACAGGTAGTGCAATCCAAGTAATTCCAAGACAGAGAAAAGAAAATCAACGTGCAGAAGAAAACTTGCTTCTACGAAAGAAACAAACAAAAATAATAACAACTAAATAAGTAAGTAAATAATACTGACATGATTCCTTGAAAATGAGCCCATAGGTTGTGGTGTCAGTTCAGTGGTGAATCAAGTTATCCATGCTGGTTCAGGAGGCTGATGGTTGCAGGCTAATAATTGGTCCTAAACCTGGTGGCGTGGAACTTAAGGCCCCGTATCTCCTTATCATTGGTAGCAGTGATAACAGAGTATTTTCTTAACGGTGGGGCTCTTTGATCATGGATGCTGCTTTCCTGTGACTGCGTTCTTTGTAGATGTGCTCAGCGGTGGGGAGTGCATCTCCTGCGATTATGTTCATTACATTCCTCAGTGCTCTTCCATTTTACCGTGTAGGTTCTACCCTTCTTGCCCTTCCTAAACACAACACATGCTGGGATAATATTTCATTTTCCACTGTGCCGCCCTGATCTATTTCCTGATTATGCCTTTGACAGCTTTTCTATGACACCAGCAATTTTCATGTCATCTGAAAATTTACTAATCATTACTCCTACATTCACATCTGAGTCTTAATGATCAAGTTAAATTATGGGTTCTGGAAGCAATTAGGAAGACGAAAGACTCTTACACATCACTGGCATCAGCCTACATGCCATCAAGGGCATATATACAGAAAAGAGCTGGGAAAAGGCCTGCAATATCAAGAAGAACCTCACATAAGAACATAAAAACATAAGAAATAGGAGCAGGAATAGACCATCTGGCCCGTCGAGCCTGCTCCACCATTCAATAAGATCATTGCTGATCTGACCATGGACTCATCTCCATCTCCCTGCCTTTTCCCCTTAACCCTTAATTCACCTACTATGCAAAAATCTATCCAACCTAGTCTAAAATATATTTACTGAGGTAGCCTCCTTTGCTTCATTAGGCAGAGAATTCCACAGATCAATCACCCTTGAGAAAAGCAGTTCCTCCTTATCTCTGTCCTAAATCTACTCCCCTGAATCTTGGGGCTATGTCCCCTAGTTCTGGTCTCACCCACCAATGGAAAAAACTTCCCTGCCTCTATCTTATCTATCCCTTTCATAATTGTATATGTTTCTATAAGATTTTCTTTCATTCTTCTGAATTCCTATTACAGTCCCAGGTGACTCAGTCTTTCCTCATAGTCTAACCCCCTTTATCTCTGGAATCAACCTGGTGAACCTCCTCTGCACTGCCTCCAAAGCCAGTGCATCCTTCCTCAAATATGGAGACCAGAACTGCACACAGTACTCCAGGTGCGGCCTCACCAGTACCCTGTCCAGTTGCAGCATAACCTCCCTGTTCTTGAATTCAATCCCTCTGGCAATGATGGCCAGCATTTCATTTGCCTTCTTGATAGTCTGCTGCACCTGCAAACCAGTCTTTTGTGATTCATGTACAAGCACTTCCAAGTCCCTTTGCACAGCAGCAAGCTGCAATTTTACCATTTAAATAATAATCTGCTCTTTCATTTTTCTTCCAAAGTGGATGACCTCGCATTTACCAACATTGAACTCCATCTGCCAGACTCCTGCCCACTCACTTAACCTATCTATCTCTCTCTGCAGACTCTCCGCATCTTCTGCACAATTTGCTTTTCCACTCAATTTAGTATCATCAGCAAACTTGGATATACTACACTCGGAACCCCTTTTCCAGATTGTTAATGTATATTGTGAACAGTTGTGGGCCCAGCACCGACCCCTGTGGCACACCGCTCATCACTGATTGCCAACCAGAGAAACACCCATGTATTTCAATTCTCTGCTTTCTATTAGTTGACGAATCCTCTATCCATTGTAATACATCACCCCCAAGTCTATGCATCCTTATATTATGGGTAAGTCCTTTATGAGGCACCTTATCGAATCTCTTTTGGAAATCCAAGTAAATAACATCCATCTGTTCCCCTCTATCCACTGCGCTCATCACCCACATGGACTGTTTGTTGCACTCCAATCAGGGAGAAGACTACACAGCGTCAAGACAAAAACAAGTCCTTCTGCCAAGCCTGGAACATGCTGCCAGAGGAAGTGGTAGAAGCAGTTACCATGGCACAATGAAGAGGCATTTAGAAAGCCACATCTACAGGCAGGGAATGGACGAATACAGACCATGTATGGCAGATAGGATTAGTTTAACTTGGCACCATGATCAACACAGATATCATGGGCTGATGAGGGGCTGTACTATCCTTTGTCCTGTGATCTTCACGAGGAAAGATTCTGATGAGACTTGACAGGGTGGATGCATAGAAGATGCTTTGCCTGGCTGTGTTATTTAGAAGAACGTGTCAAAGTCTTCAATTAACAGGCTGGCCTGTCATGGCATGTGTTAACAAATGACTGAACCCAAGTGTTGAGGAACAGCAGACTCCCACGTTGAGACAGAAACAAGAGTTATTCATTGGCATTTCAAAAGGACATTGGTGGCTCAACTGAGTGGCACCGTGTGATGAATCATTTTCAAAGCACAAGGACTCCACAATAACCACTAATTGTGAGGGTCCTTTACATAATTGCAGTGAGCAGAAAACCCAGGCCAGTCAAAATCAACTTGTCAAGACTAAACAGAAAACTGAAGTGTTTCGTGGCCCGAGATAAGACAGCAATTACAAATAGAGGGGCACTGGCCCACGGGGCTCAAGATGCGGCCATTCAGGACTGAGATGAAGTTTCTTCCCCCAGAGTGTGACCTATCTCTGGATATTGTGGGTGTTCAATTGCCAAGCGTAATCCTGATAGATAATAAAGGAATGAAGAAGTTAGGGTCAATGTCCCTAGATCGTTCGAAGTTGCTGTACAAGGTGGTTCAGAAGGCTTATGGTGTGTTGGTCTTCATTAGTCGGGGGATTCAGTTCAAGAGCTGAGAGGTAGTTATTATTCCTGCTGCTGGTTAGGACAGTCCTTGCCCACCTTCCTGGTGGTGGTCAAGGCTTCCTTCATCATGTCATTTGTTCTTCTCGGTTTTCACTCCTGTCAGTCATGCAAGTCCTGGGTGGAGACTCAGGAATACCATTGCACTCAGATGCAGAAGGATTCTTTATTGCTATCTCCATAACAACTTTGTTTTACCAGTCAAGGATGTTAGCTCTGAGCTGAACCCCAGAACCCGGAGGACCAGTGGTATCCAGTAGTATTGGGGTATCCAGTTTTCCCCCACATTCTAAAAACGTATGGTTAGGGTTATTCACTTCTGGGTATGTTATGTGGCACCGTAAGTGTGCTGACATTTGTGGGTTGACCCCTGGCACATCCACAGATCATGGTGGTCACTGATGCAAAATTATGCATTTCTCTGTATGTTTCAACATTTCGATGTATGTGAGACAAATGATCGACTCCACTTCATCGATTAAGCAACGACGAAGATTGAAATGTCGAGGTGAATGCGGAAAGCGAGAGAGGGGTCAGAGTCTCCCTGTCAAAGATTAATACTTTGTGCTTGTATTTCTGTATGTAGCTTTCTACCTGAATAATATAAACAAGCGTAGTTAGATGTTTCTGAGCATTTGATGGTAACGTGTAATCAATGCAGATGTGAAATTGAACAAAGAGAAATTCTGTTGAAAAACAATTGGATCAATATTCTACGTCTTTAAGGTTGTTCATCAAGAAAGCTTGCATTCGATGTGCCGATCCATGGCCTCCTCTTGTGCCAAGATGAAGCTACCCTCAAGATGGAGGAGTAACACCTTATATTCCATATGGGTACCCTTCAGCCTGACAGCACGAAAATCTAGTTTTTCTTCTGGTAACAAATTCCACCACTTTTCTTCTATTCCCCATTCTGACCTTTCACTACTTCTCACTTGCCTATTACTTCCCCCAGGTCCCCTCCTCCATTCCTTTCTCCTCTGATTCACTTTCCTTTTCTATCAGATTCTTTCATCTCCAGCCCTTGACCTTACCCACCCACCTGGCTTCTCCTAACACCTTCCAGCTAACCTCTTTCCCCTTCCCTGAAGTTTTTGTATTCTGGCATCTTCCTCTTCTTTTTCAGTCGTCAGCCCGAAACGTCGATGGTCTACTCCTTTCCACAGATGCTGCCTGACCTGCCAAGATCCTCCTGCATTTTGTGCGTGTTGCTCTGTATCTCACAACTGCCTTGTTTGTGTCCTGTTCACCTCAGCACAATTACAACAGGAGAAATGTTTATGAGTTGACAGGTAAATGTCAATTTAAAGGAAAGATTAGCTCTACTTGTCATGTGTAATGAAACATACAGTGAAGTGTGTCATTTATGTCAAATCAAATCAGCAAAGATTGTGCTAGGCCACATTCCTGGCACCAACATAGCAAGCTCAGAACTCGCTGACCTTAACCCATACATCTTTGGAACGTGGGTGGAAACCGGAGCATCCAATGGAAACACACGGTCACAGGGAGAACATACACACTCCTTACAGGCAGAGGCAGGAATTGAACCCCGACCTTGCAGCTGGTGCTGTAAAGCATTACGCTAACTGCTATACCACCGAAACATGTTGCACGACAAGATTACTAGATATATCGTGCTGGAACATCATCAGCTCTTCGTGCTTTTTTTTGGCGCATTGGCCTTCATAAAGCAAAGTATTGAGTACAGGAGATGGGATGTTATGTTGAAGTTGTACAGGATGTTGTTGAGTCCATATTTGGAGTATTGTGTGCAGTTTTGGTCACGTACCTTCAGGAAGGATGTAAGTAAGACTGAAAGAGTACAGAGAAAATGTACAAGGATGCTGCTGGGTCTGGAGG
Source organism: Hemitrygon akajei (assembly GCF_048418815.1). NCBI lineage: Eukaryota > Metazoa > Chordata > Chondrichthyes > Myliobatiformes > Dasyatidae > Hemitrygon > Hemitrygon akajei. Next base: position 17,685,131 of record NC_133130.1, read on the forward strand.
ACCCGAGTTATAAGGAAAGATTGAATAGGTTAGGACTTCATTCCTCAGAATGTAGAAGATTGTGAGGAGATTTGATGGGGTATACAAAATTATGAGGGGTATAGATGGGGTAAATGCAAGCAGACTTTTTCCACTAAGGTTGGGTGGGACTACAAGCAAAGGTCATGGGTTAAGTGAGAAAGGTGAAAAGTATAAGGGGAACAAGAGGGGAAACTTCTTCACTCAGAGGGCTGTGAGAGTGTGGAATGAGCTGTCAGCTCAAGTGGTGCATGTCAGCTCTATTTCAAAATTTAGAGAAGTTTGGATAGGTACATGCATGGTCGGGGTATGGAGGACTATAATCCCAATGCAGTTTGATGGGTGTAGCAATTTACGTGGTTTCAGCATGGACTAGATTGGCCGAAGAGCCTGTTTCTGCGCTACAATTTTCTTTGACTCTTTGCTCAGAAGCAGCTATTGACTTTGATAATATTGTTATTCCATGCCATAATCTACCCATTACATCCTAGCTGAGATTTTATGTTATGTTCATTCTGTAATAGATTATTTCAAAACGATTACATTTCTGAAGCATGCCCTTTACTGTAAATAATTTACAAAGCCTTATAAAATATTTGTATAGTCATTCAGATTCAGATCCAGTTATTTATCAAACACACAGAGGAATACATCATTAGTATTAACAGCTAACACCTTAGGATGGGCCGTCCACAAGCGTCGCCACAAATTCTGATGCCAACAGCAGAGCATCGTAGGAAACAACAAGCAACTAAGCAGCAACAGCTAAACAAGCCCCTTTCCTCCCTCGCACCCACTCACACACACAGACATTTCTCCAGTCCAAGGACAGGCCTCCAGGTGACCATCCTCCAGTGGACTCGCAGATTTGAGTGCCAGCGCTTCAGCCACCTGTCTTCATCTTCTGATCGCCCTTTACCTTAGATCTTCGGTATTGACCCCGGTCTAGCCAGTGCAGGGATCCTGAACTTCAGGTCTTGAACTCTAGACTGGCTGATATTGGGACTCCAAATTGCAGGCCTTGATCTCCGGACTCACTGATTCTCGTACAGGGGGTGCGGGGGGGTGGGGGGGGGGGGTGTCGGTACTGCTTCTTGAGCTTCCTGGCCACATGGGCATCTGATCCCAGTACCTACGACCTGGGGAGGATCTGCAACTCCTCGTCCACAGCATTGTCCAGCCTGACGCCCACAGGAGTCCTTTGTCACATGACCTGATATAAGTTTGTCAGAGACATTGATAGGGTAGACAGTCAGAATCCTTATCCCAGGGTAGAAATGGCTTGTACTGGAGGGCATAAATTTAACGTGAGAGGAGGAAAGTTTGAAGGGGATATACGGAGATACTGGTACATTGATAAGTTAGTTTATTATTGTCACATAAGGCCATAAGCCTTAGGAGCAGAATTAGACCATTCAGCCCATCAAAACCGCTCTGATATTCCATAATGGCTGATTTATTATCCCTCTCAACCCCATTCTCCTGCCTTCTCCATGACTAATTAAGAACCTATCACCATCTGCTTTAAATATTTCCAATCTCTTGGCCTTCACAGGCACTGTGATTCAGTGAAAGACTTGTCTTTTATTCCATCACCCCTTACAGATCAATTTATTACCATAAGACCATAAGACATAGGAGCACATTTAGGCCATTTGGCCCATCTAGTCTGCTCTTCCATTCAATCATGGCTGATCTCTAACTCTACCTCTTTCAGAAACTGCTGTACTACGATGGTATACAGAGTAAAACAATAACGGAATGAAGTTTTCTGGTACAGAGGAAGTGCAGTGCAGAGAGAACAGTAAGGTGCAAGATGCATTACTGTCACATCTACTGAGGTAGAGTGAAAAACTTTATTTTGCACGCCGTCCATACAAACAATTTGTAACCAGTGCACTGGGGTTGTTCAGGGGGAAGCAATAACAGAATGCAGAATGAAGTGTTCCATTGGTCGAGGAAGTACAGTGCAGGAAGACAATAAGGTGAAATTATGTAGCAAGGTACATAGGGAGGTCAAAAATGCCCTTTTCATACTGGAGAAACATTAAATACTCCTTGGGCCTGGTGACATGCGCTTTCAGGCTTTTGTTTCTTCTGCCCGAGGGGAAAGTGGATAAAGTAGAAGTTCAAAGTAAATTGATATCAAAGTTCATATACGTAACTATCAGATTTATTTTCTTCTGGGCATACTCAATAAATCCAATAACCATAATATAATCATAAGACCACAAGACATAGAAGCAAAATGAGGCTGTTCAGCCCATCAAGCCTGCTCCACCGCTTCATCATGTCTGGCCCAGTTCCATCTCAAACCCATTCTCCTACTTTCTCCCTATAACCTTCCACTTCCCGATTATTCAGGAGCCTATCAGCTTCCGCCTTAAATGCACCCAGTGAGCTGGCCTCAACAACCACTTGTGCCAATATATTCCACAGATTCACCACCCTTTGGGTAATGAAATTCCTCCTCATTTCTGTTCTAAATGGACATCCCTCTATTTTGAGGCTGTGCTCTCTGGTCCTAGACGCTGCTCATATGATAACCTTTAATGCCTGTTGATATTAATTATATTTATATAATTTGGCATATTCAGTTACATTTTGTTCTACATATTGTTTGTCTTATTATTCTTAATTTTGTATCTAAATTTATGACGATAATTGATTATCTTGGCAATCTATTTTAAAACACTTTGAGCCTGCATAAGACCATAAATCCATAAGACAGAGGAGCACAATGAGGCCATTTGATCCATTGAGTCTGCTCCAGCTGATCCTTTTCCCTCTCAACCTTATTCTCCTGCCTTCTTCTCATAGCCTTTCATGACCTGACTAAGCAAGAACCTATCAGCTTCCGCCTTAAATGCACCTAGTGACCTGGCCTCCACAGCTACCCGTGACAACGAATTCCACAGGCTCACTATCCTCCGGGTAATGAAATTCCTACTCATCTCTGTTCTGAATGGACATCCCTCTATTTTGAGGCTGTGCCTTCTGGTCCTAGACTCCCCCACCAAAGGAAACATCCTCTTCACGTCCACTCTGTTTAGGCCTTTCAACATTCGATAGATTTCAATGAGATCCCTCCTCGTTATTCTAAATTCCAGCAAGTACAGGCCTAGAGCCTTCAATCACTGCTCATATGATAAACCTTTCATTCCCCCTCCCCCTCCTACTTTCAAATCTCTTACTATCTTTTCTTTCAGTTAGTCCTGACGAAGGGTCTTGGCCCGAAACGTCGACAGTTCTTCTTCCTATAGATGCTACCTGGCCTGCTGCGTTCCACCAGCATTTTGTATGTGTTTCTTGAATTTCCAGCATCTGCAGATTTCCTCGTGCTTTCATTCCCAGTTTCATTTTTGTGAACCTCTTCTAAAATGTCACCAATGTCAGCACATCTTTTCTTAAATAAGGTACCCAAAACTGCTCACAATATTCCAAGTGAGGTCTCGCCAGTGCCTTATATATTCTAGTCCTCTTGAAATGAATACTAACATTACATTCACCTTCCTCACCACCATTTCAACCTGCAAATTAGCCTTTAGGAAATCTTGCTCGAAGGCTCCCAAGTCCCTTTGCATCTTGGATTTTTGAATTTTCTCCCCGTTTAGAAAATAGTTTATGCTTTCATTCATTCTATCAAAGTGCATGACATTACACTTCCCAAGAACTGTAATTCATCTGCCACCATTTTGCCCATTCTCCTAATCTGTCTTGATCCTTCTGCAGCCTCTCTGCTTCCTCACACTACCTGCCCCTCCACCTATCTTTATCTTGTATGCAAATGTAGCCATAAAACCATCAATTTTATCATCCAAGTCATTGACAAAAAGGAGGTCCCATCACAGACCCATGTGGAACACCTCCAGTCGCTGGAATCCAATCCAAAAAGGATCCCTTTATTTCCAAGTCTTTGTCTTCTGCTAGTCAGCCTAAGCTCTATCTATACAAGTATCTTTCCTGTAATACCCTGAGCTTTCAACTTGTTTGGCACCCTCATGTGTGGCACCTTGTCAAAGGTCTTCTGAAAATCCAAGCATACAACATCCAATGATTGTCCTTTGTCTACCCTTGTTATTTCTTCAAAGAATTCCATCAGTTTTGTCAGACAAGATTTTCCCTTAAGGAAACCATGCTGACTGTGACCTATTTGATCATGTGTCTCTAAGTACCCTGAGACTGCATCCATAACAATCTTCCCAACCACAAGGGTTGACTAAATGTGCTATAATCTCCTTTTCTGCTGCCTCCCTTGCATTCTTGAAGTGTGGAGTAACATTTGCAATTTTCCAGTCCCCTGGAACCATACCAGAATCTATTGATTCTTGAAAGATCATTACTAATGCATCACATGTCTTCATCCATCTCAATGAAAGACTGCACCAATGGGGCAGTCAATCAGTGTGAAAAAGACTGCAAATTGTCCAAATATGAAAAGAAAGAAATAATAAGAAGAAAACAAACATCGAGAACATGAGATGAAGTGTCTTTGAAAATGTATCCAGAAGTTGTTTGAACAGTTCAGTGATGGGACAAGGGAAGTAAAGAATGTCCAGTGTAGATGGAGTCTTTGGTTATGTGTACCTGTTCTACACTTCCACTGTAGCTGTTATGCTTTATTCTGCATTATTATTGTTTTACCTTTTTCAATACACTGTTAACTAAATTGATCTGTATGAACGGCAGTCGTGTAAAGGTTAGCCTGACATTATCACAGCGCAAGGCATTCTGGAGTTCGGAGTTCAATTCCAGCACTCCCTGTAAGGAGTTTGTACATTCTCCCCATGAACTGCATGGGTTCCCTCCACGTGCTCTGGTTTCCTTCAACTGCCCAAAAACATGCTGGTTGGTAGGTTATTTGGTCATTGTAATTTGCCCTGTAATTAGACTAGTCATGGAGTCATAGAGAAACAGGCCCTTTGGCCCATCTAGTCCATGCAAGAACCATTTAAACTGCCTACTCCCATTGACCTGCACTGGGACCCTAGCCTTCCATATCCCTACCATCCATGTAGCGATGCAAAGCTCTCTTAAACTTTGAAATCGAGTTCACATGCACCACTTGTGCTGGCAGCTCATTTTTCACACTCTCCCGACCCTGAGTGAAGAAGTTTCCCCTCATATTCCCCTTAAACTTCTCTCCTTTCACCCTTAACCTTTAACCCCTGCTTGTAGTCCCACCCGACCTCAGTGGAAAAAAGCCTGCCTGCATTTATCCTATCTATATCTCTATCAAACCTCCTCTCAGTTTTTTACATTCTAAGGAGTTAAGTCCTAACCTATTCAATCTTTCCTAATAACTCAGGTCCTTTGGATCTCAGGTCTCTGTACTCTTTCAACCTTGTTTACATCTTCCTGTAGGTAGGTAAACAAAACTCTACACAATTCTCCAAATTAGGCCTCAACAAAGCTCTGTGGAGAAAAGTGTTAAAATAGGTGGTATGCTGAGCAGTGTGGCACTGGATTGGGTTGTTCTGCATTGTGTCTCCAAACAAATAAGCAAAAATGAACAAATAAATAAGCAATACACAAGGCAAGCTTTTCACTCTATCTCAGTACATTCAAAATTCAAAGTAAATTAATTATCAAACTACATATACGTCATCATAAACAACCCAGAGGTTTGATTCCTTGCAGATATACTCAGTAAATCGAAGAACCATAATAGAATCAATGAAAGACCACGCCCAACAGAGCAGACAAGGAACCAATGCGCAAAATACAAACTGTGCAAATACAAAATGAAAACAGAAATAATAATAATAGTAAATAATTAAGAAATAAATATTGAGAACACAAGATGAAGAGTCTTTGAAATTGAGTCCGTAGGTTGTGGGAACAGTTCAGTGATGGGGTAAGTGAAATTGAGTGAAGTTATCCCTATTGGTTCAAGAGCCTGATGGTTGTGGATGGGTGATATGTGGCAATAATAAATTAATTAAAAGTCAGTTGCAAAGTAGTTAGCTTGCATGTGGCCCTCAACAGCTCCTAGCTTCAGCCTGCGAATCAGGTCAAAGACAAAGTAAATTTATTATCAAAGCATGTATATGTTAAAAAACATAGAAGCATAGAAAACCTATGGCACAATACAGGCCCTTCATCCCACAATGCTGTGCCAAACATGTCCTTACCTTAGAAATTACCTAGGGTTGCCCATAGCCCTCTATTTTCTAAGCTACATATATCTATCCAGGAGTCTCTTAAAAGACCCTATTGTATCCGTCTCCACCACAATCGCCAACAGCCCATTCCATGCACTTTTGGCATAAAAGACTTACCCCAGACATCTCCTCTGTACCTACTTACAAGCACCTTAAAACTGTGCCCTCTCACTTTGGCCATTTCAGCCCTGGGGAAAAGCCTCTGACTATCCACATGATCAATGCCTCTTATCATCTTATATACCTCTATCAGGTCACCTCTCATTCTCCGTCGCTCCAAGGAGAAAAGACCAAGTTCATCCAACCTGTTCTCATAAGGCATAATCCCCAACCCAGGCAACATCCTTGTAAACCTCCTCTGCACACTTTCTATAGTTCCCACATCCTTCCTGTAGTGAGGTGACCAGCACTGAGCACAGTACTCCAAGTGGGGTCTGACCAGGGTCCTGTACAGCTGCAAGAAAATTATTCTCAAGTTCATATGAGTCATAGGGATGACTTACAGTGGACTGAAAAGCTTGAGCATATAGACATTAAGAAGGGAAAATAAAGAAAAACAATAGAAATTATAAAAAGCTATGTATAAACAAAGACTGACAAGTAATCAATGTGCAAAAGATGACAAATAATACAACTAATTTAGAAATTCTGAGGACATGAGTTGTAGACTCCTTGAAAGTGAGTTTATACATTGTGGGATCAGTTCATTGTTGAGGTGAGTGAAGTTTTCCACGCTGCTTTAGGAGCCTGGTGATTGGAGGGTAGTAATTGTTCTTGAACCTAGTAGTGTGGGACCTAAGCCTCTTCTATCTCCTGGCTGATGGTAGTAGTGCTAAGCAAACATTACTTGAATGATAGGAGTCCTTGATAATAGATGCTGCTTTCTTGTGGCAGCACACCTTGTAGCAGTGCTTGAAATGACCATTCTCACAAAGTTTCTGTGTTATTATCACATGGAAAAATAGTGAAACCGTTAAGTGAACATGGTTTGCCTTATCACGAGATATTCAAAAGCAGGTCTTTATTTAACTACACGGCCTGGTTAGTTTTAAAATGCCAATACAGAATTTGGGTGCAGGGTCTCTTCCATCTCTTCCAAGGGAGGTGTAAGGCACTCCTTCCCTCTGTTAGACTGAATGTCACCCTTGGGCAAGGTGTGGCACCTGCTTAGCCCCCTGATCAGGGTCACCTGAAGCCATGGGAGCAGCTGGTGCATAACACAAGTCCTGGTTATGCAGCCATTGAACCAGGCAGAGTACTGTTAGTGGCAGCAGTCACCCATTTTGTAAAGACACTGCCCAGAAGAAGGCAAAGGCAAACCTCTTTTGCCAAAAAATTTGCCAAGAACAATCATTGTCATCGATAGGCCATGATTGCCCATGTCATACATCACTCCACATAAAGAATGTATAAAATACAAGACTGGCTTGACGCTGTCTTTCCACTCTATTCTGCAGTAACTCCTCATGGTGCTAACATCCATAGAAGGTGTTACGGTATTACAGACTAATTAGGTGTATGAAATACAAAGCAAAATCAAATAAAATTGATTGAACAAGTCTGGTTCTGTTTAACACCATAAATAGCCCAGATTGATTTTTTCCCTGATTAACCGTGAGTGCTAATGCTTTAATTTGTTCACCTAGTTTATGTTGCTTTTGCCTTTAGTTTCTAATACCCAAATCAATTAAAACCCATTTCTGTCTTCTTTAATCAAAATCCATCTGTTGTTTAGAAGCTATAAATTGACTAGAAACTCTGCTTCTCTGTCCTCAGTTGCTGCTTGATCTGCTGCATATATCTAGCTGTTTTTATTCAACTTTTAATTCAATATGAAGTTCAAGTTCAGGTTGATTGTACACATGTATACAGGTAAATGAAACAATGTTCCTCTGGGACCAAGGTGCAAACACAGTTGATGTATCACATACAGCACAGAAAGTAAAATTAGTACAATAATATGAGTAGATAGTAAAAATAAATATTCTGCAGTGTACACAATAACAAAGTGCATATTTGACATATAGTTGACTATACAACTGTAACAATGTGCACTGGCAATGTTGAAACCTGAGTACAGAGGGAAAACAGACTCTGATATAACAATGGTGAGTACCGTTTATTTACAAGAATTCGAACAGAACATAAGGACGTAAGACCATAAAATATAGGAGCAGAATTAGGGCATTTGGCCCATTAAGTCTGCACCGCCATTTAATCATGGTGGATCTATTTTCCCTCTCACCTCAATACTTCTGCCTCCTCCCCATGTCCCTACATGTCCTGACTAATCAAGAATCTATCAACCTCTGCTATAATTGTACCTAATGAGTTGGCCTTCATGGCTGCTTGTGGCAATGAATTCCACCAATTCACCAATCTGTGGCTAAGGAAATTCCTCTTATCTCCATTCCAAATAGATGCCCCTCTGTTCTGAAGCTGTGTCCTCTGGCCTTAGGCTCCCCCTCCCTAGGAAACATCCTTTCCACATCCACTCTGTTGAGGCCCTTCAACATTCAATAGGTTTCAAATAGACCACCCCTCATTCTTCTGAATTCCAGGGAGTAGAGAAACAGAGCCATCAAACACTCCTCATATGAAAAGCCTTTCAAACCTGGAATCATACTTCTCGACACTGTATTCCATCAACACACAAAATGCTGGTGGAACGCAGCAGGCCATCTGCTACTTATTTTTCCCAGTCTCCCAATCTGTCTAAGTCCTTCTGCAGCCTCTCTATTTCCTCAAAACTACCTGCCCCTCCACCTATCTTTGTATCATCTGCAAACCTGGACACAAAATCAACAATTCCATCATCCAAATCTTTGACATATAACATAAAAAGAATCAATCCCAAAACAGACACTGGTGGAACACTACTAGTCACCAGCAGCCAACCAGAAAAGACTCCCTTTATTTCCACTCATTGCCTCCTGCCAATCAGCCATTGCTCTATCCATGCTTGAATCTTTCATAAATATCATGGGCTCATAGCTTGTTAAGCAGCCTCATGCATGGCACCTTGCTAAAGGCCTTCTGAATGTCCAAGTACACAACATTAATGAATTCTCCTTTGTCTATTCTGCTTGTTATTTCTTCAAAGAATTCCAACAGATTTGTCAGGAAAAAATTTCCCTTAATATTACTCTTCAATATTATTTTCTAGTCTACCTTCATATTCTATCTTTTCCTTCTTTATGATTTTTTTAAAGTTACCTTCTGCTGGTTTTTAAAAGCTGCCCAATCCTCTAACTCCTTTATTGTCTGCCCTCTCTTTAGCTTTTATGTTGGCTTTGAATTCTCTTGTCAGTCACAATTGCATCATCCTGCCCTTAAAATACTTCTTCCTCTTTGGGATGTATCCATCCTGCACCTTCCGAATTACGTCCTGAAATTCCAGCCATTACTGCTCTGACGTCATCCCTGCTAGTGTTCCCTTCCAATCAGCTTTGGTCAGCCCCTCTTTCATGCCTGTGTAATTCCCTTTACTCTACTGAACAATGGCGACTTGGCCATGCAAAACCACAAGAAACATGAGTGATTATCAGGCACTAATGAACAAAACAAGTAGCACAGAATCCATGAGTCCCTCAAAATCAATTTTAACAAACTTAAAACAGAAAGCGCCAGGAAGCAGCACTACAAAGCCCGAGTCACTCAAGAAAAAACACAAAGAACTCTAAGCGATTCATGTCTCTCATAAACAACAATTAACCAGTTCAGGTGTTCTAAAAGCCTTGGAGTCCAATGCTCTCCAACTCCCTGCACAGTTCCCAAAGAGCTCAATACAACAACAGTATACAGCAACTGGCCTTGTCATAAGTAACAGGTCCTTGGTGGTAGAAGGGTGTTCAGAAATCTCACATCCTGGGGGAAGGAGCTGATACCAAACCTAGAGTTCTTGTTCTGATACTGAGGTATGTTATACATGATGGCAGAGATTGTGGGACAGAGGGAGGGGCTCTTGAAAATGCTGAGGGCTCTGCAAAATGCAGCACTTCTGGTGTATGTCCTCCACTGGAGGGGGTTGGGGGTGAGAGACCCTAATGATTCCCTCAGATGTCCTCACAATCCATTGCAAGGTCTGGCACTCACATGCCTTGCAAGTCCCCTACCAGACAATGATACAGCTGGTCGGGACACTCTCAATGGTGCTCCTGTGCGATGTGGTTAGAATGAGTCTGGGTAGCCGCTCTTGCTTCAGTCTGCTCAGGAAGTGGAGGTGCTGCTGTGCTTTCTTGACATTATTCCTTAATAATAAGAGGAACTCAGCTTTTGTCTGTGAAGTTGTCTGTGTCTGAATAGACTTCTGCAAATTTCAGCAGATGTACGGTCAGATGATTCCGACTGGTTGCATCACAGCCTGGTGCGGAGGCTCCAACGCACAGGACTACAAGAGGCTGCAGACGAGTGTTGACCCAGCCAGCTCCATCACAGGCATAAGACCATAAGGTATAGGAGCAGAATTAGGCCTTTTGGCCCATCAAACCTGCTTCGCCATTTCATCATGGCTGATCCATTTGCCTCTCAGCCCTAGTCTCCTGCCTTCTCACCATAACCCTTCATACCTTGACTGATCAAGAATCTATCAACCTCAGCCTTAAATATACATAAAGACTTGCTTTCCACAATGAATTCCATGGATCCAGCACTCTCTGGTTAAAGAAATTCCTAGTCATCTCCATTCTAAATGGTCTATTCTGAGTCTGTGCTCTCTGGTCCTTGACTTCCCTACTGTGGGAAACATCCTCTCCACATCCACTCTATCAAGCCTTTCAACAGCCGATAGATTCAATGAGATTCTTCCTCATTCTTCTGAATTTCAGTGAGTACAGGCCCAGAGCCATCAAGCACCCCTATAATCGTTGGAATGTTTAAGAGGCAGTGGCTCAGTAAGGCAGCTTCCAAAATCAAGGACCCTCACTACCCAGGTCATGCCCTCTTCTCATTACTACCATCATGGAGGGGGTACAGAAGCCTGAAGATCTACACCACTGAGTCAGATCAGCTTCCTTCCCTGCCATCAGGTTTCTGAATAGTCCATGAAGACTACTTCATGATTCCTTTATTTTTCTGCATGATGTATTTACGTTTGTAATTTATAGAAATTTTATTTAATTGTACAGATGCCACCAAACAAAATTCACAGCCACTAAGCCAGTAGTGCTGAGACCCATGAGACAGTGTTAGACTATTGTGACCTAACTTGGCATATGAAATAAAAAACCAAATCAGATTAAAAAAAATAATTGAACAAGTCTTAGCAACACACACAAAATGCTGGAGGAACTCATCAGGCCTGGCAGCATCTATGAAAAGAAAGGCAGTTGATGTTTCGAGTGAGTCCTGCTGACGGGTCTCAGCTTGAAATGTCGAGTGTACTTTTCTCTGTAGATGCAGCCTGGCCTGGTGAGTTCCTCCAGCATTTTGTGTATGTTGCTTAGATTTCCAGCATCTGCAGATTCTCTCTTGTTTGTGAATAAGTATTCTTCCATTTGGTACTACAAATTGCCTGGATTGATTTTCTTCCTGAATAACTCATGGTGACTAGGTAGCAATGTGCCTGGCATAACGCTTTATGACTGTAAGATTGGGGTTCAATTCCTGCCACTAAGGAGGTTATACTTTCTCCCCATGACTGTGTGGGTTTGCTCCGAGTGCTCTGGTTTCCTCTCAGATTCCAAAGACGTGCGGGTTAGGGTAGTCACCTGTGGTACAGTATAAGCTATGTTGTTGCCAGAAGCATGGCAACGTTTGCGGGCTGCCCCCGGCACAGTGACAATGTTGGTTGTTGACACATTTCACTGTATGTTTCGGTTTTAATATACATGACAAATAAAGCTAATCTCTTAAAAAAATCTTTCAGAAGACATGTAAATTCCACACTGTGACAACACCGAATATCTGGCTTGAACCCAGGACCCAGCGGTGGCGTGGTGGTGCGGAGGTTAGCACAACACTTCATAGGGGGTTGAACATTGTCCCTGGGTTTCTTCCAGGTGCTCCGGTTTCCTCCCACACTCCAAAGACGCACTGGTTGGCCGGTTAATTGGTCATTGTAAATTGCCCCATGATTAGGCTGGATTAAATTGGAGGTTGGTGGGTGGAGAGGCTTGAAGGTCTGGAAGAGCCCGTTCTGCGTTCCATCTCAATAAATAAATTAATAAATTCCAGCTGCTTCACTGTGTTATCCACTGTGTAGATATCCTACTTCTCTCCTGTAAAGTTGGGATCACGACAGTCTAGTTGCAAACGACAAGGGAAGAGTACAAGATATATATCTGCCTTTCACATCCCTGTAAGGGTTTGTCCCCTACAGTGCACCGTTGCTGAGACCACTGAGGACTGGCAGAATTTATTTATTTAGAGATACAGCATGGACCAGGCCCTTCTGGCTCAATGCATTGCACTGCCAGCAACCCAGCTACTTAACTTTAGCCTAACCACAGGGGGCTTCCATCAGGTTGCTATAGCAGGTGCTGATAGTGAGGATAAGCTCCCACTACTTATTAAATGTTCCCAATGCAGGTGTCTTAAATAGCCTCTGACCACCAAGTCCAGCTCCTGGCCTGGACATGTGACTTAGCTACTAAGCCCAGCAAAACAGTTTCCACTGACAGGAGAAATGGCCAAGGCAGGTCACTGGTGCATTAAAACCAGTTGCTTCAGGCAGCCGAGGCTCGTAGGCCATGTTTGGCAGCTCATCCAGGAGGAAGAGAACTTTGTTCTCAAACCTCTGCTGCCTTGTGGCTATACCCACTCATGGGGAGGGCTTTGGGAGTAAACCTCAAAGGGAAAATCCAGAGCTGGAGTCCCTAAAGCAGTCCAATGTTGAGTTCAATGCATACTGGCAACTTCTGTGACACCGCTGGGGCTGAACTGTATTGGTCGCTGCTGTTCCTTTGGATTCATCTGCTGCGTGGGCAACAGCTTGCTCTCCATATCATCTTGACCTGGCTTGCATGTTATTTATACATGTGGGACACAACATTCATGGTCAACACCAACCAATGGAGGGCCTCAAATCACAGACAATTTACAATAACCTATTAACCTAATAATCTATTAACCGGTACATCTTTGGGCTGTGAGAAGAATCCAGAGCACGCAGAAGAAACCCACGTGGTCATGGGGAGAGTGTTAAGACTGATTACAGACGGTGCTGGAATTGAACTCTGAACTCCAACGACCTGAGCTATATAAGCATTGGGCTAAACGCCACGCCATCGTGGCACCCCATGATATATCTGACTCAGATGTGACCTGAACTTTAGGTGAACGTATTTTGCATCATGAAGTGGTGTAAGATATCATGGGGAGAATGTACAACCTCCTTACATATGTTGTTGGAATTAAACTCCGAACTCCAATGGCTTGAGCTGTACTAGCGTCATACTAACCACTATGCTACCGTGGTGCCCACTAATTTAACCTCTGAAGTTGCCAAGGGCAACCATTGGAAAATACAGTAGTACATGAAAGTAATCCAACTAAAAATGCAATTATATTGTGGAGTGCACATAATCTGTGTTCAATGACATTTCATGTTCTTTCATTTATTAATCTCAATGGAAAACAAAGCAGGAACAATGCACAGAAGATACTGGAGGAACTCAGCAGGAAAAAGAAGTGAAAGGGTTGACTATTTTCCAAACGGTGAGAAAATTCAAAAATCTGAGGTTCAAAGAGACTTGGGAGCTGGCGTCGGGGAAAGCAAATGTGATGTTGGCATTCGTTTCGAGAGGACTGCAATATAAAGGCAAGGATGTAATGTTTGGGTTTATAAAGCACTGGTGAGGCCTCACTTGGAGTATAGTGAATAGTTTGGAGCCCCTTATCTAAGAAATTATGTGCTGACATTGGAGAAGCTTCAAAAAATGTTCACGGAAATGGTTCTGTGATTGAAAGGCTTATCATATGAGGGGCATTTGATACTCACTGGAATTCAGAAGAATGGAGGGGGGGGGGAATCTCATTTGAAACCTATCAAAGGGTTTCGAATGCCCTTGATAGACTGAATGTGGAGTGGATGTTTCCTATTGTGGGAAAGTCTACGACCAGAGGAGGCAGCCTCAGAATAGAGGGATGTCCATTTAGAATGGAGATGCGGAGGAATTTCTTTACCCAAAGAGTAGTGAATCTGTGGAATTAAGACAGAGGTTGATAAATTCCTGATTAGTTGGGGCATGAAGGGATACAGGGAGAAGGCAGGAAATTGGGTCTAAAAGGGAAATGGGTCAGCCTTGATGAAATAGCGGAGCAAACTCGATGAGCCAAACGGCCTAATTCTACTCCTATACCTTACGGTCTTACATTCATGCAGCATCTGTGGAGGGGAATAAACAGTCGACATTTTGGGTCAAGGCCCTTCATGAGATCTGGAAGGGAAGGGGCAGAAGCCAGAATACGAAGTGACTCACACAAAAAATGCTGAAGGACCTCATAAATCTGGTAGAAGGGAAATAAATGGTCAATGTTTCAGACCGAGACCCTTCATTGGCCTGACCTGCTGAGTTCCTCCAGCATTTTTTGTGTGTTAATCTGGATTTTCAGCTCCTGAATTTCTTGTGTTTATGAGAAAGAATAAGAAGGGGGAACGGAGGGGGAGGAGCACTAGCTAGCTGGCATATAATCGGTGAGACCAAGTGAGGGAGAAGGTGAGTGGAAAGGGAGGGAGGGATGAATTAAGAAGTTAGGAGGTGATAAGTAGAGGAGGTAAAGGAATGAAGAAGAAAGAATCTTATAGGAGAAGACAGTGGACATGAGAGAAAGGGATAATGGGTATGGAGAGACTGCCATGTTGGAAAAGTAATCTGTTGGTTCTTTTGTTCAGATTAATACCATCCACAAACCCATAAGGAAGCTCAAATCACAGTTTCTGCAGGCCAAAGATGACCTGGGACTCAGGTTGGCTGGTGTTTACAGGATTCCCTGTGAATGCGGAGCAGTGTATATCGGCCAGACGGGACGCACGGTGGAAATCTGTATCAAGGAGCACAGGAGATGAATCCGTTTGGGTTAACCGGAAAAATTGGTGGTAGCAAAACACTGCATTCACAAAGGTCCTAGAATTGGCCTCAATGGCACAAAACTATTGTGTCGCACTAATGGTTTTTGGAATAAAACTAGTGGAAAAGAATTTTATCAAAGGTCTTGCTCCAAGTAAGAACTGGAATTCAATTGTAAACAAGGTGCGACAGTGGGAAACTCATTGGATGAGGACTAACCAATCAGGAGGGATGGACTAGGGGGCATAAATACCACCAGACTAGACATGCCCAGGCATCATCCCTGAAGAAGATGAGAGAGTTTATAATCGAAATGTTGGTTTATTTATCATAAGCGCCGGGAAAGCACCGGATGAATGATGATTCAAGATAATTCAAAAGATCCTTTTTCACTTATTGGAAGGCATTCTAAGGGACCGGAAATATAATTTATCCTACCTATACCCTCATAATTTTGTATCATTGTACCCCTATCTAATGTCCACTCATTCTCTACCTTCGCTTTTTCAGCAGCTGCTACTTTACCAGCCATCATGAATTGAACATGATGCAGTCTCACCAATGTCTTGTCAGGCTCCAACATAACATCCCAACTTTTGTATGTGGTGCCCTTGGCTGATGGAGGCCAGTGAGCCGGAAGCCTATATTACCACCTGTCTACCTGCAACAGCAATTTCAGGGAACTATTGGGGCAAGTACCCAAACAATATCCCTGAGAGTGCACTGGTTGAAATTTTGGAGATTTTTTGACTGTCCAATAACATCATTTCAACTCCTTACTCTTGAAAAATACACTCAGTGTCCACTTTATTTAGGACCCCCATTCCAAATAAAGTAGCCACTGAGAGTATGTTCGTGGTCTTTCGCTGCTGTAACCCATCCACTTAAAAGTTTGACATGTTAGGCATTCAGAGATGCTCTTCTGCACACCACTGTTGTAATGCTTGGTTATTTGAGTTACTATCACCTTCTTGTCAGCTTAAACCAGTCTGACCATTCTCCTCTGACCTCTCCCTTTAACATTTTGTCCACAGAACTGGCACTAACCAGGATGTTTCTCTGCTTTTGCACCATTCTCTGTAAACCCTAGAGACTTCTGTGCGTGAGAATCCCAGGGGATCAATACTTTCCGAGATACTCAACCCGACCCATCTGGCACCAACAATTATTCCACAGTCAAAGTCATTTAGATCACATTTCTTCCCCATTCTGATATCTGGTCTGAACAACAACTGAACCTCTTGCCCATGTTTGCATGCTTTTATGCATTGGGTTGCTGCCACTTGATTGGCTGCTGTGATACTCATATTAACGAGCAGCTGCACAGGTGTACCTAATAAAGTGGCCACTGAGTGTAAGCAGTAGTTAAATTGGATTTAAACCACATTGCGGATAGCAGCAGGTTTTCTCTCAAGCTGTTTATGGAGCAGCAGATAATGAAAGCATTATGACTGGTGCACAGTTTGCCTGGAGCTATTTGCCAGAGGGTAACAGTTCACTTCCCAGATAAGACGGTATTGCCTCTGTAATCCATTGGGTGGGAAGATAATTGCATGCTGGATTTGTTTGGTGTAATCTACCATTTCGGTCAGTCGCTGAGTTTTCCTCCGCATTACATCCTTTCCAAATGGATCTCCCTTGTGGGTACAAGGAAGACGAGTCAGCATCTCCATTTTCTTCAAAGTTTGAGGAGATTCAGCAGGTCATCAAAGACTCTGACAAACTTCTACACATATATAGTGGAAGGCATTATGATTGGTTGCAAACTGGCCTGCTATTGGAACTTCAGTGCACAGGAACACAGTGGACTCAGCCAGATCCATTAGGGGTACAGCTCTTTTCACACTTGAGCAACATCTACAAAATATGATGTCAAAGCAAGATGACATCTATCAGGGACTCCACCATCCAAGTCACTAATGATGGCATGTATCTCACTCCACATGGTCCAACTCCATCTACAAGTTTGCAGATGTCATCACCGTGGTGAGTCATATCTCAAATAATGATTGAGTCAGAGTATGGGAAAGAAATATAAAGCTTAGTCCCATAGTGTCATGACAACAACCATTCCCTCAATGTCAACAAACGAAACAACTGGGCGTTGACTTTAGGAAGGGAGATGGTGCACAGGTTCCTGTTTAAATAAGTGGTGCTGAGGTTCAAACGATTGAGAACTTCAGTGTGAACATCACCAATAACCTGTCCTGAATTAAGATCGTTGATGTCACAGCCAAGAAAGCTCACCAACACCTCTACCTCCTCAGGAATTTGGCATGTCCCTGTTGACTCTTACTAATTTTTTTTGATGCATCATAGAAAGCATTCTGTCTAGATCCATTACGGATTGGTATCGTAACTGTTCTGCACGCGAGACTATGCAAGAAACTGCAGAGAATTATGGACACAGCTCAGCACATCATGGGAACCAGCTTCCCTGCGTGAACTCTGGAGGGGAGGTTGATTTACGTGTACTGGCTTTGTAATGGACTGAGGTGCAAAGAGCTTACTTTCATGGTATTTATACCCCGTGTGTGTACCTGTGACAATGATCTTGAACTGGAACTTGAAGCAACAAGAGCACCCATTTATAGGGATCCCATATTTTACCCTCATTTCTCCCCCTCCCCCTTCAGTTTCTACCACTCAGTCACACACCAGGGGTGACATACAGTAGTCAATTAAACCTCCAACACATCCATCCAGCTTTTCGATATGAGAGGAAACCACAGTAGCCAGAGGAATCCCACGCAGTGACAGTGCAAACTCCACCCAGCCAGCAGTGATGGTTGGATTTGAGCCGCGTCACTGGAGCTGTGATACACCACATCTCTGTCACGTTGCTGTTTGCTCGCTCTGCACAGAATGTCTTCTGCCTACTGCATTACAATAATTGCTGCGCATCCGGAGGGAGCTTACTGACGTCATGGAATATATTCTGCTTGCTTTGTTGTCTAATTCAAAAGTTGTATCTTATCAGCTAGGACAAAACGTGCGGTCAAGATGACAACAAAATAGTAACATAATGTTGAAATGAATTCAGAATCATTATATTTGTAAGAAATAATTAGTTTTCAGTTTTGGGATGTATTTAATTCAGACAATCTCTTTTGACAGCGCCTGGATCCAGACTGGTGGAAAAGAAATGCCTCTCATGAGGTGCTCTTCAGCTCTTGTGATGCCACACTTGCTGCAGATTTATTCAAAAAAAAACGTGAGCAAGTTGCTCAGGCCAATCATTTAGCTTGCACTTTCTTGGCAATGAGTGAAACTGGGAGCTAGCTGGCTTGAAATCACCCAGCTATTATTGGGGTCCACATTCATAGAACCCTCAAAGTTGTCATGCAGGTGGTTAAGAAGGTGTTTGGTGTGTTGGCCTTCATTACTTGGGGAGGGGGGAGTGGAGTTCAAGAGCTGCAAGGTAATATTGTAGCTCTATAAAACCCCTGATTAGACTACACTTAAAGTATTGCCTTCAGTTATGATCACCTCATTATGGGAAGGTTGTGGAAGTTTAGAGGGGATGCAGAGGAGATTTAGCAGAATGCTGCCTGGACTGGAGGACATGTCTTATGAGGTTAAGTTGAGCAAGCTCGAGCTTTACTCTTTGGAGTGAAGAAAACTGAGAGGTAACTTGACAGTGGTGTAGAAGGTAAGAGGCATAGGTCGAAAGGAGATCTAGAGACTTTTTCCAGGGGTGGAAATGGCTAATACAAGGGTAATTATTTTAAGGTAATTGGAAGAAAGTAGAGATGGGAATTTCAGAGATAAGTTTTTCACAGAGAAAGTGGTGGGTGTGTGGAATGCCCTGCCAGGGGCAATGTTCGAGGCAAAACAATTAGGGGTATTTTAGAAAGTCTTAGATAGGCGCATGGCCTAGTGGGCAAGGCATCAGACTAGTAACCTGAAGGATACTGGTTCGAGCCTCAGCTGAGGTAACGTGTTTGTGTCCTTGAGCAAGGCACTTAACAACACATTGCTCTGTGATGACACCGGTGCCAAGCTGCTTGGGTCCTAGTGCCCTTCCCTTGGACAACATCGGTGGTGTGGAGAGGGGAAGGCCTGCAGCTTGGGCAACGGCCGGTCTCCCATACAACCCTGCCCAGGCCTGCGCCCTGGAAACTCCAGGCGCAGATCCATGGTCTCTCGAGACCGACGGATGCCACAACAACAAGATAGGCACATGGATGACAGAAAAACAGTGAGCTGTGTAGGAGGGAAGGATTAGATTGATCTTGGAGTAGGTTAATAGGTCAGCATAGCATCATGGGCCAAAGAGCCAATAGTGTGCTGTAATGTTCTGTGCTCTATGTACTGACTATCACCATGAGTCTTAAACTTCCTCCCATTGTCCATTACATTGACAACAATATAACATTTAATAGTTAATTGTTTGCTTGATTATTAATTGATGTGTTTATCTGGTATTCCCCTATGTTCAAAGTCACTGATGCACATTTGAACATTGATGACAGAAGTCTACAAGAAACTGCCTGGATTAGAGAGGATGTCCAATGAGGAAAGGTTGAGTGGGTTGGAGTTTTCAAAAATTCAAAGTACATTTATTATCAAAGTATGGATGCAGTATACAACCCTGAGATTCATCTTCCTACGGACAGCCACAAAACAAAGAAACACCATGGAACCCGTTCAAAGAAAACTTCAAACTCCCAACGCACAAAACAAAAGAGCAAATTGTGCAAGTGGAGAATAAATGAGCTAAAAACACAGAATATTAAACATCAAACCATTGAAACAGTCTAGGAATGTTTATTAAGTTTAGTTTGGTTCAGTTCAATTTAGCACTGTATTGTTTGCTGACTGGAGGCCACAGAGCCAGTCTGCCCTGATCAGAATCTTCTCTTCGAAATGTTTGAATATGAGAGATGACTTGTTAGAAGTGCGCGAGATAATAGGAGGCATAAACAGACTGGATAGCCAAAGTTTTTTTTTTCCCTGTGGTGACAATGGCTAATATGAGAGGACATATTTTTAAGGTGAATGGCTTGGCAGAAAGTTTAGGGGGGGTGGGTTTTGATACAGAGAGTGTTAGGTGTCTGCATCACAGTCTGGGGGTGTAGTAGAGGCTAATACAATAGGGAGATTTCTGAGATCACCAGATAGGCACATGGGTGATAGGAAAATTGAGACTTTTTGAGAGGGAAGGGTTAGATTGACCTTAGGGTAAGTTTATATCATTCAGCACAGCCAGAGGGTATGCATTGAAAGTGAAAAGAGGCAGGTTCCAAGGGGATGTGAGAGGTAAGTTTTTTACTCAGAATTGTGGATGTGTGGAATTTGCTGCCTGGTATGGTGATAGAGGCAAATACATTAGAGGCTTTTAAGAGACTGTTTAGATAGGCTCATGAATATGAGAAAGATGGCGAAATATGGACATTGTGTAGGTGGGAGGGATCAGTTTTTGGGGGTTTTCCAATTTACTTTTTAGCTGGGTTGGCACAACATTGTGGGACGAAGGGTCTGTTCCTGGCTGTACTGTTCTATGTTCTACATACAACATCTTGTGCTGAGTGCTTTTTGCAAATTCGAAAAGGTTAATGTTAATATTTCAGATTGACCTATGAAGTTCCTTCAATCCAAAATGTTCCATTCTCCATGGATGTTGCCTGATCTGTTGAGTGTTACTAGTGTTTCTCATTTTTATTTCAGATTTCCAGCATCTGTGTTCTTTTTTAAGCAGTTTCAATATTCATCCCGGAGTATTCATTTACATTAGTGTAGCTGTACCGGCCCGAGTAACAAACAATTGCTATTTATTCCCAGAAACGTCGGCCAGACCACAACAAGTAGCTTAATCAAATCTTCTAGACCAGGAGTTCGTAAACCCCTTGGTTAATTGTAGGGGTCCATGGCATACAAAAGGTTGGGAACCCCTGCCCTAGACTCATGAGGATGTTCATGACGTGTTGGCATGTATAAGATTCAAGATTTCTTAATGTCATTTCCTGCACACAAGTGTATGGAGAACAAAATAATTGTTACTCCAAATCCGACGCAGCACAAAAAAACCCCAGAAACAGTAAAGAATGCAATAATAATAAAAATACACAATAAATATAAATACACAAGACATATTAGATACATGGATTGACTGTTTGCCCATAAAGTGACACTGAACTGTACATAAGGTGACTGATGGGAAATAATAAAGTAGTGGTGGAGTTAGTGGGTAGAGGTGTCGATCAGAATTACTGTGAGGGGAAAGAAACTGTTTCTGAGTCTGGTGGTTCTGGGATGGATGCTACATAACCTCCTCCCTGATGGAAGTGGGACAAATACTCCATATACAGGGTGCATGGCATACTTCATGATGTTACTGGCCCTCGTGGAATGCTGAAAACTGCTTGTTCTTGACGGCAACACCCACCACCATCAGCTTACAGGACAGTCATTCAGGGACTTGGGCTATATATATTTTTTGTGTGACTATGTTTACTACCATGTTATACTGCATGGGCAACATGTGCCTTGTGCTGTGTATGACTGTTGGTACTGTGTTTTGTATCTTGGGCCCAGGGCATCCACTTAAAGGATTGATGTGTTGTGCATTCAGAGATGCTCTTCTGCACACCAATATTCTTATGTGTGGTGAACCTTTAAGTGGATGGGCTACAGCAGTATAGAAGACCATGAACATTCACTCAGTAATCGCTTTATTAGGTACAGGGGGTATCTAATAAAGTGGCCCCTGAGTATATGGTAAAAACAGAAAATGCTGCACGGTAGATGGTAGAAAGCAGAGTGTGATGGTGACGACAACAATGTGCTGGAAGAACTCAGCAGGTCAGGCAGCAACTGTGCGAGGAAAGAAACTGTCACTGTTTCAGTTGAGTTAGTCACCTTCCGATCAGCTTGAGCCAGCCTGGCCTCTCTCCCCTGACCTCTCTCACTAACAAGGCGTTCCACCCACGGAATTGCTGCTCACTGGATGCTTCCTGTATTTTTGTTGCACAATTTGCTGCAAAATCTAGAGTCTGTTGTGCGTGAAAATCTCAGGAGGTCGGCAGTGCCTGAGATACTTAAACCATCCTATCTGGAACCTGCAATCATTCCACAGTCAAAGTCACTTACATCGCATTTCTCCCTCATGCTGATATTTAGTCTGAACAACAACGGAACCTCTTGACCATGTTTGCATGCTTTTCTGCATTGAATTGATGCCACATGATTAGCTGATTAATAAGTAGGTGTATAGGTGTATCTAACAAAGCGGCCACTGGATGTAGGTTTCCAGCAACACAGATTTTTTCTGTTGGTTTTTAAGACATTTTTCCTTTTATTGGCAAGCTGATTTTTGACTCACTCCCATACATATCTAGTTTTCTTCAGATGTCTTTAGTAATTGAAGCAGAACCTGAAGGAGGATTGATTTTATGTAGCATACCCTGAAAATATATCAAGGCTTTGACAGAACAAGATTTTTTTCTTCTCCATTTTTACAATGAACTGCAGCTTTGCTACTTGGTAAAATTTTCAAAATCAATTTAATTGAGCAATTAATCATTCCCATTTTCTCTCTGAGACACAATATTGTTTTGCTGAAGCACTCATAAGAATTATGAGAAGGGGCATGTACTTCAGGAATTTGTGGGCCTGCAACAGAAAGCTTTCTCCCATCTTTCCACAGATCTTATCTCGGGCAGGCGCAAGATGTTACTTGCCCTGTGACCGAATGCCATTAGATCATGTCGGCTGAGATCCAATAGGAATGGTGGGATTGAGACTCTGTTCATTGAAGTAAAAACTGGGAAAGTTAAGGATAGGATGGAGCAGTTTTGAGTATTTAAAGATTCAGCGTGAAACAGGCCCTTACTGCCCTCCTGGCAACCCACCAATTTAACCCTAGCCTAATCACAGGACAATTTACAATAACCAATTAACTCACTTACGTGTATCTTTGAAACCAGAGCACCCGGTGGAAACCCACGCACACTTGGGAAGAACATTCAAACTTTCTTACAGAGGACATCGGAATTGAACTCCAAACTCTGACACCCTGAGCCCTAGTAGCGTCTTGCTAACCTCTACACTACTGTGGCACCCCATGCAGAACATCAGACAGTACACCATAGGAACAGGCATTTGTACCTGCCAAGCTAATTGATCTAATGATGCCTAATTAAACTAATCCCTTCGGCCTACACTTGGTCTTCATCTCTCCATTCTCTGCACATTCACACACCTGTCAAAGAGCCTCGAATATAGCCCGTTTTTATCTATCACCACCACTCCCTCCCCCTGACAGTGCATTCCAGGCACCCAGTACTCTCTGTGTTTGCCCCACACATCTCCTTCGAATATTCCCTATCCCACCTTAAATGTGTGCCCTCTGGTATTGGACGTTTTGATCCCAGGGAAAAGATACGTGCATGGAATTCCCTGCCAAGGACGGCTGTAGAGGCAAATACGTTAGGGGTACTTAGAAAAATCTTGGATGGGCACACGGATGATAGAAAATAAAATGGAGGACTATGTCGCAGGGAAGGGTTAGATCTCAAGATGTCCCTGTGATTAGGCTGGGGCTAAAGAGTTAGATTGTTGGGCAGTGTGGCTCATTGAACTGTAAAGACCTGTTCCACACTGTATCTCTCTAAATAAATGAATTAAATAATTAAGCATTCCACCAAACACACTTTTGGATGTAGGAATTTCAAAATGTGCTCATATTCTTTATCATCACAGTGGCATAGCAGTCAGCGTAAAACTATACAGCATCAGCTGTAAGATCAGGGTTCGATTCCCACTGCTGTCTGTAAGGAGTTTGTATGTTCTCCCCGTGACTGCGTTACTTTCCTCTGTGATGCACCGTCAATAACTCTCTGAGACGTGAGGTGAGATATAGGCTTTCATTGGCTGGAAGAAAGAACAAGCAGCAATTGACCACCACACGACATCCTGGAGACTGAGGCCGGGGCTCAGGCTCCAATCGCCTTTATACCAGGGTCCGTGGGAGGAGCCACAGTCTGTGGGAGGAGCCACAGGAGCAGTCAGCGGAGGGGGGGGCGTGTCCAGACAGGTATATGTAGATCACCACATTCTGGGTGCTCTAGTTTTCTCCCACAGTCCAAAGGTGTACGAGTTAGGGTCAGTAAGTTGCAGATGTACTTACGTTTGCACCAGAAGAGTGGTGATGCTTGCATGCTGCCCAGCGTGCTGATTTGGTTTGACGCATGTGACGTATGTTTTACTGTTTCAATACACGTGACAAATTTCAAATATTTTTCAAAAATTAATCTTCATAAAATTTATTTTGCTGATGAAGGAATTTAAAAATATGAATATATCCTTTACCACACAAGCACATGTGAAATCCTTTTCCTTGTTAAAATAAAACGTTACTGGGTCATACAGTCTTCAGGCCAACCTATAATAAGCTTCTAACCCAACTCACAACCCTTTAAGAAGTGTCTGTGATGTCCCTGAACCAGAACAAATAGTAGAAAGGCTCTTCAGACGAAAAGCCCTCAGAAAGACGTAGTCAAAACACAAACGTTTTGAAAAATTATATTCATCCTGCAACCATTTCAGAGGACTGGAGGCTCTGAGATTGCCTGTCCTGGGATTGGAGGTGTGTGTGAGAGGAGGATGAGTATAAGGGAGGGTGGGAACGAGATTTGTTTTGCTGTTGTTGTCTTGTTTTGTTCTGTTGCTGCTGCTGCCTGTATTCTGTATTGGCACCAGAATGTGTGGCCAGCTTATGGGCAGCACATCAAGTCAAGTCACTTTTATTGTCTTTTCGACCATAACTGCTGGTACAGTGCATAGTAAAAATCAGATGTTTTTTCAGGACCGTGGTGTTACATGACACAGTACAAAAACTAGACCGAATTACGTAAAAAAAACACAGACGAAGCTACACTAGACTACAGACCTACACAGGACTGCATAAGGTGCACAAAAACAGTGCAGGCATTTCAATGAATAATAAACAGGACTGTGATGGCTGTTAACGGAAACCATACATTTCACTGCATGTTTCAAAGCACACATGATAAATAAAGGCAGCATGGTAGCCTAGTGGTCAGGGTTCAATTCCCACTCTGCCTGTAAGGAGCTTGTACACTCTCCCAATGATTGCGTGTTTCCTCCCACAGACCAAAGACGTGCTGGTTGTTAGGTTAACTGGTCATTGTAATTTGTCCTGTGATTAGGTTAGCATTAACTCAGGGGGGGTTGCTGGGTGGCAAAGGTCGATGGGCAGAGGGGCCTGTTCCGCACTGTGTCTGCTCTGTGCCGTAAAATATGAATCAGCGTCTGAAGACAAAAGGTCAACGTTGAATGAATTGTCACCTGCACAGGTGCGATGAAAAATTAACTAAGGCAGCAACAGATACAAACATTCACAAGGTAAACAGAATCAGAATCAAGTTTACTATCAATGACATATGTTGTGAAATTTGTTGTTCTGTGGCAGCAGTACAGTGCAAGGCATAAAAAATTCAATAAATTACAAAATAATAAATAAATATTGCAAAAAGAGGAATAATGAGTTAGTGTTCATAGCTTTATGGACGAGTCAGAAATCTAATAACAGGGCTGTTCCTAAAACATTCAGTCTCATGTACCTCCTCCTTGATGAGAAGAGGAATGTCCTGGATGAAGATGGTTAGGAGTCCCCAACCTGGGGTCTACGGACCCCTTGCTTAATGGTCTTGGTCCGCGGCGATAAGAAGGTCAGGATCCCCTGGTGAGGGTCCTTCATAATGGATGCTGTCTACTTGAGGCGGTGCCTTTTGAAGGAGTCGTCAGTGGAAGGGAGGGCCGTACCCATGATGGAGCTGGCTGCGTGTACAACCCTCATTCAGTCCTGTGCATTGGAACCGCCATACCCAATGGTGATGCATCCAGTCAGAATGATCTCCACCAGGCAGCCGTAGAAACTGCTGGAGTCCTTGGCAATTCTAAATTAAACATAAATTATGCATATTCTTTTCATAAGAAAGAACACAATTAGAACCAAAACTGTGATTCATCAGCTAGTCGAGTGGTGCTGCAGCAACCTTGCACTCAACATCAGTAAGACTGAAGACTGATTGTGCATGTCAGAAAGGGTAAGACAAGGGAGCACACATTAGTTCTTATGGAGGGATCAGAATGAACAGGGTGAGCAGTTTCAAGTTCCTGTGTCAACATCTCTGAGGAACACACACTGGAACAAAAGACGCGAAGTTAAAGCAAGAAGGTGGGGGGAGAGGAGGAATTGGTACAAGGTGGGAGGTGATAGGCGAAACAGGGTCGAACAGGACCCCACTAAGATGTACCAGGACATTGTCAACTGCACCATCTCTGACCTTATTAACTCTTGGGATCTCATATTCATTGCCATCAACATCATGGTTTCCTTAGCCCACACCTTCTATTTCTACACAAGATCCACAAACTTGCCTGTCCAGTTGGACTCATTGTTTCTGCTTGTCCCTGCCCCACCAATCTTACACCTGCATACCTCGACTTTGTTTTAGCTGGTCCTTTTCCAAGACCTCCCTCTTCCTTTCTTGATATCTGTCTCTATCTCTGGAGACAGTTTAACCACTGATACCTTTTATAAACCTACTAATTCTCTCAGCTACCTGGACCATACCTCTTCCTACCCTGTCATTGTCACAATGCCATCCCCTTCTTTCAGTTGGTCCATCTCTGCCGCATTTGCTCTCAGGATGAGATTTTTCATTCCAGAAACAATGAGATGTCCTCCTTCTTTAAAGAAAAAGGTTTTCCTTCCTCCACCATTAACACTGCCCTCACCCTCATTTTTCCATTTCACTGAACACATCACCCTGCCCCTCCCCCCCACCAAGAGTAGGGTTCCTCTTCTTCTCACTTACACCCCATGAACCTCTGCGTTCAGCATATAACTTTCTGTAACTTCTGCCATCTCCAACAGGATCACACCGCTAAGTTCGTCTTCCCCCACTCCTAACTTTCCATTTTCCGCAGGGATCGCTCCCTACGCAACTCCCTTGTCCACTCATCCATCCCCACTGATCTCCTTCCTGGCACTTTTCCTTGCAAGTGGAACAAGTGCTACACCTCCTCCCTCACTACCATTCAGGGACCCAAACAGACCTTCCAGGTGAGGCGACACTTTACCTGTGGGTTGGTTGGGGTCATCTATTGTATCTGGTGCTCTTGGTGTGACTTTCTGTGTATCGGTGAGACCCGACACAGATTAGGAAACTGCTTCTCCAAGCAGCTATGCTCCATCTTCCAGAATAAGTGGATTCTCCCAGTGGCCACCCATTTCAATTCTACTTCCCATTCCATGGCCTCCTCTACTGTTCCAATGAGGCCACACTCAGGTTGGAGGAGCAACACTTTATATTCTGTTTGCGTAGTCTCCAACCTGATAGCATGAACATTGATTTCTCAAACTTCTGTTAATCGCACCCACCCTTCACCATTTCCCATTCCCATTTCCCTCTCTCACCTTATCTCCTCACCTGCCCATTACCTCCCTCTGGTGCTCCTCCAACTGCCCTTTCTTCCATGGTCCTCTATCCTCTACTATCAGATTTGCCCTTCTCCAGCCCTTCATCTCTTTTACCAATCAACATCCCAGCTCTTTACTTCACCCCTCCCCCTCCTGGTTTCACCTGTCACCTAACACCTCCTCTCTCCCCTACCTTCTTGCTCTAACCGCATTTCTTTTCCCAGTCCTGATGAAGAGTCTCAGCCTGCAGCATCAACTGTGTACTCTTTTCCATAGATACAGCCTGACCTGCTGAGTTCCTCCTGCATTTTGCGTGTGTTGCTTTTTATTTGCAGCATCTGCAGTATTTCTCATCTCTGAGGCGCAGCTTACCAACGCAGTTTCAAAGAAGGCCTGACAGCATCTATATTTCATTGGGAGTTTGAGGAGATTTGGTTTGTTACTGAAGACACTCGCAAATTTCCACAGATATACTGTGGAGAGCATTCTAACTGGCTGCAACACCTCTACCATTAGACTTCTGAATCAACATTAAACTGATTAGGACTCGGCTCGAAACATCGACAGTGCTTCTCCTGTAGATGCTGCTTGGCCTGCTGAGGACTACCTCATGTTTTTCCTCTTTAATCTTCAGTTTTTGTTATTATGTAGTGCAATGTATTGCTGCTGTATAACATCAAATTTCATAACATATGCCAATGATATTAACATCATTACGGCTGTCTGGGATTACCTGGAGAGACAGAAGCAAGCGAGACAGCCAAAGTCTGCAGAAGAACTGTGGTAAGTTCTCCAAGATGCTTGGAGCAACCCACCAGCTGATTTTCGTATAAAACTGCACGACGGTGTGCCTGAGAGAATTGACGCAGTTTTAAAAATTGTCACACCAAATATTGATTTGATTTAATTTTTTACTGTTTGCTGTTCTTGATATTTATAAACTTTTATTTTCATTGTTTTTGAAAGCATCTTTGCTTTACAGATTTTTTTACACATGCCTAAGACTTTTGCATAGCACTGTTGCGGTTCCTAAACCTGATGGTATGGGACTTCAGGCTTCCTGAATGATTAAAAGTTGGTGCTCACTTAGAATCCCTGTCATTACAGACCACAAACCGAGCCAGAAACCTTGGTGTTGTGACGGACTCCAACTTCAATTTTAACTGGCACATTAAGACAATTACAAAGTCAGCCTACTATCATCTTAAAAATATAGTGAGAGTTAAAGGGCTTATGTCTCAGCAGATCTAGAAAAAGTCATTTACTTTTAGTCGGCTTGATTACTGTAATGACGTTTTCACAGGTCTCTGTAAAAAATCCCTCAGACAGATGCAACTGCTGCTCATTCAGAACGTTGCTGCTGGAGTCCTCACTAAGACCAGGAAAGTAGAACGTATCACTCCAGTTCTCAGATCACTACACTGGCTTCCTGTCCATCAGAGGTCTGACTCTAAAATATTACTGCTGGATATAAAGCACTGACTGGTCTAGGGGCAAAATACATCTCCGATCTCTTGCTGCATTATGAACCTTCACGAGCTCTCAAGTTGTCTGTGGCAGATCTGCTTACCGTCCCCAGGATCAAAACTAAACGTGGTGAAGCAGCTTTTAGTTACTATGCTCTGCACATCTGCAATAACCTTCCAGAGGATTTGAAGTCTGACCCAACTTTAAGCTCTTTTAAATCGAGGCTTAAAACTTTTCTTTTCGCTGTAGCCTTTAATTGGAATCACCTGCACAGTAACTTCTATTTATCATTTCTATTTTTTGAGTGATTTTATTCTCTGAAATTTGATGTTTGCTTTTTATATCTTGTTCTATGTAAAGCACTTTGAACTGTCTTGTGTTTGAAAAAGGGTGCTATACAACTAAACTTTGCTTGCTTCCATACCTACTGCCTAATGGTAGCTGTCAGAGGGTAACATGGCCCAGTGGTGGGAAACTTTGATTTTATATGTGAAACACACTGAGACAAAGAAAGGTAAGTTAGAGAAGAGAGGGGTTTTGGCAGAGGCAGCAAAGAGACAAGGAGAATGAAGTGAAATTACCTTTATTACTTTCTTTAAAATCAATAGATTCTGAGGGAATTAAACACTATGCTTCTAAAACTTAGTCTTCAGTACTGGAGGGATTGTTCAATGCTTATTACCACTAATTGCACGATTAATATTAACTTATTCTTCAATGCACAACCTTAACCTTTTTCTCTTGTGTTTATTCATGAATTGGTGGATGAATACAACACCGTATGTTTCTGACACATGTAAACTGAAGCTGCTGGAAATTTGGAACAATGCACAGAATGCTAGCGAGAACTCAGCAGGTCGGGCAGCATCTATGGTGAGGAATAAAGAGTTGACATTTGGGATTGAGACCCTTCATCAATTTTGAACTGGAAAGGAAGTTCAAAATTCAAGGTAAATTTATTATCATAGTACGTACATGCCACCATACACTGCACTGCCCTGAGATTCATTTTCTTGCAGGTATTCACAGTAGATGCAAGCAAATACTATAGTATCAATGAAAAACTTCACTCAAAGACAAACAATCGATACGCAAAGGACCAACTAGGCGATTGATAAAAAACAAATAAAAGTAATAATGACTAAATCAATTAATACTGTAAATAATATCGGGAACATGAGTTGTAGAGTCTGTGAAAGTGAGTTTGTGGGTTGCAGATTCAGTTCAGTGTTGACATGAGTGAAGTTATCGCCTCTGGTTCAAGAGCCTGGTGGTTGCAGGGTAATAATTGTTCCTGAGCATGGTGGTGTGGGATATAAGGCACCTGTTCCTTCTTTCCGACGGCAGCTGTGAGAAAGGACTCAGACAGAGTAAGGAAGTAGGGGGAGAGGAAGGAGTAGAAGCTGGCAGATAATGGGTGAAGTCAGGTGAGGGTGAATTAGATGGGTGGGGGAGGTGAAGCTATCTATTGAGGGAAATAGACAGTCGATTTTTTGCGTCGAGACCCTTTAGTCCTGGTGAAAGGCCTCCACCTGAACTGTTGATTTCCCTCTATAGATGCTGCCTGATTCTCTGAGTTCCTGCAGAATGGTATTTTGCTGAATCCTATATGTGAGGTAAGGTTAGACTGTGACTTGCGAAGAAAAAGTAGATCATAACACAGAACTTCCAAATACCTCGCTTAATTTCATAAGTGCAAAACTAGTAGACTGCCATTTGATTTAAACCATAACACTTCTGTACCAAGATCACCTTATCTGGAGTCACTGCGCATAATCTGCGCTGATGGTGGGATGGAAAGACCAGCTGAACTGGAAATCTGCCCCATGTCAATTCCACTGACAGCATCCTTACACGTCCTGTACCGATATAGATCACACCTTTCATAACTTCCATAAGCGTGAGGTCTTGCACTTTCAGAGAACAAACCAGGGAAGGACTTACACAGTAAACTGTAGGCCCTGAGGCATGTGATAGAACAGAAATCTGGGAATACATAATTCATAATTCCTTGAAAGTGGTGTCACAGGTGGATAGGGTCATAAAGAGAGCTTTTGGCACATTGGCCTTCATATATAAAAATATTGAGTACATGGTATATTGAAGTTGCCTAATTTGGAGTATTTTATGCATTCTGGTCACCTACCTACAGGAAAGATATCAATAAGATCAAAAGAGAACAGAGAAAATTTACAAAGATTTTGCTGGGACTTGAGCAGCTCAGAGAAAGGTTGAACAGGGTGGGACTTCATTCCCTGAAGTGCAGGAGAATGAAGGGAGATTTGATAGAGGTATATAAAATTATCAGGGATACAGATAGAGTACATAAATGCAAACAGAGTTTTTCCACTGAGGTTGGGTGAGCTGAGAACTAGAGGTCATGGGTTAAGCATGAAAGATGAAATGTTTAAGGGGCACCAGGGGGAGCTTCTTCACTCAGAGGGTAGTGAGAGTTGGGAATGAGCTGCCAGAGGAAGTGAGTGCAGTTACAACAGTTAAGAGAAGTTTGGATGAGTACGTGGATGGGACGAGTATCGAGAGCTATGGTCCGGGTGCCGGTTGAGGGGACCAGTCAGTATAATAGTTTGCCATGGACTAGATGGGCTGAATAGCCTGTATGTGTGCTGTCGTGCTCTACAACTCTATGACCTTCATCCTCACAGCAGTGAACTCTGTTGGGAGCAGAAATAATGGAGGAAAATGCAGGGCTAATTCAAGGAAGGGAAATTCCTGGGGGAAAATGTTGTCTCTGCACCCAAAGAGAGTTCACGTGATTAGTGTTACCTGTGCAGCTTCCCTAGACTATGGTTTAGATATCACCTCGATAGAGGTGTACAGATGATAAGAGAGTTAGTTTGAGTGGGTGTTAGATACTTTTTCCCAGAGCGGGAATGGCTGATAGGAGGAGGCATAATTTTAAGGTGATTGGAGGAAAGTAAGTCAGAGGTAAATTCTTTACACTGAGAGTGGTGGGAGCATGGAACGTACTGCTAGAGGTGTTGGTAGAGCCAGATACATCAGAGGCATTAAAGAACTATTAGATAGACATGGATGATAGAAAAAATGAAAGGCTAAATGCAGGGAAGGGTTAGATTGACTTTAGAGCAGGTTAAAAGTTTGCCAGAACATCATGGGCATGTCTTGTACTCATTGCTACCGACAGGAAAGAGGTACAGGAGCCCGAAGGCACTCTCAACAATTCAGGTATTAATATACCCAACAATAAACACCCTTAAGTGGGTACTTGTCTCACTGGTGAAAGCGGAACTGGAGTCTGTTGAATATTTGCTCACCAATTCGAGTGAACAATTCACTGAAATAATTTCAGGAAAGAATGTCAGGTTAATTCCGTTAAAGCAGGGGTTCCCAACCTGGGGTCAATGGACCCCTTGTTTAATGGTATTGGTCCATGGCATAAAAAAGGTTGGGAACTCCTGTTTTAAATAATTCAGTTAACAAGTGGGTCAAGAGTTTCATGGCTAAGACACGTACAAATTTCTACAGATGTACAATGGAGAGCATCTTGACTGGCTGCATCACTGTCTGGCTTCAAAACATAGGATCAGAAAAAGCTGCAGAGGGTTGCAGACATAATCAAATCCACCATGGATACAATATACCCCACCATCGAGGACAGCTTGTGCAGCTGGATCCTAGACTTCCTATTGGATCACCAACAGGTAGTAAGGATGGGCTCCCTAACCTCTAACCCTCAACACAGGCATCCCCCCCCCCCCCAGGGTTGTGTTCAGAGTCCCCTCCTCTACTCCCTTTACACCCACAACTGTGCTGCCATACACAGCTCCAATCGGCTGATCAAACTAGCGGATGGCACGACTTTGCTTGGGCTTATTTCTAGCAATGATGAGACAGCCTACAGAGGAGAGGTTGACACCCTGACACAGTGGTGCCAAGATAACAATCTCTCCCTCGATGTCCAAAAACCAAAAGAACTGATCATGGGTTACAGGAGGAATGGAGGCTCAGCCCGATCAATATTAATGGGTCTGCAGTTGAGAGGGTGAGTAGTTTGAAGTTCCCTGGATAACACATCACTGATGATCTCACCTGGACTGTACACTCTAACTTTGTGGCAAAAAAAAAGCACAACAGCGTCTCGCCCAGCTCAGGTGATTGAAGAAGTTCAGCGTGGACCCCCAAATCCTCAAGACCTTCTACAGGGGCACCATTGAGAGCATCCTGACTGGCTGCATCACTACCTGGTACAGGGACTGCACCAAGATTGATTGCTGGGCACTGCAGGAAGTGGCACGGACAGCCCAGAGCATCTGTGAACGTGAACTTCCCTCCATTGAGGGCATTTACAGCAGCAGGTGCAGAAGGAAGGCCTGGAAGATCATTGGGGTCACCAGTCACCCCGACCATAAACTGTTTCAGCTGCTTCAGTCTGGCAAACAGTACTGCAGCATTAAAGCCAGGACCAACAGGCTATGGGACAGCTTCTTTCTGAAAGTCATTAGACTTTTAAATTCTCATGTCTGTACATTGCAATGGAGTCAAAATGCAAAGGTTTTTACTCCCTCATGTTGTGGGATGGATGTCAGATTTAAATAAATTCTAGTTCTAATTCTAATTCTAATCTTCAAAGCTAGTACCTCAAAAGTTGCCCTCACCATCCAGGATGTGCCCCCCGTCTTATTATTACCATCAGGGAGGAGGTACATGAGTCTGAAGACACACCCTCAACAATTTAGAATCAGCAGATTCCCCTGTGGCATCAGATTTCTGAATGGCCTGTAAAACCATAAACACTATTCCTTGTATTTTGCATTATTTATTTAATTTTGTTACTTATAGATCTTCATGTTTCCACTTAACTGCTGCCACAATACAATAAATTTCATGTCACTTAAGTTGATGAATTACTTTGCACAATGCGCAGGTTCTAACTGCTCCTCCTATGCGGTCTCACATTGCCAGAGATATTCCCTATGTTAACCCCTTCCCTCTCCCGTTTCCTCTGCTATTGAAAACATGCATTCTCTCCCTGTTCCAATGTAGGATCTCAGAAACGAGACAATAACTGTTTCTCACACCGCCGATTATTTATTTATTTATTTAGTGACGCAGTGTGGAATAGGCCCTTCTGGCCTTTCGAACAGAACCGTCCCAGCATCCCCTGGCAACCCTCGACAACTCTGATTTAACCCTAACATAATCACGGGGCAATTCCCAATAACCAATTAACCCAGCCCATACACCTTTGGACTATGGGAGGAAAGCTGAGCACCCGGGGAAAATCTACACATTCCAGACGGAGGTTTTACAGTCTCCGTACGGAACAGCACTGGAATTGAACTCTGAATTCCGGAACACCCTGAACTGGAATCAGAATCAGGTTTATTATCACCAGCATGAAATCTGTTAACTTAGCAGCAGCAGCAGTTCAATGCAATACATAATAGAGGCAAAAATGTAAATCAATTACAGCATACATACATTGAATAGATTAAAAATCGTGCAAAAAAACAGAAATAATATATATTAAGGTGAGGTAGTATACAAGAGTCCAATGTCCATTTAGGAATCAGATGGCAGAGGGGAAGAAGCTGTTCCTGAATCGCTGAGTGTGTGCATTCAGGCTTCTGTACCTCCTACCTGATGGTAACAGTGAGAAAAGGGCATACCCTGGGTGCTGGAAGTCCTTAATAATGGACGCTGCCTTTCTGAGACACTGCTCCATGAAAATGTCCTGGGTACTTGGTAGGCTAGTGCCCAAGATGGAGCTGAGTAAATTTACAATCCTCTGCAGCTTCTTTCAGTCCTGTGCAGTAGCCCCTCCATACCAGACAGTGATGCAGCCTGTCAGAATGCTCTCCATGGTACATCTAGAGAAGTTTTTGAGTGTATTTGTTGACATACCAAATCTCTTCAAACTCCTAATGAAGTATAGTCACTGTCTTGCTTTTTTTATAACTACATTGATACGTTGGGACCAGGTTAGGTCCTCAGAGATCTTGACACCCAGGAGCTTGAAACTGCTCACTCTCTCCACTTCCTATCCCTCTATGAGGATTGGTATGTGTTCCTTCGTCTTACCCTTCCTGAAGTCCACAATCAGCTCTTTTGTCTTACTGATGTTAAGTGCCAGGTTGTTGCTGTGACACTTCTCCACTAGTTGGCATATCTCGCTCCTGTACACCCTCTCGTCACCATCTGAGATTCTACTAACAAAGGTTGTATCAGTAACTTTATAGATGGTATTTGAGTTATGCCTAGCCACACAGTCATGGGTATAGGAGTAGAGCAGTGGGCTAAGCACACATCCCTGAGGTGTACCAGTGCTGATCCTCGGCAAGAAGGAGATTTTATCACCAATCCACACAGATTGGGTCTTCTGGTTAGCCGTCTCCTTCCGGGGAGCCTCGGAACAACTTGTGTAGCAGCAGAACTCTCAATAGATACGATTAAATGTAATAGAGTCGCGCTAACTGCTATATTACCGTGGCGTTGCATCCTGACCTGGTAAATGTTTCCAATAGTTTCTGTATAAAGGTAGATAAAGGTTATATTTATTTGTCACATGTAATTGGAAACATCAAAACATAGTGAAATGCGTTACTTGCATCGAAGACCAACGCAGTGTGAGGATGTGCTGAGGATGGGCAAGTCTTGAGACACAGATGCCCACAACTTACTATGCCTAAACCTTTTTCCTGTGGAATGCAGAAGGCTGGGTAACCTTGGGTTGCTTTCTCTGGAGCACCGGAATGTGAGGTTTACAAGATTATGAGAGGCATAGAAAGAACGGACAGAGAATATCTGTTTCGCAGAGTTGAGATGTCTAACAGCAGAGGGCATGCATTGAAGGTGTGAGGGGGTAGGTTCAAAGAGGATGTGAGGGGTAAGATTTTTGCTTAGAGAGTCATAGATACCTGGAATGTGCTGCCTTGTATAGTAGTAGAGGCAAATATATTGGAGGCTTTTAAGAGACATTTGGGCAGATGGAGGGATCTGGACATGGTGTAGGTAGGAGGGATTAATGTTTGGGTGTTTTTTGATTTGCTTTTCAGCTGGTTCAGCACAACATTGTGGGCTGAATGGCCTGCTCCTGTGCTGTACTGTTTTATTTTCTATGAAACTGGAGCACCTGGAGGAAACCCATGCAGTCACAGGGGGAACATACAAATTGCTTACAGACGTAGTGGGAATTGAACCCCAATCACTGATGACTGCACTGTAAACATTGTGTTAGCAGCTACACTGCTGTGCCACCTACTAGGATATTTATATTAAACTATTGACTGAACTTAAATATTGGGTGGGTGATTTGATCTCACAATTCTGATTCAGGCTTTTTGTACTGTTTGTAACCTAACTGTGCTCCAGTGTAAGATCTGGTAACAATCTTTTTATACCTTCCTAAATTCGAGCAGACCTTGCAAATGACAGGGTTCTGGTATGTGAGGAGTAGGGATTCAGTGCAGCTGGGAATCTTTAACTAATATGTGTCAAAGATCTCTAAATTCTTTTCTGTTTTCCTTTCATTTCTCACCTGATATCTGAGAATAAAGCTCGGTTACCAAGGTAACAAACTTTCTCTGTGAGCACTGTCTGATGTTGAGAATATACAGTAAAATTGTTTATCCTAAT
Source organism: Hemitrygon akajei (assembly GCF_048418815.1). NCBI lineage: Eukaryota > Metazoa > Chordata > Chondrichthyes > Myliobatiformes > Dasyatidae > Hemitrygon > Hemitrygon akajei. Next base: position 17,721,853 of record NC_133130.1, read on the forward strand.
TCAAAAGGAGGCATACACTGAGCAATTGATAATCTAGTGCTTTTTTTAAATTCAATTTGTCTTTGCTCTTTCCAAAAGCTCCCTTCTAGAAAGCACTACAAGGCGACTAAAACAAAGAAACTTCACATCATATTAAAAGTTTCTTCCCCCAGTCTGAGTAACTAATCTAGTTAGCCCCACCCTCTCTATCTATTACCCCTGTCACTGCACTGCTCTGTAAACACTTTAAACTACATTTTATAATGCCGTTTACTTGTAAATACGTGCTGGCATTTAAACATTTATGCACAGTTTATTCCATATCCATACTCTTAACTTTTACGTATTTCTTTATTTTTACAGTTGTTTAATGTTTTATATTCACACACACACACACACACACACACACACACACACACACACACACACACACACACACACACACACACACACACACACACACACACACACACACACACACACACACACACACACACACACACACACACACACACACACACACACACACACCACATTCCTAATACTTGTAAATGTATTTGGTGAATAAAGCTGATCCTTGAGCCTTGATTTTTCGGCTCTGGGTGTCACTCACAAGGTTAGACTGATTCCTTGAGAAGGTGGGGGTGAGCTGCCCCTCTGGTGAAGGTGCTCCTTTAGTGATGTCGGGGGGGTGATGGGGGTGGGGTGATGCAGGTTTCCATAGTTAAAACATGGTGGTAGTTCAGGTTCAAGTTCACTTTCACCATGTCACCAGACTGTACAACCAAACAAAGTAACGTTTCTCCGAACCATGGTGCACCACAACACATATAACACACAGTACACATAGACCAAAATGATACCACAAATAAGTGAATAAAATACTATTTAAGATGCATGTGAAGTGTGCAGTGAGGTTCTTTGTGGCTGCGTCTCTGCTTGCTCAGTTCCGGTACCACTGAAATTTATGCCATGCCTAGTTAATGAACCAGGTTATCTCAGCAGAGCTAACTCTGACATGAAAGATGTAGGAAATACTGCAATATGTACAATCGGGCACCTTTATAATGCAGTTAAATATCAAAGAAAAAGGCTTGTTTTAATTTCATGGGTATTTTTAAGGTTCAATAGTTGAACAATTCAGTTGAAAGTTGGACGGCACATTTACACAGCTCCTCACAAAAGTCAAATTTGAAGGCAGAATGCAGGGTTAATGGCAGATTGTTAGCAGTGTGGAGCAGCAGACGGATCTTGGGGTCCATGTCCATATATCCCTCAAAGCGCAAGCTGAGAGGATTGTTAAGGCTTAAGATGTGCTGACTTTTATTAGTCCTGGGATTGAGTTCAAGAGCTGTGAGGTAATGTTGCAGTTCTATAAAACCCTGATTAGACAGCACTTAAACTACTTCAAGTTACGAATATTGCGATTGCAAGTGTGATTTAAATATAATGTATTTGGTACTATCTTTATTTTATTCATAACATATATCCTCATGCACTCTGTATTCTTCTATGTGAAAATTAATAAAAATATTGAAAAAGAAAGAAATATTTCAAGTCAGTTCAAGTAAGGCTTAAGGTTTGTTGGCCTTTACTAGTCCTGGGATTGAGTCAAAGATCCGTGAATTAATGTTGACGCTCTATAAAACCCTGATTAAATTGCACTTGAAACATTTTAAATCATCAAGTCATTTATTGTCATTTAACTTTATACATGTATATACCGTATACTACCTTATAACATATATAGAAATGAGACAAAGCTTAACCAAACTAGGATGTAAAGCACAATAGTGCACGTAACACACAATAACTTAAGAAGGTAAGGATAAATTCTACAGATGAATCTCACATAAATAACAAACTGAAGTGCACTACAGATCTACCAGTGGCATTCGAATATGACACGGCAGGGATTCAATTACATAAAGAGTAAAAGGGAGGTGAGAGTTGATATTGGACCACTGGAAAATGGTGCTGGTGAGGTAGTAATGGGGGACAAAGAAATGCCAGATGAACTTAATGGGTATTTTGCATCTGTCTTCACTCTGGAAGGCACTAGCAGTGTGCCAGAGGTCTGTCAGAGTCAGGGAGTAGGACAGTGACATTGCTATTACAAAGGAAAAAAGTGCTAGGCAAACTCAAATGTCTTAAGGTGGATAATCCACCTGGACCAGATGGACTACATCCCAGAGCCCCGAGAGAGGTTGCTGAAGAGATAACGGATGCATTGATCACAATAATTCAAGAATCACTTGATTCTGGCATGGTACTGGAGGACTGAAAAATCGCAAATGTCACTCCACTCTTTAAGAAGGGAGGAAGGCAAAAGAAAGGAAATTATAGGCCAGTTAGCCTAACCTGAGTAGTTGGGTAAGTGTTGGAGTCTTATAAGAATGAGGTTTCTGGGTACCTGGAGACTCATGATAAAGTAAGTCAAAGTCAGCATGGTTTCTGTGGAGGGAAATCTTGCCTGACAAATCTGTTAGAGTTCTTCGAGGAAGTAACAAGCGGGTGAACAAAGGAGAGGTAGTGGATGTCATTTACTTTGATTTTCAGAAAGTATTTGATAAGGTACCTCACAAAGCTGCTTAACAAGATAAAATCCTTTCCCATTACACAAAAGATACTGGCATGGATAGTGGAATGGCTGACAAGCAGGCGACAATGAGTGGGAATAAAAGGGGACTTTTCTGGTTGGCTGCCAGTGACTAGTGGTATTCCTTGGGGGTCAGTATTGGGACCGCTACTTTTCACATTGTTTGTCAATGATTTGGATAATGGAATTGATGGGCTAGTGGCAAAGTTTGCCGATGATATGAAGACAGGTGGAGGAGTAGGTGGTGCTGAGGAAGCAATGTGATTGCAGCAGGACTTAGACAAATTGGAAGAATGGGCAAAAATGAGGTTGATGGAATACAATGTTGGGAAATGTATAATAATGCATTTTGGTAAAAGGTACGATAGTGCAGACTATTATCTAAATGAGGAGAAGGTTCAAACATTAGAGGTGCAGAGGGACTGAGGAGTCCTCATACAAGACTCCCAGAAGACACTCAGAAATGATGTGTTGTCATTGGAGAGAGTACAGAAGAGGTTCAAGAGGATGATTCTGGGAATGAAGGTGTTAAAATATGAGGAGTGTTTGACAGCTTTGGGCCTGTACTCACTGGAATTTAGAAGAATACATAGGAGTCTCATTGAAACCTACCGAGTGTTGAAAGTACTAGATAGGGTGGATGTTGAGAGGTTGATTCCTATGGTGGAGGTACCCAGAGTTAGAGGGCACAGCTTCATAATTTAGGGGTGACCTTTTAGAACAGAGGTAAGGAGGATTGTTTTTAGCCAGAGAGTAGTGAAATTGTACAGAGGATGTGGAGAGTGTGCAGAGGGATATAGATAGGTTAAGTGAGTGGGCCAAGGTCTGGCAGATGGAATACAACTTTGGTAAATGCGTAATCATTGGCTATGGAAGGAATAATAAAAGAGTAGATTATTATTTAAATGGTGAAAGATTGCAATGTACTGTGTGCAGAGAGACTTGGGAGTGCTTTTTCATGAATTGCAAAAAGTTGGCTTGCAGGTACAACAGGTTATTAAGAAAGCAAACAGAATGTTGGCCTTCGTTGCTAGAGGGATTGAATTCAAGAGCAGGGAGGTCATGCTGCAACTGTACAGGGTACTGGTGAGGCCGCACCTGGAGTACTGTGTGCAGTTCTGGTCTCCATACTTGAGGAAGGATATACTGGCTTTGGAGGCGGTGCAGAGGAGGTTCACCAGGTTGATTCCAGGCATGAAGGGGTTAACCTATGAGGAGAGATTGAGTCGCCTGGGACTATACTCTCTGGAGTTCAGAAGAATGAGAGGGGATCTTATAGAAACATACAAAATTTTGAAAGGGATAGATAAGATAGAAGTAGGAAAGTTGTTTCAATTGGTAGGTGAGACTAGAACTAGGGGACATTGCCTCAAGATTCAGGGGAGAAGATTTAGGATGGAGATGGGGAAAAACTTTTTTTCCCAGAGAGTGGTGAATCTGTGGAATTCTCTGCTGAGGGAAGCAGTTGAGGCTTCCTCACTAAATATATTTAAGATACAGTTAGATAGATTTTTACATAGTAGGGGAATTAAGGGTTCTGGGGAAAAGGCAGGTAGATGGAGCTGAGTTTACGGACAGATCAGCCATGATCTTACTGAATGGCGGGGCAGGCTCGATGGGCTGGATGGCCTACTCCTGCTCCCATTTCTTATGTACTTAGTCTGTGGAATAGTCTGCTACAGACTGCAGTGGAGGCCAAGTCTGTGGGTATATTTCAGGCAGAACTTGATGTTTTCCTGATTGGTCAGGGCATCTAAGGATACAATGAGAAGGCAATTTTATGGGGTTAAATGGGATCCAGGATCAGCCATGATGGAATGGCAGAGCAAACTCGATGAGCTAAATGGTCTATGTCTTGTGGTTCATGATCTAATCCAAAGTTTTATACCCGTTGTTGTGGGGGATGCACTAGCCCCTTAACCCCTTTCCCCTACCTGACTGTCACCCGGTTTCCTCTGTCTTGCATCTTGGATGTAACTACTGTCTATATCCTATCTATCACCCTTCAGCCTCCTGAATGATCCAGAGTTCATCCAGTTCCAGCTTCAACTCCTTAACGCGGTTTATTCCTAATTCCTAAGAAGGTTGGCGTCATTCAATGTCTGTAGTGAGATGCTGAAGATGTTCTATAGGTCAGTTGTGGAGAGCGCCCTCTTCTTTGTGGTGGCGTGTTGGGGAGGAAGCATTAAGAAGAGGGACGCCTCACGTCTTAATAAGCTGGTAAGGAAGGCGGGCTCTGTCGTGGGCAAAGTACTGGAGAGTTTAACATCGGTAGCTGAGTGAAGGGCGCTGAGTAGGCTACGGTCAATTATGGAAAACTCTGAACATCCTCTACATAGCACCATCCAGAGACAGAGAAGCAGTTTCAGCGACAGGTTACTATCGATGCAATGCTCCTCAGACAGGATGAAGAGGTCAATATTCCCCAATGCCATTAGGCTTTACAATTCTACCGCCAGGACTTAAGAACTTTTTAAAGCTATTATTAATGCTTTTTGAGATGGTGATTTAGATGCATATCATATTTTTTACTGAGTTAAGTATTGTATGTAATTAGTTTTGCTACAACAAGTGTATGGGACATTGGAAAAAAGTTGAATTTCCCCATGGGGATGAATAAAGTATCTATCTATCTATCTATCTATCTATCTATCTATTAGAAGCTACAGCTGAACGCACTTCTCACAGTAGTAATCATCAGGGACTCTGGAGATCCCCTTGACTTCCCATATCCTGCAAGAGGAGCATTCAGCTATCCTGCCTGGCACCTCTACTGTGCTAGCTGAAGGACAGTAGGGAAGGATATAGGAAGTTTATTATAGGAAGAGTGTGGGAATTTTAGAAGAAATTTACCAGGTAGATGCCTGGATGAGAGAGCAAGCCATATGAGGATGGATTGACTGAGCTAAGGCTGTTTTGGAGCGAAGGAGGTGACTTGACAGATATGTACAAGATGTTAAGAGGCATAGATTGAGTGGATTGTCAGTCAGAGACTTCTTCCCAGATCAGAAATGACTAATACCATGGGGCATAATTTTAAGGTGATTAGAGTGAAGTACAGGGGAATGTCAGAGGGAATTTTTTTTTACAGAGAGTGATGGGTGTGTGGAATGCCCCACCGGGGTGGTGGTAGAGGCAGATACATTAGTGACATTTAAGAAACTCTTAGATGATAGAAAAATGAAGAGCTATATGGGAGGGAATGTCTAGATTGTATTTAGAATTGGTTAAATGGTTGGCACAACATTTTGAGCCAAAGAGTCAATAGTGTGCTTTAATTTTCTATGCTCTGAGAATCAGAATCAGGTTTAGTATTACTGGCATATGTTAAGAAATATGTATATAAGATATACATATATGAAAAATTAATTAAGTAGTGCCAAAAGAGGGCTAAAAAAAAGAAAAAAATTAGTGAGGTAGTGCACAAGGGTTCATTGTCCATTCAGCAATCTGATGGTGGTGGGGAAGAAGTTGTTCCTAAAATGTTAAGTGTGTGTCTTCAGACTCCTGTACCTCCTCCTTGATGGTTGCAATGAGTAGAGGGCACGTCCTGGGGTGAGGGGGTACTGAATGATGCTTGCCTCCCTCTCTGAGGCATTGACTTTTGAAGGTGTCCTGGATGCTGGGGGGAGGGGGGGTGGCTAATATTCATGATGGAGTTGGCTGAGTTTACAAATCTCTGCAAACTTTTCTGATCCTGTACAGTGCCCCCCTCCCCCATACCAGACAGTGATGCAAACAGTTAGAATGCTCTCCGTGGCACACCTATAAAAATTTGCGAGTTCTTTTGCTCTATAACGCACACAAAATGTTGGAGGATTTCAGCTGGAAACAAAGAAGTTGACATACTGAGTTCCTCCAGCATCTTGTGTGTGTAGATTCAGATTTTCAGCAGCGGCAGAGGTGGGAGAAGGGGTAGTTCGGTAAAGGTTTGTTTTGCTTTTGTGTTTGTTCTGTTGATGTTGTGGGTTTGCTGTGTAGGCACCGGAAGTGTGGCAACTCTTGCAGGCTGCCACCAGCACACCTCAGACTGTGGTGGTTGTTAACCCAACCAACACATTTCACTGTATGCTTCGATGTGGTTGTGACATATAAATCTACCATGATCTAATCAAACCTGCTGTATGCCTTGTGTAATGTAGATGGTTAAAAGGCTTTGGAGAATTATTTCTTCCAATTGTAAGTCAGTGATACAGCTCCCTCCTGACAGTTCCAAAGGACCAGATGTTATCCCAATCTCTGTATGGTTTTGGCACATTCCCCTCGTAACCAAGACCTCAACCCGTGCCCAGTGTCCGGGAATGGAAAAGCCTACTGAAAATGGTGGACATAGCCCAGTCCATCACAGGCAAAGCTGCAAAGCCCTCCCCACCATTGAGCACATCTACAAGGGGGGCTGCCACAAAAGTAGCATCCATCCTCAAAGACCCCCACCATCCAAGCCCTGCTCTCCTATTGCTGCTGCCATCAGGAAGGAGGTACAGGAGCCTTAGGTCCCACAACACCAGGTTCAGGAACAGTTATTACCCTTCAGCCACCAGGCTCCTGAACTAGGTTGAACAGTTTCACTCACCTCAACACTGAACTGATTCCACAGTCTATAGACTCACTTTCAAGGATTACAACTCGTGCTTTCAGTATTTTTTTTAATTTGCATGCTTTGTCTTCTTTTGTACACTGGTTGTTTGTCAATCTTTGTTTATGCATTATTTTTCAGAAATTCTATTGCATATCTCTGTTCTGCTGGAATGCCTGCAGGAAATTAATCTCAAGGATTGTATACGATAACCTATATGTACTTTGATAATAAATTTAATATGACTTTGGCTTTGAACTTGAAACATCGACTGTCCATTTCCCTTCATAGATGTTATCTGAAACTATTGAGTTTCTCCAGCTATTGTGTGTTGCTCCAGATTTCCAGCATCTGCACTCTCTCCTTGTAACTGCATGGGTTTCTCCATCGGCGGCTCAGGTTTCCTCCCACGTTCCAAAGAGGTACTAGATGATAGGTTAATTGGACATTGCAAAAACAGTCTCTCGTGTGTGGGTGAGAGGTAGAATCTGGCTGGAGTTACTGTGAGATTGGAAAGGCTTCTCTGTAGGATTACGAATCTGAAGGATGGGTTAAGCGCCAGGCCAGTTCGAAAAGGTCAGGGTGTTGGGGCTGAAGGTGAGGGACGGGCCAGTTCACCTCACTGCTCCACGAGGTTCACTCATCTCTGCTCTGAAGTGGGGCCGTGACCTGCAACTATCGGGCTCCTGGATCAGCTGTAGTGGCTTCGTGGCTGCGGACTCACTTTCATCAACTTCAGTGGTTTGCTTGCTTTTACTGTTTGCACGATTTTGTTTCTCTTTCTGCACGTTGGGTGTCTGATGGTCTTTTGTTTTGATCTGTTCGATTTGGCCTGCCTGTAAAATGTCCTTTGACTTTGTATAAATGGGTGATTGATGATTGATGCGAATGAGTAAAGTGAGTAATAAATAGATCATACTTTGAGCTAACATATGGATTGAATTTGCATTTGAGTCAGTTTCACCAAGCCTAGATTTTCCCTCTCCCCATTTTCTCAACAACTGCCCCCCACCATATTCTACTACTCAAGAAACACTAGGAACTATTTAGCAGCTAATTAATCCACCAACTTGCACATTTTGGAATATGAGAGGAAACACATATGGTCACAAGCGGGACAAGCAAACTTCATATGGACAGCAGCCAAGGCCAGATTTAGACCAGTATCACCTACAATTAAGGCAGCAGCTCTACCAACTGCACTACTGTGCTTCCCAAAGTCAGCTCTGTGATGGAATCTTTCTTCTTCAATTAATGAGTTAAATTAAATTAATTAATGAAGATGTGGGATTTCCAGGAGACTTCCAAACTCCCTAATGGCCACACCTGCTCCAGGTGCATTGAGGTGCAGCTCCTTAGAGACCGTGTTAGGGAACTGGAGCTGCAGCTCGATGATCTTCAGCTTGTGTGGGAAAGTGTGGCAGTGATAGACGGGAGCTACAGGAGAGAGATAAATGGGTGACTGTCAGGAGAGTGATAGGGAATGTCAGATAGTGGAGAGCATCCCTGAGTCTGTTCCCCTCAACAATAAGTACTCCATTTTGAGTACTACTGGGGGAATTGACCCACCTGAGAGAAGAAATAGTAACCATGCCTCTGGCACTGAGTCTGGCCCTGTGGCTCAGAAGGGTAGGGAACTGAGGAGGATGACAGCAGTTATAGTCAGGGGGACAGGAAGGTGATTCTGTGAATGCAAAAATTTAACATGGATGGCAGTTCGCCTCCCAGGTGTCAGGGTCCGACATGTTTCTGAACGTGTCCACAATATCCTGAAAAGGGAGGGTGAACAGCCAGAGGTCGTGGTACATAGGCAAAAATCAAAAGAGTGAAGAATGCAGGACTGAAGGTGCTATATTTAAATGTGTGTAGCATTCGGAATAAGGTTGACAAACTCATGGCACAATTACAAATGTTGTGGATAAGTCAGCTGGAGCAGATAGCCTACATCCCACAGTCCTGAGAGAGTTTGCTGAAGAGATAGTGGATACATTGGTCATGATCTTTCAAACATCACCTGATTCTGGCATGGTCCTGGATGACTGGAAGTTTGCAAAATGTCACCCCACTCTTTAAGAAGGGAGGAAGGCAAAAGGAAGGAAATTATAGGCCAGTTAGCCTAACCTCAGTGGTTAGGATGTGTTGGAATCAATTATTAAGGATGAGGTTTTGAGGCACGTGGAGACTAATAATAAAGTAAGTCAACGTCAGCATGGTTTCTGTGAAGGGAAATCTTGCCTGACAAATCTGTTAGAGGTCTTCAAGGAAGTAATAAGCAGAGTGAACAAAGCAGAGACAGTGAATGTCATTTACTTCAATTTTCGAAAGACATTTGATAAGGTACAACACATGAGGCTGCTTAACAAGATAAAATCCCCTGGTATTACTGGAAAGATACTGGCATGGATAGAGGAACTGCTGACAGGCAGGAGGCAGTGAGTGGGAATAAAGGGGGCCTTTTGCTGGTTGGCTGCTGGTGACTAATGGTCCTCAGGGGTCAGTATTGTTACTCAATGTTTTAGATAATAGAATTAATGGTTTTGTGACAAAGTTTGTGGATGATATGAAAATAGGTGGAAGGGTTGGTGTTGCTGAGGAAGCAATGCAATTGCAGCAAGAATTAGACAAATTGGAAGAATGGGCAAAAAAGTGGCAGATGGAATACAGTGTTGGGATATATATGATATTGCATTTTGGTAAAAAGAACAATAGTGCCGACTATTATATAAATCGGGGGAAATTTCAAACGTCAGAGGTGTAGAGGGACTTAGGAGTCCACAAGCAAGACTCCCAGAAGGTTAATTTACAGGTTTAATCTGTGGTAAAGAAGGCAAATACAATGTTGACATTTATTTCAAGGGGAATAAAATATAAAAGCAAGGAGATAATGCTGAGGCTTTATAAGACACTAGTCATGCCATATTTGGAGTATTGTCAACAGTTTTGGACCCCACATCTCAGAATGGATGTGTTATCATTGGAGAGAGTCCAGAGGAGGTTCACAAAATGATTCTAGGAGTGAAGGGTTTAACATATGAGGAGTGTTTGGCAGCTTTGGGCCTGTACTCACTGGAATTTAGAAGAATGTAGGGTGATCTCATTGAAACCTAGTGAATGTTGAAAGGACTAGGTAGGGTGGATTTGGAGAGGATATTTCCTGTGGTGTGTGAGTCCAGAACTAGAGGGCACAGCCTTAAAATTGAGGGGCAACCCTTTAATAACAGAGGTAAGGAGGAATTTTTTTAGCCAGAGAGTAATGAATCTGTGGAATGTTCTGCCACAAACTTCAGTGGAGGCCAAGACTGTGTGCATATTTAAGGCAGAAATTGTTTCCTGATCGGTCAGGGCATTAAAGAATTTGCTGAGAAGCCAGGTGTATGGGGTGAGTGGTATCGGGATCAGTCATGATGGAATGGCGAAGCAGATTCAATGGGCTGAATGGCCTAATTCTGCTCCTATGTCTTTTGGTCTTAATGAGTGCAGTTCCAACAAATGGTTTTAGGAGATGTGAGGCAGGTGCAGTGTCACTGTGACACAGGAGTGGCTGGAGATACAGGAGCTCTGGAGCACACAAAATGTGGGGAAGGTTTACGAGAGTGATACCCAGGAATGAAAGGGTTATTGTATGCGGAGCCTTTGACAGCTCTGGGTCTGAACTCGCTGCTGTTCAGAAGAATGAGGAAGGGATCTCATTGAAACCTACTGAATATTGAAAGGCCGACATAAAGTGGATGAGGACAGGAAATTTCCAAAAATTGGAGAGTCTAGGACCAAAGAGCACTATCTTACAATATAAGATGTCACTTTAGAGTGCAGATGAGAAGTAATTTCTTCAGCCACAGAGAAATGAAACTGTAGATAGCTGCAGAGTTAAGTCTTTGAGTATATCTAAATCGAAGGCTGATAGGTTCTTGATAAGTAAGGTCAGGGAGAAGGCAGGATAATGGGGATAAGCAGGAAATTAATTCAGCCTTGATGGAGTAGTGGAGCAGACTCATTGAGCTAAATGGCCCAATTTCTTTCCTATGTCTTGTGGTCTTATGATCTAACTCTCAAATGCCTGTCAATCAACATTGTACTTGGATAGGAAAGTTTTAAAAGATATGGACTAAACACTAAACAGAAAGACATCTTGGTGGTCACAGATTTGGAGCTGGAGAAGAGAATGCGAGAATGTGTGAACATCACAAATAACCTGTCTTGGACGCTATGGCCAAGAAAGTGTTACAATGAGCGACTGAAGTAAACCCAAGTGCAGGACACAGGCACAGAGATTGAGTTTGTATGTTTTATATGGGCGTAAATGCCGAACAGCAGGCAGGAGGGATCTTGACACGGAGCCCTGATATGGAACCTTGACAAAGAGCTTTTGACTCAGAGACTTGACATGGAGCCTTAACTCAGAGAAATGGAGTCTCATAGGTAACCCTTGAAACTGGAGCTAAACTTAGAACAAACGGTTCTAAGCAGTCAGGAAACGTAGTTTACTCACACAAAAAAAACACCAACAAACTGACAACTAGTGGGTGTGACGTAGAGGTTCTTATACTGAGTCTTTGATGGAAACCAGGTGTGCCATCATTAAAGAGAATTGGAAGAAATTAGGGAAATTAACGATCGGGACCATGGCATAAATCAAAGAAAACTAGGAGCAAGATAGGGAATTAACGATCGGGCCATGACAGAAAGTTCACCGATGTCTTTACATCCTTAGAAGTCTAAGGAAATTTGCCATGTCAATGATGACCATCACCAATATTTACAGATGTACAATAGGAAGCATCCTATCTCGATGTATCACAGCTTAATACGGCAATAGCTCTGATGCGACCGAAGAGAGCTGTCAATACAGCTCGTCACACCTTGGAAATCAGTCTCGTACATCCGCTCAGCCAGACAAAGAAAATAACTGTGGACTTCAGCAAGGGGAATTAGGAGTACACACACCAGTTCATTTCATTAGGAGTCAGTGGGAATTTGGTATGTCACCAAAGATTCTAGTACATTTCTGCAGATGTATGGCGAAGAGCATCCTGGCTGGTATGGCAGGTCCAATAGTGGATACAATAGGGTCTTTAAGGAGCCTCTTGGATAGGTATACGGAGCTTAGTAAAATAGAGGGCTATGCGCTAGGGAAATTCTAGGCAGTTCCTAGAGTAGGTTACATGGTCAGCACAACATTGTGGGCTGAAGGGCCTATAATGCACTGTAGATCTCTATGTTCCATGTTCTACTGTTCCATGTTTGGCCATGAGGCAGCATGGCACGGCAGCAGCAGCCTTTCAGACCTGGTGTTACTTTAATTTAATTTTCTATTTTAAGTTTGATACACAATTTTCGATTAGGGCACATGGATAACAGAGCAGCTATCTACCATCGCCAGATACTACTACAATACAGAGATCGCCCAAAAACAAACCTCCACAAAGATCTGCTGGCTGAATTACGCGACGTCGGCTTGCTGAGGAGAACGGGCCTACAATCCTCGGACTTGCCTGATGCTGGGAGCCGGAGATGGAGACGTTGAAAGCGATGTGCAAGGAAGCAGAAGCGAGGCAAACAGGCAGGGGTCCGTGCCAGGCTAAAACCAAACCCTAGCCGGCCAGCTCTCCCATCCATTCTGCTCTCCAATGTCCGCTCCCTGGACAATAAAATGGACTGACACCTTGCTCTATTGTCCTGTTTATTATTTATTGTAATGCCGGTACTGTTTTTGTGCACTTTATGCAGTCCTGTGTAGGTCTGTAGTCTAGTATAGCTTTCTCTGTGTTTTTTTTTATTACGTAGTTCAGTCCAGTTTTTTGTACTGTGTCATGTAAACCATGGTCCTGAAAAACATTGTCTCATTTTTACTATGCACTGTACCAGCAGTTATGGTTGAAATGACATTAAAAGTTGACTTGACTTGACTAATCCATAGGATCGCAAAAGACCACAGAGGGGTCTTGACTCAGCTAACTCCATCATGAAAACAACCTTCCCCACCACAGCTTAAAAAGGCAGCATCAATCACTAAGAATCCTTACCATCTGGGACATGATCTCCTCTCATTACTGCCATCAGGGAAGAGGTACAGGAACCTGAAGACTCAGATTCAGTGTTTTAAGAATAACCTTTTCCCTTCCACCAGGAGATTTCTGTATGATCCATGAACATCACCTTGCAATTCCTCTTCACACTGTTTATTTATTGTAATGTATTGTAGTTAGTAGATATTGCACTGTACTGCTGCCACAAAAGAACAAATTTCATGATATATTTCAGTGATAATAAACCTGACCCTGATTCTGATTTGACTCTGTCTACTCTTCTCACGCCTTGAGAAAGCAGCAAACATAATCGAGGACCTCAGCCATTCCATCACCTCTCCCTTTCCACTGGGCAGAAGATACAAGAGCCTGAAAGCACTGAGCACCAAGCTCATCAATGGCTTCTATCATAACAGGACACTAATGGGCCTCTTGTGTGACAAAGGTGTTACCTTATCTTGCTCTTATCTGTTATCATACCTTGTTCATATCTTCATATAACTTGTTCAATCTTTCTCTGTAACTTAGGTGCTGAAACCCAGGTAACATTCTAATAAATCTCTGTACTCTTTCTATTTTGTTGAAATCTTTCCTATAATTCGGTGACCAGAACTGTACACAAAACTCCAAATTTGGCCTTACCAATGCCTTGTACAATTTTAACATTACATCCTAACTCCTATACTCAATGCTCTGATTTATAAAGGCCAGCATACCAAAAGCTTTCTTCACCACCCTATCCACATGAGATTCCACCTTCAGGGAACTATGCACCATTATTTCTAGATCACTCTGTCCTACTGCATTCTTTAATGCCCTACCATTTACTGTGTATGTCCTATTTGGATTATTCCTACCAAAATGCAGCACCTCACAATTATCAGCGTTAAACTCCATCTGCCATCTTTCAGCCCACTCTTCTAACTGGCCTAAATCTCTCTGCAAGCTTTGAAAACCTACTTCATTATCCACAACACCACCTATCTTAGTATTATCTGCATACTTACTAATCCAATTTACCACCCCATCATCCAGATCATTAATGTATATGACAAACAACATTGGACCCAGTACAGATCCCTGAGGCACACCACTAGTCACCGGACTGCAACCTAACAAACAGTTATCCACCACTACTCTCTGGCATCTCCCATCCAGCCACTGTTGAATCCATTTTACTACTTCAATATTAATACCTAATGATTGAACCTTCCTAACTAACCTTCTGTGTGGAACCTTGTTGCAGGCCTTACTGAAGTCCATATAGCCAACATCCACTGCTTTACCCTCGATAACAAGGGAGCCAGAATGGGGAATGTAAAAATAGAGAGAGGGGAGGGTGGGAAAAGTTCCTGGAAGTCAGAGAAATAGATGTTCATGCCGTCGGGTTGTTGGCTATCCAGATGAAATATGAGCTGTTGCTCCTTCAACCTGAGAGTGTCCTGATTGTGGCAGTAGAGGAGGCCATGAACCGACATGTAGGAATGGGAATGGAAAGTAGATCTAAAATGAGTGGCTACCAGGAAATCCTGCTTGTTGCAGGCAGTATATTGTGCGTTCTGTTATCGCTTTACCTTTGTACTTGCTCGATACACTGTACTTACGTTCTTAAGTGATCTATATATGTCTGGCATGCAAAATAAAGCATTCCACCATATCTCAGCACGTGCGACAATAAATAAACCAATAACCAATTTAGTTGAGGTGATTGGAGAAGGACTGGGGTTAAGTCTCTTTCTTGGTCTCATGTGCTAAGTGCAAGATGTTGTATGCACTTTACCCTCAAGATCTGGTTCAACTACAGTTAATAGAAGCAGAGTCTTATGCACACAGGCTAATGTATTAAATATTCAGCATGCACGTTATATATATTGAACTGTGAATTTTGTAGGGTAACTTATCTGTTCATTTTTGGAACCTCTCTGCATACTTAGCAGGGGGAGAAAATGGAAGGAGTCGGGCAGCAGGTCATTGAATCAACTTCAGACTGAAGCAGTGTGCTCAGGATGGAAAGTGTGGTCCAACAATGTGATGGAGAATTCTTAAGTCCCTTTCTCTGTCACATCTCTGTGAAGTAGTTCTTGCAGGGAATTACACTGCAAGTATTATCTCAGCAATGAGATCATTAAACCTGTTCAGCCCATACTGATGGTGGGTCCTTGTATTTATATTTTATTGTGTCAAGATCTGGTTTGAAAGCAGATAATAAAGCACCCAGGACCTTCATAAAGAGAACACAGAATGCAGATGATATAACATTACAACACACTACAGGCCCTTCGGCCCACAATATAGTGTCGAGCTATTAAGATTAGCTAGACTCCAAGATTAGTCTAGCCCTTCCTGCATAGCTCTCCATTTTTCATCCATGTGCCTGTGTAAGATTGTCTTAAATGTCCCTAATGTGCCAGCCTTTGTCACCACCCCTGGCAGTGTGTTCCATGTACTCACCACTCTCTGTAAAAAAACTACCTCTGACATCACCCCCCCATACTCTCTTCCTTTCTTTCTTTTCAAATCTTTTTATTAATTTTAAGAAAAACAGAAGAAAAATATTAGTACAAAATATTTGAGAGTACATAATAGATTAATTAACAATCAAATATATATTGATCAATACATAGAATCTCTCAAACTCATATTATAATATAAATGATTTAAGAGAGAGAAAAAAAAACCCCAAAAGAAAACAACAACAACTAAATAAAAAAAAACTAACCAACATGGGCAATCGCATAATGTTATATATATACAGTAGTGCCTATGACTCCCAACCTCCATCCACACAATTCAGGATAGTAGCAATAAGGTTCAGGATCAGACCATTTAATTCATATGAAAATGCTGAATAAATGGTCTCCAAGTTTCCTCAAATTTAACTGAAGAATCAAAAACCCCATACTCTCTTCCAATCACCTTAAAGTTATGTCCTCCCATATTAACCATTTCTGCCCTGGGAAAATGTCTCTAGCTGTCCACTCTGTCCATACCTTTTATCATCATGTACACCTCCATCAAGTCACCTCTTGTCCTTATTTGAACTAAAGAGAAAAGCCCCAGCTTGCTCAACCTTTCCTCATGAGACATGTTCTCTAATCCAGGCAGCATCCTGGAAAATCTCCTCTGCACCATCCCTAAAGCTTCCACACCCTTCCTAAAAGTGGACCAAAAGTGACCACAGTATACCAAGTGTGGTCCAGAGTTTTATAAGGGGGGGGGGAAGTGTGTGTGTGTGTGTGTGTGTGTGTGTGTGTGTGTGTGTGTGTGTGTGTGTGTGTGTGTGTGTGTGTGTGTGTGTGTGTGTGTGTGTGTGTGTGTGTGTGTGTGTGTGTGTGTAGATATATATTAGGAAAGGTTTGGTTGCTTGCGTTGTTCAGTCTAACATGACGGGCATGTTATGTTGGTGACAGTATGTGTGGCAATGCTTGCGGGCTGCCCCCAGCGCATACTTGGTTGTTAACACAAATGACACATTTCACTTGCAAGCATTGATGTACATGTGATCAATGAATAATTAAATAACAAACTACACATACAGGTAAATGAATGAATGAATGGGAAACACCACGTGGGAGCTCCTCCACCAGAAAGTCTGCCATAGTTCAAGAAGGCAGCTCATCATCAGCTTCTCAAGTTACAGTTAGGGATGAGGAATTAATTCTGGCCCGGAATGCCAGAAAGAATAGCATCTGTTGGAATTGAAAGAGCTGCAGACAGCCGGCCACGAGGGAAGACATTGATAGATATCTAGGTTTGCCTTTATTTTGAGATTCAGCACTGTGACAGATCCTTCAGGCACACTGTAAATGTGCTGCCCAATTATACCCATGACACCAGTTAAGCTCTTTAACTGCTACATCTCTATGGACTGTGGGGGGGTGGAAGCTGGAGCACCCGAGAGAAACCCATACAGGCATGGGAAGTGCATACAAGCTCTTTGCAGACAGTGGCAGGAGCGGGACCCACCTTGCTGATGCTCAAATAGCATCAAGCTAACAGCTATATTATGCCAAATATTATATTATACTGTGGTCTTTTACATAGCGAAAGTGTGTTTTTTTTGGGGGGGGGGAATTAAGCTCAATGACCTGCTGTAATTTCAAGAAATGACAGACTCAACCAGACGGACCAACGTCCCTGATGGTCAGCAGCACTGGGGCTCCACAGGGGACTGTCCTGTCTCCCTTTCTCTTCACCATCTACACCTCAGACTTCAACTACCGCACAGAGTCTTGCCATCTTCAGAAGTTTTCTGATGACTCTGCCATAGTTGGATGCATCAGCAAGGGAGATGAGGCTGAGTACAGGGCTACGGTGGGAAACTTTGTCACATGGTGCAAGCAGAATCATCTGCAGCTTAATGTGAAAAAGACTATGGAGCTGGTGGTGGACCTGAGGAGGGCTAAGGCACCAGTGACCCCTGTTTCCATCCAAGGGGTCAGTGTGGACATGGTGGAGGATTACAAATACCTGGGGATACGAATGGACAATAAACTGGACTGGTCAAAGAACACTGAGTCTGTCTACAAGAAGGGTCAGAGCCGTCTCTACTTCCTGAGGAAACTGAGGTCCTTTAACGTCTGCTGGACGATGCTGAGGATGTTCTATGAGTCTGTGGTGGCCAGTGCTATCATGTTTGCTGTTGTGTGCTGGGGCAGCAGGCTGAGGGTAACAGACACCAACAGAATCAACAAACTCATTCGTAAGGCCAGTGATGTTGTGGGGGTGGAACTGGACTCTCTGACGGTGGTGTCTGAAAAGAGGATGCTGTCCAAGTTGCATGCCATCTTGGACAATGACTCCCATCCACTCCATAATTTACTGGTTAGGCACAGGAGTACATTCAGCCAGAGACTCATTCCACTGCGATGTAACACTGAGCGTCATAGGAAGTCATTCCTGCCTGTGGCCATCAAACTTTACAACTCCTCCCTCGGAGTGTCAGACACCCTGAGCCAATAGGCTGGTCCTGGACTTATTTCCACTTGGCATGATTAACTTATTATTATTTAATTATTTATGGTTTTATATTGCTATATTTCTACACTATTCTTGGTTGGTGCGGCTGTAACAAAACCCAATTTCCCTCGGGATCAATAAAGTATGTCTGTCTGTCTGTGACCTTGGGTTTCTCTGTTAAGTTGAAGGGCCAGATTACTCAGGAGCTTTAGGTCCCATACTACTATGCTCAGGAGCAGTTATTACTTATCAACCATGAGGCTCCCGAACATGCGTGGATAACTTCACTCACCTCTACTCTAAACTGATTCCGCAACCTATGGACTCATTTTCAAGGACTCAACAATTCATGTTCTCAGTATGGTTTATCAATCTGTCTATCTACCTATCTATCTATTCATTTTATGACACAGTTCATCTTCTTTTATACATTGACGTTTATCAGTCTTTCTGTGCAACTTTTCATTGAGTCTACTGTATTTCTGTTCAACTCTTTGCTTAGTTTCAGAGGGATGTCAGGTAAGTTTTTTATGCAGAGTGGGGAGTGTGGGGAATGGGCTGCTGGTAGCGGTGGTGGAGGCAGAAACGATAGGGTCTTTTAAGAGACTCCTAGATGGCTACATGGAGCTTAGAAAAATAAAGGGCTATGGGTAAAGCCTAGGTAGTTCTAAGGTAGGGACATGTTTGTCACAGCTTTGTGGGCCGAAGGACCTGTATTGTGCTGTATGTTCTCTATGTTACTGTAATTATCTGCAAGGCGGTTTACTGGAGCTGTTGGGAGGGGTTTAAACTAACGGAGCAAGAGGTTGGAAACCAGGATGACAGAGCTGAGGATGAGTCAGCAGGTTTACAAGTAGATTATGAGTCTAACATGAATGTAAGGAAGGACAAGCCAGTGATTGGGTACAATTGCAGATAGAGTAAAGAGTTAAATTGTACCACAGAGACAAAATTCACAGGGGTGAAGAATGCACGACTGAAGGGGCTGTATTTAAATACATGTAGCGTTTGGAATAAGGTGGATGAACTCATGGCATAATTAGAGATTGGTCAGTATGACATTGTGGGCATCACTTAGATGTGGTTGAAATTAGGCCATAGTTGGGAGCTTAATGTCAAAGGATATACTTTGTATTGAAAGGACAGGCAGGAAGGCTTGGCTGGTTGTGTGGCTCTGTTGGTACGAGATGGAATTAAATTTTTGGAAAGAGGTGATGTAGGGTCAGAGAATATTGAATCTATGTGAGTGGAGTTAAGAAACTAAGGGTAAAAAAAAACATATGGGTTTCACACACGGGCCTGCAAATAGTAGCCAAGGTGTGGGGTTGAGATTGCAAAGGAAGCTGGAAAAGGCATGTAATAAGGGTAATTACACAATTGTAATGAGAGACTACAATATGCAAGGGGTTTGGGAAAATCAGGTTGGTGTTGGATCACAAAAGAAGGAATTGGCGAAACACCAATGGCTTATTAGAGCAGCTTGTGCTTGAGCCTACTCAGAAAAAGGCTATTGGGTGTTGTGTAATAACCCAGAACTTATTAGGAAGTTTAACATAAAGGATCCCTTAGGAGACAGTGAATATAATATGATTGAATTCATACTGCAATTTGAGAGGGAGAAGCATAACTCACACGTGTCAGTATCACAATGGAATAAAGGGAATTACAGAGGGATGAGAGAGGAGCTTGCGCAGGTGGGTTGGAGGAGGATACTGGCTGGGATGATAGCACAGCAGAGATGGTTAAAGTTTCTGGGAATAATTTACAAGATGTAGGACAGATACATCTCACAGAAGAAAAATTTCTCAAATGGCAGTGACAGGCAACCATGGCTGACAAGGGAAGTTAAGGACTGCATAAAAGCCAAGGAAAAGGCATACTGTACAAGGTAGCAAAAGTGACTGGGAAGTTTGATGATTGGAAAGCTTTTAAAATCCAAAAAAAGGCAACTAAAAAAGCTATAAGAAGGGAAAAGATGAAATATGAGGGCAAACTAGCAAATAATATAAAGTCAGTTACTAAAAGTTTTTTCAGTAATATAAAGAATAAAAGGGAGGTGAGAGTTGACATTGGAGCACTGGAAAATGATGCTGGCAAGGAAGTAATGGGGGACAAAGAAATGGCAGATGAACTTACTGAATACTTTTCATCAGTCTTCACTGTGGAAGACACTGGCAGTGTGCCAGAGGTCTGTGATTGTCAGACAGCAGGAGTGAGTGTCATTGCTATTACGATGGGAAAAGTGTGAGGGAAACACAAAGATCTAAAGGTTGATGTCACATGGATGAGATGGACTACATCCCAGAGTCCGGAGAGAGATTGCTGAAGAGATAACAGATGCATTGGTCATGATCTTTCAAGAATCACTTGATTCTGGCATGGTTCCAGAGGACTGGAAGACTGGACTCTTTAAGAAGGGAGGAAGGCAAAAGAAAGGAAATTATAGGCTAGTTGGCCTATCCTCAGTGATTGGGAGAGTTTTGAAGTCTCTTACTAACAATGAGGTTTCGAGGTACTTGGAGACTAATGATAAAATAAGTCAAAGTCAGCATGGTTTTTGCAGTGGATGTCATTTTGTTGCATGCCCACAGTTTGAACACGGGACAGTGGGATGATGTAATGGTCTTGTGAGTGGGATGAGGTAATTGTCTCATGACCATGGGGTAATGTTATGTCACGTGATGGCATGTTCCAAACGGTATTTAAAACCAAGCCTGCGATCTCTGATGGCATTCTCATTTTTATTTTTGTGCAACATGGTTGTTACCAGTCGGAGGTGTGGAGATTCCACCGGTTTTGTTTGTTGCACGTTTGTTTTTCCCTTACAGTCCAGTATCGACGAGTGAAGGCACTACCGGAGCTATCTGAGTTCAAAGGATTGGGTAAAGTTAATGCTGTTCAGCATCTTGGGAATGATCGACCTTTTTGGATTCGCTCAGGAATTGTGGCATGCACATTTGAGTTAAGCCACTGCAAGGTCAAGAAGGTTTGTGCAGTGACCAGCCTCCAATCAAAAAGTCAGTTGCTTTAATTTGCTCGTGATTTCTGTGAACAAGGCATCTCTCGGCTGTGGGATCAGCAGATCATCGTTACTTCGAAGGAATCGTTATTTTGGGGAAGTCTCTCCTTACTGGAGAGACTTACTCCTTAATGTATAAATTACATGGACTTTGGAATTTACCACTTTAAGTCTGTGCTTGGATGAGAACTTGTTAAGAACAGTTTCTAAGTTTGACTGTTTGTTAGATATTGCCACTGTCATGTACCCCGTGATGGGTTAAAGAACCAGCAGAAATGGAAAACACATTGGAGTCTGGTATTGCTATAAACTAATAGTGTTTATTAGTAACTATGCAATACAGTACTATAAATGCAGGTATATCAAACAGGTTAGCAATTATATATATATATATCCACACATAAGTGTGGAAATAGGAACAAAACTAGACTCTTTCAAACCTAGGGGTGGATGGATACAGTCTTACGATGATGAAGAGAGTTCAGTTCAGTTTGAGGTAGTTAGTTGAGTAACGTTGGAGAGAGGGAGAGGTGAGAGGTGATGCCGTCGATCTTCCCATTGTCTTCCATGGTCTTCCAAAATCCCCGTTGTTCTCCGAAGTCCTGTAGAAGTCACTGACTGTGACTATAATAAAATGTGACCGTTCTTCAGTGGTGGAATTATCACCCAGACAAGGGTGGACACACAAATAATTCCCTACCGGTCACACCTTTTCTGCTCTGAGAGAGCCACTGATCGATTTCCCCGAATCAATCCTCCAAAAACCCCCACCTTCCTGTGGGTGCAACAATGCTCGTTCAGTGTCCGAAACTGTGTGTCTGTCTGTGTAACAGCAGACCTGGTTTTTATGTCCACATGTTGGACACCAGCTGTCCATCAACCTGCTCTGCCCTCCTCTCTCTGCAGGAACTTTAAAAAGCAGGCAAGTGACCTTGTGGAAAGGTAAACAAGCTGGTAGAGAAACCATAACATCAATCTTTCAATCTCTCTCTCTCTCTCTCTCTCTCTCTCTCTCTCTCTCTCTCTCTCTCTCTCTCTCTCTCTCTCTCTCTCTCTCTCTCCCCCCCCCCCCCCCCCATTACAAACTAGGGTCATCCATGACACCGCCTAACTGTTAACTTCCGGTTAAGTTAGTCGTTTGTTTACTTTTTGATGTTTTTGAGCAGAGATTAATAAATGTCAGGATTTGTTTATAAACCCTGTCTCAGTCTCATATCGATTGGTGCTGGTTTGTAAAAATTTACTTGGATTTTCAGAAGGTATTTGATAAGGTGCCACACGTCAGGCTACTTACGGCGCATATGGCATTACGAGACTGATCCTGGCATGGAGAGAGGAATGGCTGATAGGTAGGAGGCAGTGAGTGGGAATAAAGGGGGCCTTTGCTGGTTGGCTGCCAGTGACTAGTGATGTTCCTCAGGGGTCAGTATAGGGACCACAACTTTTCACATTGTTTGTCAATGACAGATGATAATGGAATTGATGGCTTTGTGACAAAATTTGCAAATGATACGAAGATAGGTGGAGGGGCAACAAGTGCTGAGGAAGCAATGTGATTGCAGCAGGACTTAGACAAATTAGAAGAATGGGTAAAAAATGGCAGATGGAATACAGTGTTGGGAAATGTCTGATAATGCATTTTGGTAAAAAGAACAATATAGCAGACTATTATCTAAATGGGGAGAAAATTCAGAGGTGCAGAGTGTGAGGACTAGTCATGTCACATTTGGAGTATTGTCAACAGTTTTGGACCCCATATCATAGAAAGGATGTGTTGTTATTGGAGAGAGTCCAGAGGATGTTCATGAGGATGATTCCAGGAATGAAGGGGTTAACATACCAGGTTTGGCAGCTTTGGGCCTGTACCCACTAGAATTCAGAAGAACGTGGGGGAATCTCATTGAAACCTACCAAATGTTGAGAGGACTAGATAAGGTAGATGTGGAAAGGATGTTTCCTATGGTGGGGTATCCAGAACTAAGGGGAGCAGCTTCAAAATTGAGGGGTGACCTTTTAGAACAGAGGTAAGGAAGAATTGTTTTAGCCAGAGAGTAGAGAATCTGTAGAATGCTCTGCCACCATCTGCAGTGGAGGCCACGTCCATGGGTATATTTAAGATGGAAGTTGGTCATTTTCTGATTGGTCAGGGCACCCAGAGATATAGTGAGAAGGCAGGTGCACTTTTGAGTGGGATCTGGGAACAACCATGATGGAATGGCGGAGCAGACTCGATGGCCTGAATGGCCTAATTCTGCTCCTACAGTATGTCCTGTGGTTTTTATAAAATAAATCTCAGAGTAGTACTGTACATGATGACATATACATACTTTGATAATGCATTTACTTTGAACTTTGGAAAGAGAGAGGCTTGATGGTGCAAAATGAACTATACTCACTTTGTTAATGCAAATATCCAATCAACCAATCACATGGCAGCAACTCAATGTATATACACATGCAGACATGGTCAAGAGGTTTAGACCAAACATCATAAATGTGATCTAAGTGACTTTGACTGTGGAATAAATGTTGGTGCCAGAGGGGGTGGGCTGAGTATCTCAGAAACCACTAATCTGCTGGGATTTTCATGCACAACAGTCTCCAGAGTTTAGATCAGGGTTCCCAACCTTTTTTTATGCCATGAGCACCTACCATTAACTGAGGGGTCCATGGACCCCTGGTTTAGAGAGAATGGTCTGATAAACAATTCTGTGGTGAAAAATGCCTTATTAATGAGAGATGAAGGTGGAGAAGGTCCATAGTTGTTCAAGCTGACAGTGACTCAGATAACCATGTGGTGTGCAGAAGAGCACGTCTGAATACACAACACGGAGAACCTTGAAGTGGACGGGCTATAGGAGCTGAAGACTATGAGCATATCAGCGGTCTCTTTACAGGCGGTACCTAATAATGTGGCTTCCGAGTGTACGTAGGCTGAATCGCCTGTTTCTACCCTGCCCTTTCTGTGGGCGTTCCTTGTTACTGATGCAAGAGACTACACCATAAGTACCAGAACTAAATTAAAATGTAAAAAAAACTTTGGTTAGATCATTAGATGTGCACTGAGAGAACCTGATATCGATACTTTCATTAAAATTAGTCTTATTAACAGAAGGAGAGTACTCCTTAATGCTATCCAAAAATTAGATAGCCAATGAAAGGGAGTACAAATGATTGTATCCTAATGGCTAATTTAATTTCCTGGTGAATGAAGATATCAAGATATCTTTCCCTTCCAATAGTCAGGGTCCAAGGGAACTTAATTGAAAGCTGATGAATCCAAGTGAGTTGTTTTTTTTTTAATTAAGGAAGATTACATTTGTAATGGCTGAATTGCATTAAGATGCACAAAAGGAGCCTAACCTAAGTAAATGAAGCAAGGTGATGCTCAAACATTGTTTGGTTCTCATTAAATATCCAGGATCAGCAAGCATACACTACACTCAGTGACCACTTTATTAGGTATAACCTGTACATTTGTTTGCTAAAACCAATATTTAATTAGAGTCAGGTTTAATGTCACTGGCATATATCATGAAATTTGTTGTCTTTGCAGCGACAGTACAATGCAATACATAATAATAGAAAAAAAACATGAATTACAGCAAGCATATATAAAATAATTAAATTAAATTAAATAAGTAGTACAACTGTGCACATACATCTACTGATGGCTCTGGACACACCTTCAGTGATGTTCCTGGAATCATCGGGTGTTTCAAGTCTTCCAACATCATACACCCTCCTCCAGGTGACCCAGCCGGGGCTGATCAGACCCCAGCTTGTGTCCAGATGGCTAGCTACTTATGACTCCAAGGCTCTCCTCTTTTGAGCCACAGCCATCTTGAGGCCCTCTCTGGTACTGCAGATGGCTCACCTCTTCCTCTCTCCCTCAGTTCCCAAATTGCTAAAGGCTCTGGCTAAAGAATGGGCTGTGAATCCCCTGCATCCAACCTCCAATGGGCTGACAATGATTGTTGTCATGGCTTGTAGCTTCCTATCGACCTCTCCCTTCGCCGTTGCCTCCAGAATTTGGTTGACATCTTCATCAAACTGCTTCCACAGTGATGTCATGTGAGCTGCAGGCCATTTGATCTGCCTCCTGTTAGACTTGATGTTAGACAGATTCGTTTGCAACACTTGGAGGTTCCGGGCACTATGGGGTGACTCTGGGTAGTGAAAGAGTGTTCATGGGTTCAATATCCATTCAGAAATCTGATGGTGAAGGGGAAGAAGCTGTTCCTGAATCATTACGTGTGTGTCTTCAGGCTTCTGTACCTCCTTCCTGATGGTAGCAATGAGAACAAGGCATGACCTGGGTGATGGGGGGCTTTAATGATAGACGCCAGTTTCCTTGAGGCATCGCTCCTTGAAGATGTCTTGGATACTACAGACACTAACGCCAATGATAAAGCTGACTAAGTTTACAACACTCTGCAGATTATTTTGATCCTGTGCAGTAGCCCACCGACCCCCTCCACCCACCATACCAGTGATGCAGCCCGTAAGAATGCTCTCCACATGAGCATGTGAAAAGGGACACCTCCCTTTATCTTTATCAGGGAGAAGGAGCGAGCTGGTGGTATGTTGTATTGTCAGTTGAATGAATAGTTTTTGTTGTACTGCAGATCATGACTTTATTGGGGGCTTTGGTATTGCTTGCTTAGTGGGTGGAGGGTGCTGACGCATTTTTGCAGATGCAGCTGGGAGCGGAGGAGGGTTGTTGCTTTGCTTCCGCTTGTGTGTGGGAGTTGGGGGAGTAAGGGGGGCTTCGGGGTTCTAATATTTTTACCATCACTCATTCTTCGGGGCACTCTCCTGTTTTGTGCATCTCTGTGAAGAACAAGAATTTCAGGATGTATACTGCATACATTTCCCTGCTATTAAATGGAACTATTGAATAATCAACCAATCATGAGGCAGAACTCAATTCATGAAAACATGGTCAACACATATGATGGAAATAATAACCAAAAGTACAAAATGTTCTGAGGTGTTTAATACTAAAGGAGTGGGAAGCTGATAGGAAATCTTTGAAAGCTATATATAGGATTAATAAGATCAATACTGGACGATAGAACTATAGTATATAACTCAGCAGAACATAGAAAATAAATATAATTCGAGTCGAGCATTAAGGTTAATGAGTAGGGCAGGGCAGGTGGAGTTGGGACAGGCACCTCTGGAAATGAGAAGAACACAGCTTGTATGAACATATTGGAAAAACCTACAGGAGCATGGAGAAAACCATCCAGCTAGATAGCTTTTAGATCCATGCTGGGAATAGGAAAGAAAGGAAATCAGAACTTTTACATGGACTATTGAAAGAAAAACAGAAAGGACAGGAATTATTAATAAGGCAGTAAATGCCTTTTCATGGGGTGTCTCCATGGCTGTGTGAAGCACCAGAGGTGGATCTTAAATTATTCAAAAGGAGACAGAAAAATAGAGAAGTGATTTTAAATCAAGATATCGCTGGATCTTACGTAAATAATAAATTATTATGAATATTTACAGAAGTACACAGATGGTAATGGTAGATTGGGGTAGGATTGGCGGAATCTGATTTTAACATTAAAGAGCAGGTGAAAAATTATGATGATATCTCAATGTGTATGGGTCAAGTGACAGCTGGACTGTTGACTTTGCAGTGGGTAGAGGAAGTGAGACCGCTGATTCAAGCACAACAATCAGGATTCTAAACAATTTACAATCAGGCACAAGACCAGACGTTATGTGTGAGAAGATACAAACCTTATTTGGACTTAAAATGGTGGGACTCTGTATATGTTTTATGTGGATTGCAGCACATGTTGGTATTAGAGAGAACGAATAAACGGATAAATTAGCAAAGGAGGTAACTAGTCGAGCAGAAGTGGACATTCAAATAAATTACAGTAAAGGAGAAATGAAAAACATTATCAGAAGTGAAATCAAAAAAAAAGTGGAGAAAACAAATGGGATGAAGAGAGAACAGGAAGAAATCTAAATAATATCCAGAAAGAAGTGGGATGGTTGAGGAATACAGGGAAGAGCAGGAGGGAGGAGGTGATAATATTCAGAGTAAGGTTTGGGCACACAGGGTGAAATAGTAGATTGTTTTTAATGAAGAAACAAAATAATTGGAGATATAAGTATTGCAATCAGCAAGAAACATTTGAGAATGTATTGGTCAGGTGTCCAAGATATAATGAAGAGAGGGGATGGTTGATTTTAAAGTTATCACAGAATAAAATGCAATTTAAAATTAACAATATATTTCAGAGGGGATCACAGGATTATTGCTTTAAGTAATCAGAATCATAGTGCAGTTCCTAATAAATACAGGTCTTTTAATAGAATTCGACACAAATATAAATGTATATGATTTAGATATCCTGACCCACACTCACTGTTCGGAAGGTGGCGGCAATGCACCTTAAAGCTGTTTGTTAACCGACATAAAACCTCAGAGGAAGAAAAAAGAAGAGGTTCAGTTGTTGTTCAGACCAGATATCAGGATGGGGAAGAAATGTGATATAACTGACTTTGACTGGGAAATGACAGACGGGGGTGGTTTGAGTACCTCAGAAACTGCTGCTTCCCTGGGATTTTGAAACACAACCGTCTCTAGAGTTTACAGAGATTGGTGCAAAAAAACAAAAAAAAAGCATCCAGTGAGTGGCAGTTCTGTGGGTGAAAATATCTTGTTAATGAGAGAGGTCAATGGAGAATGTCCAGACTGGTTCAAATTGACAGGAAGGTGGCAATAACCGTGCCTTACAACAGTGCTGTCCACAAGAATATGTCTGAATGCACAACCCATTGAACCTTAAAGAAGGCAGGGTTCCACTCCTGTTCCTAATAAAGTGGCCACTGAATGTAGACGGACGCAACACCAAAGCTAATTATAGAATATGTTCCTGCCCTTTCACTTAAGCTATTCAGCAAATCTCTCACCCTTCCTCTTCCTCCCATTCAGGGCTCTAAACAGTCCTTCCAGGTGAGGCAACACTTCACCTGTGAATCCGTTGGGATTATCCATTGTAACCTGTGCTCCCAATGCAGCCTCCTCTACATCGGTGAGACCCATTATAAATTGGTGCTCCACCTTGCACCATATGTAGTTTCTCCCCTTTATTCTCTCTATCTTTGACTGCCCCCACCTATCATTCACCTGCTGCTGT
Organism: Hemitrygon akajei; assembly: GCF_048418815.1. Lineage (NCBI taxonomy): Eukaryota > Metazoa > Chordata > Chondrichthyes > Myliobatiformes > Dasyatidae > Hemitrygon > Hemitrygon akajei. The sequence continues at coordinate 17,750,177 of NC_133130.1, forward strand.
TGACAACCTTCACCCCTGCTCCCTTCCTCAACCTGGTGGTCATCTTATGCCCCTCCCCAGTCCACCAATCACCTCACAACCCTTTCTCGCCACTCCCCTTCTCCTCTACATACCCACCATGTTGCATCTCCTCTCTCAGTCCTGGTGCAGATTTCAACCTGAAATATTGACAATTTCTCTCCCCCCCAACCACCACAGAAGCTCTGTATATTATTCCAGTAATTTAACCACCATACTACCATACTACCACACCCATCTTATACAGCCAGGGGAAAGAGTGTATTGATACAGATTCACTCTCTCTGGCCCGAATTCCCTGTTCCCTTCCCTGGGGTGCCACAATGATTCACCATGCTATGACATTAGCAGATTTTATCCTACAATCATGACGCTCCTAAACTGACATGGATAACTTCACTCACTTCAGGTCTGAACTGATCACTGAACACAACCTATGGATTCACATATAAGGACTCTACAACTCATGTTCTCAGCATTATCTATCTTTCTATTGATCTACCTATTATTTGTCTAACTTTCTTTCATATGTATGTTTCTTTATCTATCTTTCTCTCTATCCATTTCTCTCTCCATCTATGTTTCTCTGATTAGCTTCTATCTATCCGTCTATTTATTTATTATTTACACAGTGTGTATTCTTTTGCACATTGGTTATCTGTTAGGCTTTGTGTGCAGATTTTCATTGATTCTCTTGTACGTCTTTGCCCACAAGAAAATGAATCTCGGCGTTGTAAATGGTGACATGTATGTACTTTGATAATAAATTTACATTGAACTTTAAACTTTGAGATGCCAATTATCTTCCCTGTACAGCTCGCAATCCTGTGCATCTCCATTCAGCAAGAAGAGCCAGGCATTAGCGATCAACGCAGAGCCTCTCCGGTTGAAATATCTCCCCTGTCTCTTATTTCTTGATTGCAAATGGCAACTTAATTGGTTGGTGCCTTTATCTCCTCTGAGGCACCTGCTCAAACATCTAATCTTGTTTGAAAAATTACGATAATCATGCTAGCAAAAGGCAGAACTGTGCATTGGGCAAGTTTCTGGAAGATTCCTAACAGGATTATTCAAGCGTGCAACCTCCCAGGAAAGGTCTTCCACCCAATACTTTAGACGCTAAGTAGCTGAACGTGGCCAGGATGGGGAGTCGTCATCATCATAATGCGCCGTGTCATTTGACATTTGCGCTCATGGTGTTTGACCATGAATGTTCTTGGCAAATTTCTCTGCAGAAGTGGTTTGCCTTTGTCTTTTTCTGGGCTGTGTCTTAACAATTTGAGTGACACCGGCCATTATTAATACTCTTCAGAGTAAACAATGTACATGATGAAAATAAATGCAACAATAAATACAGATAGATAGATAGATAGATAGATAGATAGATACTTTATTCATCCCCATGGGGAAATTCAACATTTTTTTCCAATGTCCCATACACTTGTTGTAGCAAAAACTCATTACATACAATACTTAACTCAGTAATAATATGATATGCATCTAAATCACTAACTCAAAAAGCATTAATAATAGCTTTAAAAAAAGTTCTTAAGTCCTGGCAGTTGAATTGTAAAGCCTAATGGGGAGTATTGACCTCTTCATCCTGTCTGAGGAGCATTGCATCGACAGTAACCTGTCGCTGAAACTGCTTCTCTGTCTCTGGATGGTGCTATGTAGAGGATGTTCAGGGTTTTCCATAATTGACCGTAGCCTACTCAGCGCCCTTCGCTCAGCTACCGATGTTAAACTCTCCAGTACTTTGCCCACGACAGAGCCCGCCTTCCTTATCAGCTTATTAAGACGTGAGGCGTCCTTCTTCTTAATGCTTCCTCCCCAACACGCCACCACAAAGAAGAGGGCGCTCTCAACAACTGACCTATAGAACATCTTCAGCATCTCACTGCAGACATTGAATGACGCTAACCTTCTAAGGAAGTACAGTCGACTCTGTGCCTTCCTGCACAAGGCATCTGTGTTGGCAGTCCAGTCTAGCTTCTCGTCCAACTGTACTCCCAGATACTTGTAGGTCTTAACCTGCTCCACACATTCTCCATTAATGATCACTGGCTCCATATGAGGCCTAGATCTCCTAAAGTCCACCACCATCTCCTTGGTCTTGGTGACATTGAGACGCAGGTAGTTTGAGTTGCACCATATCACAAAGTCCTGTATCAGTTTCCTATACTCCTCCTCCTGTCCATTCCTGACACACCCCACTATGGCCGTGTCATCAGCGAACTTCTGCACATGGCAGGACTCCGAGTTATATTGGAAGTCTGATGTGTACAGGGTGAACAGGACCGGAGAGAGTACGGTTCCCTGTGGCGCTCCTGTGCTGCTGACCACTGTGTCAGACCTACAGTCTCCCAACCGCACATACTGAGGTCTATCTGTCAAGTAGTCCACTATCCAATCCACCATGTGAGAGTCTACTCCCATCTCCGTTAGTTTGTGCATCTTGGGCAATGTGGTAGTGCAAAGCAGCAGAATGGTGCAAAGTATAATTGTGCAAAATCAATGTGAAGTGATAACAACAGTGACAAAGAAGGGCTATGTGGGAGGAAAGAGTGAGATTTGGTATGTCTCCAAAAACACTCACAAATTTCTACAGAGGAACCATGGAGAGGATGCTAACTGGCTGCATCACCATCTGGGGGGCACCTACTGCTCAGCATCGAAGTAAGCTGCAGAGCGTTGTAAACTTAGTCACCTCCATCGTGGGCACCAGCCCCCGTAGTATCCAGAATATCTACAAGGAGCAATGCCTCAAAAAGGCCGCATCCATCATTAAGGACCCCATCACCTAGGTCATGCCCTCTTCTCGTTGATACTGGCTGGAAGCAGGGGCAGAAGCTCGAAGGCACTCACTAAGTTATTCAGGAACAGCTTCTTCCCCTCTGCCATCCAATTCCGAAATGGGCACTGAACCCTTGAACACTATCTCACTACTCTTTTAATTTCTATTTTGACACTACTTATTTAATGTTACTATTTAATGGATATAGATATGTACTGTAATTCACAGTTTTTTTCTCTATTATTACGTAATGCACTGAACTTCTGCCACATAGTCAATAAATCTCACAACATATGTCGGTGATATTAAACCAGACTCTGATTCTGATTTTGATTGATTAAGAATATAACACCATAAGACATAGGAGCAGAATTAAGCTGCTGGGTCTGGATGATCTGAGTTATAAGGAAATATTGAATACATTGGGACTTTGTTCCTCAGAACGTAGAGGATTGAGAGGAGATTTGACAGAGGTATATAAAATTATGAGGGGTATAGATAGGGTAAATGCAAGCAGACATTTTCTACTGAGGTTGGGTGGCACTACAACTAGAGGTCATGGGTTAGGGATGAAAGTTAAGAAGTTTAAGGGGAACATGAGAAGCAACTTCTTCACTCAGAGGGTTGTGAGGGTGTGGAATGAGATGCCAGCTCAAGTGGTGCATGTGAGCTTGATTTCAACATTTAAGAGAAGTTTGGATAGGTACATGGATGGTAGGGGTATGGTCCTGGTGCAGGTTGATGGCCCACCAAGTCATGGCTGTTACCCCTCTCAATCCCATTCTTCTGCCTTCTCCCCATAACCTTTGATGGCCTTACTAATTCAGAACCTATTAATCTCAACTTTAAATGTACCCAATGACTTGGCCTCCACAGGTGTCTGTGACAATGAATTCCACAGATTCATCACCCTCTGGCTAAAGGAATTCCTCCTCATCTCTGCTCTAAAGGGATGTCCTTAATTCTGGGGCTGTGCTCTTTGGTCCTAAATTCTCCCACGATAGGAAACAACCTCTCCATTCCCAGTCTATGTAGGCCTTTCAATATTTGATAGTTTTTAATGAGATCCCCCCCCCCTCCCACTTTTCTAAATTCCAGCAAGTACAGAACCAGAGCCATCAAAATCTAATACATTACCCCTTTCAACCCTGGAATTATTCTCATGGACCTTCTCCAATGCCAGAACATCCTTTTGTAGAGAAAGAACCCAAAGTTGCTCACATACTCTTAACTGCAGGTTAAAGGGTTGGCAAAACATTGTGGGCTGAATGGCCTGTACTTATGCTGTACTGTTCTATGTTCTATGTTTTGCACATGGAGAATCCTGCTAGGGGTAATGATAGAGACAGAAACATTAGAGACATTTAAGAGACAGGATGATAGAAAAATGGAAGGCTATGTGGGAGGGAAGTGCTAGGTTGATTTTGGAATAGGTTAAAGGGTTGACACAATATTGTGGGCCGAAGGGCTTGAATTGTGCTGTAATGTTCGATGTTCTATACTCTTAACAGAAGCAGAATTAAGGGTCTGAGAATGTGGCGGTGCCATCAGGAAGGGGATGTGAGAGGGGTGACTGGTTCAGGAGTCTGATAACGGTGTGGAAGGAGCTATTCTTCAGTCAGGTCACCTCACCGTTCATGCTCCTGTATCTTCTCCCAGGATGGAGAAGAAAGAAAAGGGAATGGCCAGGCTGGCAGGCACTCCTGATGAAGCAACGGCTCAATGGAAGAACATGAGGAGCCTGCGATGAGTCAACAAGGTAGCTGATGAGAGGGGTGGGGTGTAGGATATTGAATTGTGCAGTATTTGGTTTTTGGCCCCTAGGGGTTACTGTAGAGTTACCTTACTCACAGTTGACCGGCAGGGAAAGGAGAAACAAAGAGGGTGATACACAGGTGAACACCCACATTTCTATCCCACTCAGTGATTTATCACAGAGGTTATTACAGTTACAATCAGATTAAACTGACCTTAACCAGGTTATGCAAATGTACTAGAAAGCAGGAGTAAAAAAAAACGATGTTTCATTATTGGCACAGTTGTAACCAACGCAGCAATATAGTGACATAGTAGGCAGGTAGCACAGTTTGAGGGATGCGAAGAAGACTTAGGTTCTTCTCTGGAACAGTTTGATTTATTAGTGATACAGTGTGATGTAGGCCCTTCCTGCCTTTCAAACCGCCCCGCCTCAGCAACTCCCGATAACCTCAATTTCACAGGGCAATTTACAATGACCAATTAATCTCCCTAGTACGTCTTTGGATGTGAAGGAAAACCAAATCGTCCCAGGGAAAAAGCCATGGGGAGGCCGTACAGAGACTCCTTATGGAGGACACTGGAATTGAAATCCCCGTTGCACTAACTGCTACACTGACGTGAATGCTGGTTAATGGCAGGTGGGAAAAAAATTCAAATATATTCCTGCTTCCTTCCCTTTATTCCATGAATCACAGTACTCTCCCTTCCGATTCCATCTTCTTCAATCCTTTGTCACTTACCCTTATCACCTCCCACTTTCTCACATCATTCCCACTCTCCCGTATCCCTCACCTGGATTCATCTTCAGCCACCAAAGTTTCCTCCACCTTTTCATGCACATTTCTCCCCCTCTTTATTTCCAGACCTGTTGAGGGATCTTTATCCAGAACATTGGCTGTCCATTTCCCAACCTCCTAAGTTCCTCTGGCTCTTTGTGTGTTTTGCTCATGAAGGCCAGCGGCATGCACGTGTGACAAAGAACCCCCGTGGACATCAGTCTGTCCCAGTCAGTGTGTCCTGGGATTGGATGTCCATGTGAGCAGGAGGTATGAGGGCTGGTCCGTTGAGCTCAGAGTTCAGGGTTCTGTCATCGGCCAGTCTGGGGATTGTACCAAAGGTTGGAGCTCAAAGAATGATGGTTGATCCGGAAGCCTGGAGATTTAAGGCCTGTCCAGGAGCTGGAGGATTGTCCATGTGTGTGGAAAGATGGGAGGTAGGAACGGGGCTTGTTTTGCTGCTTCTGGAGTTCTTTGTTGTTCAGCCCTTTCTTGATCTCTCTGTCTCAAGCTCTGGAGACAAACTGACAGACGACCTTTTATAAACCTACAGTTTCCCATAGTTATCATTACTGTGACCCCTTCCCACCCGATCTCCAGTAAAAATGTTATTCTTTTGACTGCACCTCATCTGTTCCCAGGATGCCTCCTGAGCTGCTGAGTTCCTCCAGAATTTTGTGTGTGTCTTGCTCTGGATTTCTTGTGTTTATGCTATGATGGCGCCTGAATGTGTGGTGACACTTGTGGGCTGCCCTCAGCACATCCTTAGGCTGTGTTGGTGGTTCAAAATCAGAGATCAGGAATTAATCCTTTAGCCCACAACATTGTGCAGAACCAATTAAATTACTAATCAAATGGGTAATTAAACCAATCTCTACTCCCTATACAGTGTTCATATCCTTCCATTTTCCTCACATTCATGTGCCCATCTAAATGTCACTTAAAAATCTCGGATGTTTCACAGTATACTTTGTGATAAGTAAATGAATCTGTCCCTGGCAGTCTGGTCGCACTGAAGAACTGAAGGGTAAGTCTGTTTTCCACGGAACTTACTGAACCTCTGTTGCAGAAGAGTTTCACTGAACTTATTGAAACATTCTTTAAGCCGAGTTCTCACAGCAAAAAGCTTCATGCCTCACTGTTGGAAGCTTGAGGAAGGAGCAATTGTTGCTGAAGACGTCACTGATCTGAAGCACCTGTCAAACTCCTGTGGTTTTGATGCTCTCTGAGATTACGCCATCTGTGATCGCTTTGTTGATGGTCTCCGAGGGAACGTTTATCACAAGTAACTGTTTCATAAGAGAACTCAGCTTTACGTCAGCCTGTGAATTTTCACTAGGAAGCATAGAAACATAGAAAACCTACAGCACAATACAGGCCCTTCAGCCTACAAAGCTGTGCCGAACATGTCCTTACCTTAGAAATTACATAGGGTTTACCTATAGACCTCTAATTTTCTAAGCTCCATGTACCTGTCCAGGAGTCTCCTGAAAGACCCTATCGTATCCGCCTCCACCACCGTTGCCAGCAGCCCATTCCACGCACTCACCACTCTCTTTGTGACATCTTCTCTGTTCCTACTTCCAATCCCTGGGAAAAAGCCTCTGACTATCCACATAATCAATGACTCTCATCATCTTATACACCTCTATCAGGTCACCTCTCATCCTTCGTCGATCCAAGGAGAAAAGGCCGAGTTCACTCAACCTATTCTCATAAGGCATGCTCCCCATTCCAGGCAACATCCTTGTAAATTTCCTCTGCATCCTTTCTATGGCTTCCACATCCTTCTTGTAGTGAGGCGACCAGAACTGAGCACAGTACTCCAAGTGGGTCTGACCAGGGTCCTATATAGCTGCAACATTAACTCTTGGCTCCTAAACGTAGTCCTATGATTGATGAAGGCCAAATCATTGTTTGCTTTCTTAAACACAGAGTCAACCGAAACAGCAGCTTTGAGTGTCCTATGCACTCAGACCACAAGATCCATCCGATCCTTCACACTGCTAAGAGTCTTACCATTAATACCATATTCCGCCATCATATTTGATCTACCAAAATGAACCACTTCACACTTACCTGGGTTGAACTCCATCTGCCACTTCTCAGACCAGTTTTAAAGTGACTCCAGGTACGGGAGTGTCTGTACACGAAGTGACTCCGGGTACGGGAGCTTCTGTACAGAAAGTGACTCCGGGTACGGGAGCATCTGTACCTGAAGTGACTCCGGGTACGGGAGCGTCTGTACAGAAAGTGACTCCGGGTACGGGAGTATCTGTACCTGAACTGACTCCGGGTATGGGAGCATCTGTACCTGAAGTGACTCCGGGTATGGGAGTGTCTGTACAGGAAGTGACTCTGGGTACGGGAGTGTCTGTACACGAAGTGACTCCAGGTACGGGAGTATCTGTACAGGAAGTGACTCTGGGTACGGGAGTATCTGTACAGGAAGTGACTCCGAGTACGGGAGTGTCTGTGCACGAAGTGACTCTGGGTACGGGAGTATCTGTACGTAAAGTGATGTTCAGGAAATGATAAAGTCACTGTTGAGAAGAGTGACTCTTCATGGTTTCAGCAGGACAGTGGCTGTTTCAGTGTAGTGAGAAAGTGTGGTGTGTAAGTGTAAGCAGCAGTGCATGGGCGGATGAATGGTGCTGACGAGCCGTGGAGAGAAGTGGCTGATGTGGATGTTGTGGTGTGGGGCATGGTGGGTATCTTAACGGGTGGAGATGTTGATCAGCTGGATGGCTTGGGGAAGTCAATCTTTTTGAGTCTGCACCCCTGGATCTGGTATTGGTATTGGTTTAATTTTGTCATATGTAACGAGATAAAGTGGATAAACTTAGAGTTGTAGATCATGGGGAAGGACAGCACAGAAACAAGCCCTTTGGCCCACATAGTCAGTGCCAAACCATTTAAAATTATTTCTTGAAAACCAAGGTTCCATACACTTGTTATCTTTACCTTTTATTCTGACAGGCACGTATATGCTTTGTACTCTCAAAGTTTCACTTTTGAAGGCCTCCCACCTACCACATAAACCTTTTTCCAGAAAACAGCCTATCCCAGACCTCATTTTCCAGATCAGTTTTGTCTCCATCAAATTGGCCTTCCTCAATATAGCCTCTTAATCCATGGACCACACCTATCTGTTTACATATTTAGTTTGAAACTGATGGCATTGTGGCCACTATATGCAAAGTGTTCCCCTGCACAACCTTCTGTCACCTGCCCTGTCTCTTTCCCTAATAGCAGATCCAGTATCATACGTTCTCTCATTGAAACTTCTTTTCCAATATTTTTATTAATTTACATATAAGAATACAGAGTACACGAAAAAAATATCAATACATTATAATAAATCACACGTAAAGACTCCTTACCCTATATTCATACAGACTGATTAATTCGTAACATTGAAATATAGTAATTTTATTATATAAAAAAATCGAACCCACTACCCAGACCAAAGCTGATTAGTAAACAAAAAAAGGAAAAAAAATATTATTCATTATCTGTGCTTTAGCAGCAAATCAGAAATTTTGAAAATAATAAAGTTTGAAACAACGTTTGAACAATGTTTTAAAGTCTTGACCAGATTCAGAGATTGAACATAGAATCATCTCTAAATTTAAACATGACATCACATCACGTAACCATTGGGTGTGAGTAGGAGGGGCCGCAGTTTTCCATTTAAGCAAGAGCGTCCTTCTGGCCATAAGAGAAATAAAAGCCAAAATGTGCAAGTCAGATGACTCCAAAATAATATCCTTTCCTCTAACAATACCAAATAAAGCGGTCAAAGGATTAGGCTTGAAGTTTACTTTGAAAAGTATCAAGAAAATTTGAAATACTTTTTTCCAATATTTCCAAGACTTGGACATGCCCAAAACATATGAATGAGTGAAGCTTCTCCATTATTACATTTATCACAATACAGAGATATATCTAAATAAAATCGAGACAACTTATCCTTGGTCATATGGACCCTATGGACCACTTTAGATTGTAGGAGAGAGTGGCAGGCACATAACGATGAAGTGTTACCCAATTTAAAAATTTGATTCCAAGTTTCCTCAGAAATTGAAGTCTGTAAATCTTGTTCCCAAAGATTTTTAATTTTATCTAAAGGAACACTTCTCATTCCCAACAGCATATTATAAATATTAGATATAGATCCATTATAAAAAGGTTTCAAATTAAAAATTACATCTAGTAGATTCTTATCAGGACTTTTAGGAAATGTACTTATTTGAGACCGTAAAAAATCTCTGATTTGTAGGTATCGGAAAAAAATGAGTTTTGGGTAAACTGTATTTAGTTGACAGTTGTTCAAACGAAAAGAGATTTCCTTCTACAAACAAGTCCTGAAAGCGTTTAATACCTAATCAACCCATTCTTTAAAAAAGATCAAATCTCATTCAAAATTAAAAATCAAATTTTAAAAAGAGAAAATCTCAATAAGCCAAAGTATTTTTAGAATTGTATCCAAATTCTCATAGTGTGTTTAACTACCAGATTATCAACTCATTGAGACTTCTACATACTGATGAAGAAAACTTTCCCAAACCCATTTGACAAACTTTACCCTATCTGGTCCTTTGACAGAGTGGGATTCTAAGTCAACATGTGGAAAGTTTAAATCACCTACTAAAACAACAGCCTGTGATCTCTTTACAAGTTTGTTCCTTGAAATTCCTAGGACTGTTGGGTGGTCTGTAATATAGCCCCATTAACATGGTCATACCTTTCGTATTTCTCAGTTCCATCCATAACGCTTCACTACAGAAGTTCTCCAGTCTATCCCAATGGAGAACTGGCATCACATTTTCCCTGACTAGTAATGCCACCCCTCCTTCTTTAATCTCTCCCACTCTGTCACATCTAAAACAATTGAACCCCAGAATATTGAGCTAATGGTCCTGCCCTTTGTCCTATGTATGTTCATACAGATCAATTAATTATGTTATAAGGGATAAAACATTGGTAGAATAAATTGTAACAGCTACAGATTAAGTGCAATGTTGGTATCAATTAGGTCATAATGAGGTAGATTGGGAACAATTAGGAGCTAGGTCATAATGAGGTAGATTATTGGGAAGTCAAGAGTCTAATTTATCATACTTGGGAATCATTTAATAGTTTAATCATTTAATAATAATAACATTGGTGTGGCAGCTGCCCTTAAGCTTGGTGGTATGTGCTTTCAGGCATTTGTACCTTGATGGTCTACCAGCACATGGAGATGTCCGTGGATGAATGCTGCCAGCTGGCACATTCTTGGCTGCAGGAATATGTGCTGACGGATGCACTCAAACTTGGTGCAGCCACCACGAAGGCCTGTTGGGGAAGGACAACAGTTTAGGGTTTGTCACCCACGGGAGCAGGAGGGGTTGGGTGCGGAGGAGTATACCCCTCATCAGCGGTGTGGGTAGATGAATCAACATAGAGCCATAGGAGTGGCTGGAAATGTGGAAAGGTATAGACCGTAAAGGAACTTCGGTAAAGGAATGAGAGTCAATGCCTGGTTTTTATTATAAATGGTTTTACTGTAAACAGGTTTTATTCCTAAACTAAGGTTTGAGAGTCAACAAATGTTTTTTTGTAAACGTCTTTATTTTGAATAAGGACGAAGAGTTAACTCATGATTTATTGCAAATAACTTTATTTAGTGAATAAGGACTCAGAGTCAACAAATGATTTTGTAAATAATTTTATTTTGTAATATTTCTGAATAAAGTACATTTTTGGAAAAAAAAAATTGTATCTTCTGCCTGATGGGAGAGGGGAGAATAGGGAATGTCCAGGGTGGTTGGAGTCTAGTTATATTTGCTGCTTTTCTGTGCTAGTGAGAGGTGTAGACAGGGGAGGCAGGTATCCATGATGTGTTGAGTTGTATCCACAACTCTCTGCAGATTCTTATGGCCATGTGCATTCAGATAGATTATTTCCCTCTTCGGAGGCTGCCTGACTTTGAGTTCCTGCAGCACCATGTGCATGTTGCAATCAGATAGATGCTTTCTATGGTGCATCAATAAAAGTTTGTGTGTCGACAAGAACAGGCCAAAATTATTTATCCTTCTGAGCAAGTAGACGTCTTTAGGTTGGACTAGGACAAGATATTGGTGATATTCATACCCAGAAACCTGCACCTGTCAAGCCTCTCAACCTCAGCACCAATGATGTGGACTGGAGCATATGCACCACACCTCAATTTCCTGAAGTCAATGACCAACTCTTCTGCTTTATTGAGGTTGATGGACACTATGTCACTTAGCTCTCTATATCCTTCCTGTACTCTGACTCATCATTATTTAAGATGTGGAATGCTACAGTTGCATCAACTGCAAAACCTGTTGATGGAGTCAGAGCAAAATCTGGCCACCAGTCGTGAGTGCACAGGGAGAAGAGCAGGGGTCTGAGCACCGAACCATTGTTGAGAATAACCCTGATGTAAGTGTCCCTGCCTATCCTTCCTGACTGTGGTCTGTTGGTCAGGAGATTGGGGCTGAGAGGAAAATTGGATCAGCCATGATGAAATGGTGGAGCAGACTTGATGGGCCGAATAGCCTAATTCTGTTCCATATCTTATGGTTTTATGGTCTAAATGAAGCATCCTCTGATTGCCAGGTCTCAGAATTTGGTGATAAATTTGCTTGGATTAACAGTTTTGAAATTGGAGCTGAAGGCAGTAAAGATAGATAGATAGATACTTTATTCATCCCCATGGGGAAATTCAACTTTTTTTTTCCAATGTCCCATACACTTGTTGTAGCAAAACTAATTACATACAATACTTAACTCAGTAAAAAATATGATATGCATCTAAATCACTATCTCAAAAAGCATTAATAATAGCTTTTAAAAAGTTCTTAAGTCCTGGCGGTTGAATTGTAAAGCCTAATGGCATTGGGGAGTATTGACCTCTTCATCCTGTCTGAGGAGCATTGCATCGATAGTAACCTGTCGCTGAAACTGCTTCTCTGTCTCTGGATGGTGCTATGTAGAGGATGTTCAGAGTTTTCCATAATTGACCATAGTTTACTCAGCGCCCTTCGCTCAGCTACCGATGTTAAACTCTCCAGCACTTTGCCCACAACAGAGCCCGCCTTCCTTACCAGCTTATTAAGACGTGAGGCGTCCCTCTTCTTAATGCTTCCTCCCCAACACGCCACCACAAAGAAGAGGGCGCTCTCCACAACTGACCTATAGAACATCTTCAGCATCTCACTACAGACATTGAATGACGCCAACCTTCTAAGGAAGTACAGTCGACTCTGTGCCTTCCTGCACAAGGCATCTGTGTTGGCAGTCCAGTCTAGCTTCTCGTCTAACTGTACTCCCAGATACTTGTAGGTCTTAACCTGCTCCACACATTCTCCATTAATGATCACTGGCTCCATATGAGGCCTAGATCTCCTAAAGTCCACCACCATCTCCTTGGTCTTGGTGATATTGAGACGCAGGTAGTTTGAGTTGCACCATATCACAAAGTCCTGTATCAGTTTCCTATACTCCTCCTCCTGTCCATTCCTGACACACCCCACTATGGCCGTGTCATCAGCGAACTTCAACAGTCTAAGGTAGGTGACTTTATTGTCCAGATATTCTGGGATGAGTGTAGGGCCAGAGAAACAGCATCTGCCCTAGACTTATTCTTCTGTGCTAGGCAAATAGCAGTGGATCAAGGTTATCTTTGAGGCTGGAGTTGATATGTTCCGTGACCAGCCTCTTGAAGCACTTTATGATGACAGTGGATGTCATAGTCACTTCGCTGTACTTTAAGGCACGTTACTCTGTTTATCTTATATACCGGGATAGTAGTGGTCTTCTTAATACATGTGGGAACTTTAGATTTAAGCAGGAAGAGGTTAAAAATGTCTGCAGATACACCAACCAGCTGATCTACACAAGATCTATGGATATGGTCAGGGATACTATCCTTTACAAAGGTTCACGCTCCTGAAGCTTGATGTTACATTCTCAGAGGTGACTGTGGGTTCAGGAGGTTATCTGAGTAGGTGGTGACATATCAATCCCATTATTATTATAATATTGTTATTGTATTCTTTATCTTTTGTGATTTTTCTTTTGTGTTGCATTGGATCTGGAGTAACAATTATTTCATTTTCCTTACATTTGTGTACAGGAAATGACATTAAACAATTGAATTTGAATGCTGCAGTTCTAGATGTCAGTAGAGAGTGGATTGTCTGCTTATATGTGAAACAGCAGTGATAAGAGATGAAAAGCGACCAGTCAATCAGTGTCCAGGGCATTCAGGCAGTGAATGTATGTATGTGTGCTGGGTGGAAACAGGGTATTATAGAATCATAGAACATTACAGCACAGAAACAGGCCCTTAGTCCTATCTAGTCCATGCCGAACTATTAACCTTCCTAGGCCTATTGACCTGCACCTGAACTATAGGCCTCAACACCCTTACCTATGTAAATGTCTCTGAAATGTTCACATCAAACCCGCATCCACTACTTCCACTGGCAGCTTGTTCCACACTCACGCCACCCTCTGAATGAGGAACTTCCCCCCCATGTTCCCCTTAAACATTTCACCTTTCACCTCGATGCACCATCAATAACTCTCGGAGACGTGAGACGAGATATAGGCTTTTATTCGCTGGAAGAGAGCAGTCAGCAGCAAGAGATCCCCATACAACATCCTGGAGACTGAGGGAGGAGCAGTGCCTCCAATCGCCTTTATACAGGGGTCTGTGGGAGGAGCCACAGGAGCAGTCAGCGGGGGCGGTGGGGGGGGGCATATCCAGACAGGTATAGTTCACCACATTCTTTTAACTCTTGACTTCTAGTTCTAGTCTCACCCAACCTCAGTGGAAAAAGTCTGCTTGCATTTAGCCTATTTTGTATACCTCTATCAAACTCCCCCCCCCCCCCCCCCATTTTTCTATGCTCTAGGGAATAAAATTCTAAACTATTCAACCTTTCCCTGTAACTCAGATTCTGAACTACTGGCAACATCCTTGTAAATTTTTTCGGCACTCATTGGATCTTATTTGCCCCTTTCCTGTAGGTAGGTGACCAAAACTGCACACAGTCCTCAAAATTAGGCCTCATCAATGTCTTATTTCAATTTCAACATAACATCCCAACTCCTGTACTCAATACATTGATTTATGAAGGCCAATCTGCCAAAGATCTCTTTATGACTTTCATGGAATTAGTGATTGATATTCCCAGATCCCTCTGTTCCACTGCACTTCTCAGGGCCCTACCACTTGCCAAGTAAGTCCTACCCTGGTTTGTCCTCCCAAACACCTCACTCTTGTCTGCATTAAATTCCATCTGCCATTTTTCCAGCTGGTCCAGCTGCAAGCTTTCATAGCCTTCCTCACTGTCTACTGCACCGACGAATGGGCGTCATCCGCAAATTCACTGATCCTGTTTACCTCATTATCAGCCAGATCATTGATGCAGACGGCAAGCAACAAAGGACCCAGCACCGATCCCTGCAGCACTCCTTTGGTAACCAGGCCTCCTGTCAGAGAGACAACCAACTAGTACCACTCTCCGGCTTTTCCCGCAAAGTTAATATCTAATCCATTTTACTACCTCATCTCAAATGCCAGGTGACTGAACCCAGAGTCTAAGATATCTGTCACAAAGTCTAAGAGCCTGTTTTGATGTTTCGATGTACTGTACATGCGACAACTAAAGCTAATATAAATAGTTTATTTTTCTTTGCTGTGTGACTGTGATTCCTCGATAAAGAATTCCTCTTTAAGTGTGAAATACTGCATCTCTCCAGTGAAGTATAGCAGAAACTCACTTGGATCAGCTGAGTTGATGCTTTTCGTTGTAGTGTGCCTACACCAGTTTATTATGGGCGTCTAATCTCTAAACTGCTGCAGGATACATTCAGTACCGCTCAGTGAATCATGGGCCATCACTTCTTACGTTAATAGGGACTTCACCAGACCTAGAGCAACAATTTCAGAAGGTAGCTGTATGCAGGAATCACAACCAGCGCACCACATAAAGCAAGACCAACCTTCCATTGCTAAATATGCACTCAGTGGCCACTTTATTAGGTACAGGAGATACCTATTAAAATGTCTATTGTCTGTATGTTTATGATCTTCTGCTGCTATAGCCCATCCACTTCAAGGTTCAATATGTTGTACATTCTGAGATGCTCTTCAGCACACCACTGTTCTAAAGCATGGTCACTTGAGTTATTTTCACTTTCCTGTCAGTTTGAACCAATCTGGCCATTCAGATGTGACCTCTCTCATAAAAAAAATTTTTTTGGCTACAGAACTACCGCTCACTAGATGTTTTCTTGATTTTCGCATCATTCTCTGTAAACTCTAGAGTTTACAAAGAATAGTGCATGAAAGTCCTGGGAGATCAGCAGTTTCTGAGATACTCAAACCACCCCATCTGGCACCAACAATCATTCCAAATTCACTTAGATGTCATTTCTTTCCCATTCTGATGTTTGGTCTGAACAACAACTGAACTTCCTGATTGGGGGTAGTTGCCCATCCTTCCTTTCTGCCCACCATCAGCAGTATCTACAGGAGGCACTGCCTGAAGACAACAACATCCATCATCAAATATCTCCACCATCCAGGCCATGCCATCTTCTTTCAGCTACCATCAGAAAGGACATACAGAAACTTGAAGTCCCATATTACCAGGTGAGAAACAGCTACTTTCTTTCAACCATTCAGTTTTTGATCCAACACTAAACCTTACAGTTTAGAAACACTATCATAACTTTGATCACTTTCTGCTAAAATGCACATTGTTTTGTTCCAGTTGTGCTTTCTTGTAAAAATTGTATATAATATTCATATGTTGATTTCCATCCAGGTCATGCTCTCTTCTCACTGCTACCATCAGGAAAAGGGGACAGGAGCCTCAGGACCCACACCACCAGTTTCAGGAACATGTTTTACCCCTCAGCTAGCAGGCTCTTGAACCAGACTGGATAACTTCACTTGCCCCACTGTTCACTTCACTGAACTGCTCCCACAACCTATGGACTCATTTTTAAGGACTCTTCATCTCACGCTTTCGATATTTAATGCTTTATTATTATTATTTATTCTTATTTTTATTTTATTTTCTCAGCTCAAGCTGTTAAAACCTAAGGTTATGGGTATAGCCAAGCACGCACATTTGTCAATCGTTAGGTACTTTTGGATTATTCTAGTGGTGTTTAGTATTGTGACTTTCTGAAGATTTACATTGACATTGCTGTGTAGCCATAATTGTTTAATGCTGTTTTGCGGTGACTTTGGGATGCCTCCAGTTATGGATATTACTATCGGGACAATGTATATCTTGTTCCTGTTCCGTAGTCTTTCAATTTCCTCTTTTAATTCAGCATATTTCTGGTGTTTTTCACTTACTGGTTTCTGTAAGTTATGTGTGCTTGGAATGGTTATATCTATGAAATGTTGTTCTTATTCCAGCAGAAAGCATCAGAACTCCTACCACCCATGATGTAAGCAACAGCAAACCCCCAAAGAATAATTTTTGATCTACAGTCCATCAAGAGCTACTGTTCATCCCAACAGTTCGATATCCCTCAGGCTCTCCTTGTCACTGACAAGGGAGAGAGAGAGATATCACTCCTTCCACAGTAAGAGGGGAGACAAACAGTCATTGTTTCAATGTTACTGTCTTTCTGTAGTGCCGCTTTTATTCCAGTTCCCTCAGCTCAAAAATCGGCAGCAAACTCTCATTGAGACAGTAATACCCCGAGGGCAGAGGCCTCCGAAAGCCACACTCGCCGTCTCAGCATTCCGGCTCCCCGTGATGCCTCAGTTCACGACACCAGCAAGAAATCAGATCCACGCTGCTACACTAGTCTTCAACCTGAAGCTGCTCATTGTCAGACACTCCTGGAAACTATGGCCGATCAACGAGCTCCAATAACAGGAATATGCCACATGCAGAACTGTAGTTAGAGTGCAGCTGTAGGTCATGGACTCTGACAGGACTTGAACCACCTTAAAAAGTAAAATAGATACATTAGAAAAAAAGTTCTGCTGATGGGCCGGGAGAAGTCAGACTCTGGTGCCATGTTTAGCATCAGAAGGGAAACTGATCCCAAACTTCCGCTGCCTTGCGGCTATACCCACTTGTGGGGAAGATTTCAGGAGTAAACCTTGAGGAAAGACCTGGAGCTGGAGTCCCTAAGGCAATCCCACGTTGAGTTCAATGCTGACTATGATGCCACTGATGCCATTCCTTTGGATTCATCAGCTGCATGGAGAAGGGGAGCCTGCTACATGGCCAATAATTTGCTCTCCATATCACACTGCCCTAGCTTGCTATCATGTAGACGTCTAGGACGCAACATCCCTGATCAACTCTGACCAATGGAGGGCCTCAGCTCCTTGAAGATGTGCTCAATGGTGGGGAGGAGGACTTTATACCTTTGATGGACTGGGGGATTGTATCCGTTACTTTTTGTAGGTTCCATACTAGGATGTGATGCAACTGGTCAGTATACTTTCCACCGTGCATCTATAAAAGTTTCTCAAAGTTTTGGATGATATGCCAAATCTTCACCAGCTTCGAAGGAAGTAGAGACACTGCCATGCCTTCTTTGTAATAGCAGTTACGTGCTACACCAGGACAGATCTTCCGAAACGATAACCCCAATGAATTTAAAGTTGCTGAGCCTCTCCACCTCTGATCCCCTGATGAGGACTGGCTCCTTGCTCTCCGGTTATGTGGGATTGAAGCAACCCTTGATCCTGATGATAGTTCTGCACAATGGGAGAGGAGAAAGGAGAAAATGTCCAGAGTGGGTGAGGTCTTTGATTACGCTGGCTGCTTTACCCAGGCAGTAAGAAATGTAGACAAGAGTCCCTGGAGGAGAGGCTGGTTTCTGTGATGTGCTGAGCAGTGTCCAAAGCTCTCGGTAATTTCTTGCAGTCACAGGCGTAGTAGTTAGTATACCATGCCAGGATTCATCCAGATGGTATGCTTTCAATGGTCCATCGATTAAAAATTGGTTAGGATCAATGGGAATGTGCCAAATTTTCTTTGCATCCTGATGGTTTAGAGCTATTGGTGAACTTTTTTGACTATGGCATCAATGTGTTAAGACCAAGATGGTCTATTAGCGATAAACACTCAAAGGAACCTGTGTATCTCATGACTCTCAACCTCTTACGTAGACAGGAGCGTGTACACCACGGCCTTCGAGAAATCAATTATCAGCTCTTTTGTTTTGTTGCCATTGAGGGACAGGCTGTTGTCATGACATCATGTCACTAGGCTCTCTATCTCCTCCCTCTATTCCAGCTCATTGTTATTTGAGATCCGACCCACTGCAGTGGTATGTATCATCTGCAAACCTGGAGTTAGAGCAGAATGTGGCCGTACAGTCGTGAGCGATTGGGGGAAGAGTAGGGGCTGAGGAGGCAATTTCACAGAGCACTGTGGCAGAGGCATTGTAGCCTATCCTTACTGATTGCGGTCTGTTGGTCAGGCAGTCATGGTTCCATTTGCAGAGTCAGGCGTCGACTCCCAGGCCTTGGAGTTTGGTGATGAGCATTTGCTTTGAAATATAGTATAGATGACAGAGTGCTTGTCAATAAATAACAGCCTGCCATAGGTGTCTTTACCATCCCAATGATCCAGAGAAGAGCCTGGGGAGGAGGAGATGCCTTCTACATGTGACCTGTTTCATTGGTAGGTGCATTGCAGGGAGGCCAAGATTGTTTGGAAGCCTTGGCTAGCCTCTCAAAGCACTTCAAGATGTTTTAAGTTGAGATGGAGGACAGTGTAAAAGAGACGTACAGAGCAAGTTCTTTACATAGAGAGCTTTGGATGATAGAACAGACTGTCAGGGGAAGTGGTGGAAGCAGAAACGACAACACATTAAAGAGGCATGAACAGGCAAGGAGTAGACGGTGTCAACATATCATCATGGTTAACACAGACATCATAGAGCATAGAACAGTACAGCACAGGTACAGGCCCTTCGGCCCACAATGTTGTGCTGAACGAAATAAATTAGTAATCCAAAGACCAACTCAACTAATCCCGTCTGCCTAACAATGTCCACATCCTCGAGGAAATCTGCAGATGCTGGAAATTCAAACAACGACACACACAAAATGCTGGTGGAATGCATTTTTGTCAACAGCGCTTCTCCCTATAGATGCTGCCTGGCCTGCTGTGCTCCACCAGCATTTTGTGTGTGTTGTTGTTTGAATGTCCACATCCTTCAATTTTCCTCACATTCATGTGTCTATCTAAATGCCTCTTAAAAATCCCTTATGTTTCTGCCTCTACCATCATCCTAGGCACTACATTCCAGCCATCCACCACTTTGCGTAGAAAACTTGCCTCTCGCATCTCCTTTGAAATTACACCCAAGGCAGCAACATTTCAGGCATTCACCAGTTTTTGTGTAAAAAAAAACTTGCCCCTCTCATCTCATTGCCCCTTCTCACTTTAAATGTGTACCTCTGGTATTAGACATTTCAACCCTGAGAAAAAGATACTGTCTGTCTTCTCTATCTGTGCCTCTCATAATCTTATAAACCTCGATCAGATCTATAATTTTTGTCTAATAAGCTTATTGCCATTCTGTTTTTGTTCTATGGTATTACTGCCAAGATCCACACTGCCTTTCAAATTAAAGAATTAATATTCAAGAATGATTATTCAAATTCTATTGACCTGTTGGATTCCTGCTTTATGTTACGGTTTGATTAACAAATTATGAGTTGGGGACAATCCATTTAATCATTTTTATTTGCCTAGCTAAAAATATTTCTAATTAGCATAATTAATTCTTAAATGTTCCTGCTCATTTTCCCCAGCCAGAAAGCTTAAAGAGGCTTATCTGAGAATTGTTCTAATTTAATTGTGAACACTAATTGTCATCAAGGCTAAGTTTCAGAATGTGGCCTGCAGTTATTATTGGAGTTTCTCCATGTATCTTCAACTGAAGACAATGTCAATAGACATTTTGCCAGCCCACTCTCCTTTCGTCCACTGTTCTCTGTCTCACTGTTACAGTGAAGCTTGGGGAATGCAAATCAGGCTTTGAATTCGCTGCCTCATCAATCACTTTGATCTTTCCTCGCAGGACTGACAATGCAGATAGGAACAGATGTCTGCTTTCACTGAAACATGTTGAGAAGCAAATAGACTCCAGCAGCTGTCTCCTGTCACGGAGCAGAAGGAGAAAGGTCTACAACTATGTAGCATTTATCGCAGATGTGGGAGCCAGTTAGTCTCATTCTATAATGATGTAGAACCAGGCGATTAGACTGATCTACTTTCTTACAAGTTTGTGTAGATTTACGCCACTTCTAAAACTTTGATGAACTTCAGTAAATGCATGGTGGATAACTTCTGACTGGTTGCATCATGGCCTGGTGTGGAAATGCCAATATCCAGGAATGGAAAAGTCTACAGAAAGTAGTGGATACAGTCCAGTCCAACACTGAGCACATCTACAAAGAGCATTGCCACAAGAAAGCAGCATCCATCATCAAGGACCCCCACCATCCAGGCCATGCTCTTGTCTCGCTACTACCATCGAGAAGGAGGCACAGATAGTTTAGGTCCCACACCACCAGGTTCAGGAACAGATAATGCCTTTCAACCCTTAGGCCCCTCAACCAGCATGGATAACTTCACTCACCACAATTCTGAACTGCTTTCATAAACTACAGAACCATAGACCCATAGAACATTACAGCACAGAAACAGGCCTTTTGGCCCTTCTTGGCTGTGCTGAACCATTTTTCTGCCTCGTCCCACTGACCTGCACCTGGCCCATATCCCTCCATACACCTCTCATCCATGTACTTGTCCACATTTTTCTTAAATGTTAAAAGTGAGCCCGCATTTACAACTTCATCTGGCAGCTCATTCCACACTCCCACCACTTTCTGTGTGAAGAAGCCTTCCCCCCCCCCACCAAGTTCCCTTTAAACTTTTCCCCCTTCACCCTTAACCCATGTCCTCTGGTTTTATTTCTCCCCTAGCCTCAGTGGAAAAAGCCTGCTTGCATTCACTCTATCTATACCCACCATAATTTTATATACCTCTATCAAGTCTCCCTTCATTCTTCTACGCTCCAGGGAATAAAGTCCTAACCTATTCAACCTTTCTCTGTAACTCAATTTCTCAAGTCCCGGCAACATCCTTGTAAACCTTCTCTGCACTCTTTCAACCTTATTAATATCTTTCCTGTAATTCGGTGACCAAAACTGTACACAATACTCCAAATTCGACCTCACCAATGCCTTATACAACCCCACCATAACATTCCAACTCTTATACTCAATACTTTGATTTATAAAGGCCATCGTACCAAAAGCTCTCTTTACTACCCTATCTACCTGTGATGCCACTTCTAGGAAATTTTGTATTTGTATTTCTAGATCTCTCTGTTCTACTGCACTCCTCAGTGTCCTACCATTTATCTTGTATGTTCTACCTTGGTTTTTCCTTCCAAAGTGCAATACCTCACACTTGTCTGTATTAAACTCCAACTGCCATTTTTCAGCTGGTCCTGATCCCTCTGCGAGCTTTGAAAACCTTCCTCACAGACTCACTTTCAAAAGTAAAGTTCACAGTTCAAAGTAAATTTTATTATCAGGGTACAAATATGTCACCTCATACAGGCCTGAGATTCATTTACCCATTGACATACTCAGCAAATCTATAGAATAGTAACTACAATAGGATCAAGGAGAGATCAAGTAGAGTGCAGAAGACAACAAACTGTGCAAATGCAAATATACCCCTGTAAGTAAATAGCAATGAATAATGAGGACATGAAATAGCAAGATAAAGAGTCCTTTAAGTGAGATCCTTGGTTGTGGGAACATCTGAATGAATGGGCAACTGAGTGTAGTTATTCCCTTTTGTTCAAAAGCCTGACGATTGAGGATTAACAATTCTTGTTCAAGGAGTCTACAACTCATCTTCTCAGTATTATTATTTATTTTTATTCTGCATTCTGTTATTGTATCGATAGACACCTTGACCAGCATGGATGATTTGGGCCAAAAAGCCTGTTTCCTGTTGTCTGACTCCATAGCTCTGTGTCCCTTATGCATTCTCCTCACAACCTCAGTGCACTGGGTAATGATCTGATCCATATGGACAAGACAAGTTCTACTCCGTGTCTCAGTACATGTCACAACAATAAACTAATTCCAATTCCAAATTCCTTGCACAATCAGATAGACACTTGACCTCACAATCTACCTTGTTACAATCATGCACCTTATAGACTGACAGCACTACACCTTCCCCCTTAACTACGGCTTTACTCTGCATCATGTTACGGTTTTCCCTTGTACCATCTCGACGTACTGATATGATGGAAAAACCTGTAGGGGTGGCATGCAATGCAGAGGTTTATCCACTGTGCCGTGGTTTATGTCACAATGATAAACAATTGTACTAATTTACCAATTTATTTTAGGAGCTTTAGGGAGGGTGCAGAGGAGATTTACCAGGATGCTGCCTGGATTAGAGAGCATGTCTAATGAGGACAGAGCTAGGGCGTTTCTATTGGGAGTAAATGAGAATGAGAGGTGACTTGTAGAGGTGTACAAGATGATTAGTCAAGTCAAGATTATTGTCAATTAACTATATACATGTATACAATCAAATGAGACAATGTTTCCCCTGACCAGGGTGTAAAGCACAGTAGTACACATAACACACATATAAGATATTAATTTAGGAAAGTAAGAATTAAATCTACAAATGAATTGTGCATAGACATATATTGAGTGGATAGCCAGAGATTTTTTTCCCAGCATGCAAATGGCTAATACCAGAGGAAAGTTAGGTACATTTTTCAAATCTTGTGGAACATCCTGCCAGAGGTGGTGATGATAGAGGCAGATGTCTTAGAGCAGTTAATGTAGGCATGTGGGTGATAGAAATGTGGAGGGCTATGTAGGAGGGAAGGGTTAGATCGATCTCAGCATAGGTTATAAAGTTAGCAAGATTCATGGGCCGAGGGGAGAAAAACAGTTAATGTTTCAGGTCCAGGAAACTTAGAGCATCGAACACAGAAGAATACAGCACAGGAACAGACCCTTTCATATATAAACCTCCTCCACAATCCCTCTAACCCTTCCCCCTACCCTCCCCATAACCCTCCATTTTTCTTGCATCTGTGTGCCTATCTAAACATCTCTTAAGTGTCCCTAATGTCTCTTAGTTTCTCTACTATTACTCCTAGAAGTGCATTCGTGGTACCCAGCACTCTCTGTAAACATCCTAGCTCTGACATCTCCCCTAAGCTCTCCAGCACTCACCTTGAATGGCTGTCCTCTGGTAAGAGCTACTGCTCCCCTTGGAAAAAGATGATGGCTGTCCATACCTTTGCCTCTAGGCATTGTTCGTGTGGACAGCCAGAGGCTTTTTCCAAGGGATGAAATGGCTAACATGAGGGGGCATAGTTTTAAGGTGCTTGGAAGTAGGTACAAGGGGGATGTTGGGGTGAGTTTTTCGCACAGAGAGTGGTGGGTGCATGGAATGCACTGCTGGCAATAGTGGTGGAGGTGGATACAATAGGGTGTTTTAAGAGATATGTACCTGGAGCTTAGAAAAGTAGAGGGCTATGCGGTAGGGAAATTCTAGGCAGTTTCTAGAGTACATTACATGGTCAGCACAACATTGTGGGCTGAAGGGCCTGTGATGTGCTGTAGATTTCAATTTTCTATGTTCTATGTTCATCTATACATCTATCAAGTCGACATTTGTCCTCATAAGTGATGTTCTATAACCTAGGCAGTAAACCACCTCTGCCTCCTCTCTAAACCTTCCACATTCTTCCTATACTGAGGCGGCCAGAACTGAACATCGGTGGTTGAGAGTCAGCGTGCAGTCCGTGAGTTAAAGGGCCTGTTTCTACGCTGCACATATCCACAATCCCCGGACATCACAGACTCCAGTGTAAAGCAGCTTCTGTCAGCATGGCACATTTCCAGGGCAGAGCTCCTGTGTAAACAAAGCAAGTCACAGGGGAGGAATGGCCAAGCCTCTCAATAATAAGAGCAGGTCATTTCTTGTCTTTTGAAAGAGACCACATTGCTCCGTCGAAGTCAAGGCAGAATTGAAGTGGAGATGAGTTTGATTTTAACTGCTGAATGAATTGATTT
The DNA here is from genome assembly GCF_048418815.1 of Hemitrygon akajei. Classification (NCBI taxonomy): domain Eukaryota; kingdom Metazoa; phylum Chordata; class Chondrichthyes; order Myliobatiformes; family Dasyatidae; genus Hemitrygon; species Hemitrygon akajei. The sequence continues at coordinate 17,774,679 of NC_133130.1, forward strand.
GAAATGCTGAACCAGAAGGCATAAAGGTCAGGTTTCTTTGGAACAGTTCCCAGATTAGCTAAGGCTCTTCACGTCTTTCACTATAATGGCTTTTTCATGCGCTAATGTGCTCTGACCTGAGAACACTACAGAGTGAGGAACGGGGACTTCAGTAAGTGTCAGGAAGATGAAGTAACACCAGCAATGGGTGGTCGCGAAAACACACACCAGTCTTCATCGAGGGGTCATCCGTGGAAAGGGTAAGTTCCTGAGGGCCAGTGTCTCTGAAGGTCTACCTGGGCCCAACATATTGTTGTGACTATGAAGAAGAGACATCAGTGGCTGTATTTCATTAGGAGTTTAGGAAGATTTGGTATGCACCAAAGACTATATCAAATTTTTACCATTGTACCACGGAGAGCATTCTGACCGGTTACATCACCATCTAGGGAGGCTCCAATGCACAGGATTGGAAAAAGCTGCAGTGGCTTGTAAGCCCAGCCAGTTCTATCATGGGCACCTGAGTCCCCACTATTGAGGACATCTTCAAAATACAATGCCTGAAGAAGGCAGTGTCCATCATTCAGAAACCTCACATACCCTCTTCTCATCACTACCATTAGGAGGCACAGGAAGCTGAAGACATGCACTCAACGCTTTAGGAACAGCTTCTTACTCTTTGCCGTCAGATTTCCGATTGGTCCTGTGAACTCACGACCATCACCCCACTAATTTGCTCTCCTATTGCACTACATATTTACATTTAAATTTCTTATTATCTCTCACCTGGATGGGGTCAGTGGTGCTGTGAGGATTACATTCCTGGACTTCTCTAGTGCCTTTAACACCATTCAGCCCAAGATCTTAAGGCACAAACTAACGGAGATGGGAGTAGACTCTCACATGGTGGATTGGATAGTGGACTACTTGACAGATAGACCTCAGTATGTGCGGTTGGGAGACTGTAGGTCTGACATGGTGGTCAGCAGCACAGGAGCGCCGCAGGGGACCGTGCTCTCTCCGGTCCTGTTCACCCTGTACACATCAGACTTCCAATATAACTCGGAGTCCTGCCATGTGCAGAAGTTTGCTGACAACACGGCCATAGTGGGGTGTGTCAGGAATGGACAGGAGGAAGAGTATAGGAAACTGATACAGGACTTTGTGATATGGTGCAACTCAAACTACCTGCGTCTCAATATCACCAAGACCAAGGAGATGGTGGTGGACTTTAGGAGATCTAGGCCTCATATGGAGCCAGTGATCATTAATGGAGAATGTGTGGAGCAGGTTAAGACCTACAAGTATCTGGGAGTACAGTTAGACGAGAAGCTAGACTGGACTGCCAACACAGATGCCTTGTGCAGGAGGCACAGAGTCGACTGTACTTCCTTAGAAGGTTGGCGTCATTCAATGTTTGTAGTGAGATGCTGAAGATGTTCTATAGGTCAGTTGTGGAGAGCGCCCTCTTCTTTGTGGTGGCGTGTTGGGGAGGCAGCATTAAGAAGAGGGACGCCTCACGTCTTAATAAGCTGGTAAGGAAGGCGGGCTCTGTCATGGGCAAAGTACTGAAGAGTATAACATCGGTAGCAGAGCGAAGGGCGCTGAGTAGGCTACGGTCAATTATGGAAAACCCTGAACATCCTCTACATAGCACCATCCAGAGACAGAGAAGCAGTTTCAGCGACAGGTTGCTATCGATGCAATGCTCCTCAGACAGGATGAAGAGGTCAATACTCCCCAATGCCATTAGGCTTTACAATTCAACCGCCAGGAGTAAGATATGTTAAAGTGCCGGGGTTAGGACTCAATGTATTTAAGTAAACTACTTAAGAACTTTTTAAAAGCTATTATTAATGCTTTTTGAGAGGGTGATTTTAGATGCATATCATATTTTTACTGAGTTAAGTATTGTATGTAATTAGTTTTGCTACAATAAGTGTATGGGACATTGGAAAAAATGTTGAATTTCCCAATGGGGATGAATAAAGTATCTATCTATCAATCTATCTATTGTAACATAGTAATTCTTATGCATTGCTCTACACTGCTGCTGCAAAGCATCAATTTTCACAGCCTATAAATAACAGTGATAGTAAACCTGATTCTAAATGTAGACATCAATAGTCACCTTAACTGGGAACGAAGAACATAGAACTGTGCAGTATGGGGACAGGCCCTTTGGCCCACAATAACTTACTATCCCCGATCCCAATCCAAACTGATCTCATCTGTCTGCATTCCCCACCTCTTCATGTGACTGTCTAAATTAGGGGTTCCCACCCTGGGGTCCACAGACCCCTTGGTTAATGGTAGGCGTCCATCACATTAAAAAGGTTGGGAACACCTGATCTAAGTGCTTCTTAGACAGTGTCATGGTATCTTCTTCTAGACCAGTCCTGGTAGTGTGTGACGAGAACCTACCCGCCGCCCCAGCATAGAAGAAAAGCTTGTCTTGTAAATCTTTCTTTCTTTTCTTTTTAAATCTTTTTATTGATTTTTAGAACATAACATAAGTAAAATATAGTACAAAAAAAAACATTTGAGAGTACACAATAGATTCATTAATAATCAATTATATATTATCAATGTAAAAAGTCTCCCAAACTTATAATATTAATATGAAGAATTTAAGACAAAAAGCACAAAAAAAAACCCCCAAAAAGAAGAAGAAAAAAAAACAATATATAAAAAAAAACTAACATGGGCAATTGTATAATGTTAAGTACACACAGCAGTGCCAATGACTCCGAACCTCCATTTATACAATTCAGGATGGTAGCAATAAGGTTCAGGATCAGACCATTTAACTCACATGAAAATGTTGAATAAATGGTCTCCAAGTTTCCTCAAATTTAACTGAGGAGTTAAAGACCGCACTTCTAATTTTTTCTAAACTCAAACAGGAAATGGTTTGAGAGAGCCACTGAAATACAGTTGGAGGATTAATTTCTTTCCAGTTCAATAAAATAGATCTTCTAGCCAATAGTGTAGCAAATGCAATCATTCGCTGAGAAGAAGCAGATAAACACATATTATCTATCATAGGTAGACCAAAAATTGCAGTAAAAGGATGTGGTTGAAGATTAATATTTAAAACTCTTGAAATGATATTAAAAATATCCTTCCAATAGCTTTGTAAACAAGGACAAGACCAAAACATATGAGTCAATGTAGCAATATCAGAATGACATCTATCACAGGTTGGATTAACATAAGAATAAAATCGAGCAATTTTATTTTTAGACATATGGGCTCTATGTACAACCTTGAATTGTATTAGAGCATGTTTAGCACAAATAGAGGATGAGTTTACCAATAATAAAAATTTTTCCCATTGCTCAGTAGATATAGGGCAATGCAATTCTTCCTGCCATTCCTTCTTAATTTTTTCTGATATATCCGGCTGTATCTTCATAATCATATTGTAAATGATAGCTACTAAACCCTTTTGATAAGGATTAAGAGTTAGAATTCTCTCTGTAATGTCCAGTGGACATTCTTTCGAAAAAGACTTTAATTCATTATATAAAAAATTTCTAATTTGTAAGTATCTAAAAAAATGGGTTTTAGGTAAATTGTATTTGTTAGATAGCTGTTCAAAGGACATAATGTTATCATCCAAATACAGGTCACGAAAACATTTTATACCTTTTGTTTTCCATAGGAAAAAAGCCTGATCTATAAATGATGGCCGAAAGAAATAATTAGATGTTATAGGACTTGACAGTATAAACTTATTCAAGCCAAAAGATTTACGAAATTGAAACCAGATTCGTAATGTATACTTAACTATAGGATTAGTTATCTGTTTATTAATTTTGAGTAACGAAAAAGGAAGTGAAGATCCTAAGATTGAGATCAATGAGAAATCTTGCACAGATTTACATTCCAAATTTACCCATTGTGGGCCAGCTACTGTAGTCAATTCTTGTGTCCAAAATATCAAATACCGTATATTAACTGCCCAGTAGTAAAATCTTAGGTTTGGTAAAGCCAAGCCGCCCTCTTTCTTTGACTTCTGTAAATATTTTTTACCTAATCTAGGATTTTTGTTCTGCCACAAATAGGAAGATATTTTAGAGTCAACCATATCAAAAAAAGATTTAGGAATAAAAATTGGTAATGCTTGAAATAAATATAGAAATTTAGGTAATATCATCATCTTAATGGCGTTAATTCTGCCTACCAAAGACAAAGAAAGTGGGGACCATCTATTAGCAAGTTGCTTAATTTGGTCTATTAAGGGGAAAAAATTAGTTTTAAACAAATCTTTATGTTTTTTAGTAATTTTAATACCTAAATAGGTAAAATAATCTGTAACGATTCTATATGGTACATGATTATAAATTGGAATATACATATTTAATGGAAAAAGTTCACTCTTATTAAAATTCAATTTATAACCAGAAAAATTACTAAATTGAGCAAGTAAAGAAGAAATAGCAGGAATAGATTTTTCAGGATCAGATATATATAATAATAAATCGTCCGCATATAATGATACCTTATACATCGCCTCTCCACGGGTAATACCTAAAATATTGGGTGATTCACGAATAGCTATAGCCAAAGGTTCTAAAGCAATATCAAATAATAAAGGGCTCAAAGGACAACCTTGTCTTGTACCGCGAAATAATTGAAAGAAAGGGGATTTTTGATTATTGGTAAAAACCGAAGCTAAAGGTTTATGATATATTAACTTAATCCATGATATAAATTTTGATCCAAAATTGAAATGTTGCAATGTATTGAATAAATATGACCATTCGACTCTATCAAATGCTTTTTCGGCATCCAAAGAGATAATACATTCAGGGATTTTAGATGTAGAGGTATAAGCAATATTAATTAATTTTCTAATGTTAAAAGATGAATAGCGATTTTTAATAAATCCGGTCTGATCCTCAGAAATAATCCGAGGTAATATATTTTCTAATCTAATAGCTAAAATTTTACTAAAAATCTTAAAATCTGTATTCAGCAAAGATATAGGACGATAGGATGCACATTCAGTCGGGTCTTTGTCTTTTTTAAGAATTAAAGAAATAGAAGCTTCATAAAAAGATTGTGGTAGTTTACCTATACTTAATGCATCTTTAAAAATTTTACAAAGCCAAGGAGAAAGTATAGAAGAAAAGGATTTAAAAAATTCTGCGGAAAAACCATCTGGACCTGAAGCTTTACCCGAGTTCATTGAAAAAATAGCCTTTTCTATTTCAGACTCGGTAATAGGTGTATCCAAAAATACGTTATCTTCAACAGTTACTTTTGGAATATTCAATTTCCCTAAAAATTCATTCATAATAGAAGAGTCCTTAGTACATTCTGATTGATATAGAGAATTATAAAAATCTTGAAAGGTTTTATTTATCTCTTTATGGTCAATCGTCAAAGTACCATCTTGTTTACGAATCCTAGTAATTTGTCGCTTATCTGAAGCAATTTTCAATTGATTAGCTAGTAGTTTACCTGACTTATCTCCATATGTATAAAATTGAGCCTTCGATTTAATTAACTGACTTTCAATCGAGGAGGTTAATAGTAAACTATGTTCCATTTGGAGTTCCACTCTTTCTTTATAAAGTTCTTTACTAGGAGTTGATGAGTAGATCTTATCAATTGCCTTAATTTTATCAACTAATGTTGATATTTTGGAATTAGTTCGTTTCCTAACTCCAGCAGAATATGAAATAATCTGTCCACGAATATATGCCTTAAAAGTATCCCATAAAATTCCACTAGAGATCTCTGCTGTAGAATTTATTGAGAAAAACAAATCAATTTGCTGTTTAATAAAGCTAATAAAGTCAGAGTCCTGCAAAAGAACAGGATTAAGCCTCCAACTTTTCGTACTAATATATGAATCCGTCACCTTAATAGATAACTTCAAAGGTGCATGATCAGATATGGTAATTGAGTCATATTTACAATCCATGACATCTGTAAGTAAATGCTGATCAATGAAAAAGTAATCAATTCTTGAATAACTATGATAAACATGGGAAAAATATGAAAACTCTTTGTCATTAGGGTGTAAAAAACGCCAAATCTCACAAATAGCTGAATCAACCATAAAGGAATTAATAAGAGAAGCCGATTTGTTCGGCAAAATTTGAATGGGCTTGGACCTATCCATCACAGGGTTTAAACAACAATTAAAATCTCCGCCCATTATCAATCTATATTGATTCAAATTGGGAAAGGATGTAAATAAACATTTAAAAAATTCAGGACAATCAGTATTTGGAGCATAAACATTAACTAGAAGAACTTTTTGATTACAAAGTAAACCAGTAATAAGCAAAAATCTACCGTGCGGATCTGAAATTGTTTCATGATGTATAAAAGCAGTAGATGAGTCTATAAAAATAGACACACCTCTCACTTTAGCTTGCACATTTGAGTGGTATTGTTGGCCCTTCCAGAACCTAAACAAGCGCTGACTATCCATCTTCCTTACATGAGTCTCTTGTATAAAGATAACATTAGCATTCATTCTATGGAATACATTGAATACTTTTTTCCGTTTGATCGGATGATTTAAACCATTAGTATTCCAAGAAACGAAATTAATAGTCTTAACCATCATGACAGTATATATTATAGTTAATACATAAGTTCGAAAGAAAAGTGAACTCATGAACCCGGAAGAAGGAAGTAAGTTCAAAAGGAAACCGGAAGTCATAGCACTGCAGCCATTTTTGTAGTTTCATATGCGCCCAAAAAATAAAACTAAGCAAAAAGCAAGCAAAAAACAAAAAAAGAAAGAAAAATCCCCCTCCCACCACCCTTGAAACCCCAAGAAAAAAGCCAAAAAAGGCAAGCGAGCAAGCTAATACTAAAACTACCCCCATGTCTCAAGACGGCAACTCAAACGTAATAGAGTTAAGAAAATACACACAACCCACATTATAAAAAGGGTAATACTACAAAAGTTAAAATATAAAATTAGTGTTATAAATGTATATAAACAAAAAAGTTAAAAGAAAAGAATTAAAACAATAAATAAAAGTTTCAAACTTTCAAATACATCAAAACAGTTATGACGCTCCAAACACTGGAGTCAGTCGGGAAGAAGAAACGCCATTTTTTTTTCTCTCTCTCAGTTTTAATATTCAGATGTTAAAAGTATAAAGGAAAGCGTATATCGTTTTTTATTTAAAAAAAAAGAAAAACAAAAGAGAAACCCTAATCGGTCATTTTCAACGCAAATAGATTAATAATATGAAAAACTATAAAATCGGCATAAACCTAGCAGAGAAAAAAAGCTTTAATCGTATATAAAAAGTATATGCAAGCCATATAAAAAAAAAAGGACCCATATATCAAACCATAATAGATCCAAATTTATAGGCTAAATTACACTGATCAGCCCAATAGAATGTCATTGATCCAGGAAACCTTGAGCATCCGCAGGCGATTTAAACAGCCGAACAGTTCCATCATCCAGGGCGACTCTCAGATGTGCTGGGAATAACAGCGCTTGCTTGTAGCCTTTCTGGTGGAAATTCGACATAACCGATCTGAAAGCCAGCCTAGCCCGTAATACTTCTGGGCTATAGTCTTCCAAGATACGAAACTTGAAATTTTGATGGATAATTGTCAGAAATAATCCTACACTCTGAGTCTCAGCAAACTGCAAAGCGGCAAAGCTTTATTTTTCACGAGTCTGCAGAGTCGGACCCAAAACTGCTCCAGCAGTATTGAGCCCAGAGCATTACATTTCATTTCCTTTTATACAGTTTCAAGTAGGTTATCACGTGTCCCTCAGTTGCTGTATCATTCCTACAATTATTCATAGTCAGCTCCACTCTCCCCCTCCCCACAGGCTTATACATTTCGGGGGTCACATACACATTTTCTCATATCCTCTGTCCTTGGAGTTAGCCATCCGCAGAGCCATGTCTGCCAAGTTTTCAAACACTTATCGGCCTTGGAGTTAGCCACAAGAGTACAGCTTATCTCCATCTGTTTCATCCACCTCCGCTCTCAGCTCCTAGCTTAATGACTCCTTTTTAGTTCTTCATGATTACCACAAGGTACAGATTGTACCTATACAGTTTTGCAAGAATCTTATATCCTTATTTAGCAATGTGTCAGCATATGTTTTGTAAGCTTAGATCTTAGCACAGTCTAACCTTAACCCTTTCTCTTCTTACAATTCCACCCTTTTTCTTTTTAGAGTGTGCTAAGGATTTGTCCAGGGATTCCACTCTTCCAGTTCTCTGCCTCGTTGCAACAGCATTTTAGCCGGGTCAACTGGGTTCCCTGGCTGCATTACCTGTACTACTACTCGCGTTATTAATGCTCTCAAGCAGGGTATTAAGCATGGTAATATGATTATCATTATGAGTATTCCGCCTAATATTAACAGGGCTATTCGCCACCAGCTTCCTCCCAGCAGACTATCCAGCCAACTCAGGTTCCCTAAGGATCTCCAAGTTTGTACTGGCACATGGGCCAACTTCCGAATTTTGTCGGATATTTTCAACACTGCCTTTCCATTATCATTTATCTTTAGGCAACAGTTTGTCAGATTGAACTTTCCACAGACCCCTCCCTCGGAGGCCAATAGGTAATCCAATGCTAATCGATTTTGGTATATGGCTGTTCTCATCTGGCTTTGCTGCTCAGCCAGCAATTCCAGAGCCAATGCGGTTTGGTTGGTGATCACCTCTACTACAGCTTGTAGGCGTATTATTCGATTTAACATATATACCGGGGTTCGGTAACCCCATGACCCATCCTGGGCCCAAGTTGCTGGTCCGTAATATTCAATGATGCGTGCTGGAGGCCACTCGTCGCCCCATTCTCCCACCTTTATCTCCCGCTTCTCCCTTCTCAGTGAGTCAAATAACTTGATTCCCAATTCCCTATCTTCATCCTGGGGTAGGAGGAAGAACTCTGGCCTTATAAGGCCTAAGAAACAAACTCCTCCCCATCCTTTCGGCAATTTGGTGTATGCCTGATTCCCACAAATCCAGAACAGACCTTCTGGGACAAATCCTCCTTTCCTTGCTTTCCGCCAGGCTTTCCAAACACTGGGAATTCCTTCGTACGGGTTATGCCCACTGCAATTCCAGATTCCCGAATTGTTTCCCATAGCCGTACAATTGTCCTTTGCCCCTTTAGTTATGTACCAAGTCGGCTCCTCGGGCCACCAAGTGGCATTATTTTTTGTTTTAGCCAACTTTATACTCTGACATGGGCTTTCTCCTACTTTCACCTTCCCTTTTCTTTCTACACATACTTGTCCTTCCGGATAGTTTGTTAACTTCCATTCTTGCGTCCTCCCAGTCCTTTTCTTATCCCAATCATGAGCCAATAGCTCCCACACACTCAAACTCTCACCTATCCATGGCCATTGCTCGCTCATGTGGGGTCCCCCACAAACCCAACAGTCACTTACATTTAAACTTGTAGCTATTCGAGTTGCTAAGTCTATAAACAGGTTTTCCTTCATTTCCGGTCTTGTTTTTCCATAGGTTCCCCATTCTTCTCTGACTCCACCAAACTCTGCCCTTCCTTTTTCTTTCCTTTCACATATCCATTCTGTCTCAGGGCATGTACTTTCTCGTACACTCCAACTTCTCCCTTCTCCTTTTTCTTCTCTCACTGATCCACCGGGGTATCCCCTGTTCTTTCTCAGGGTATATTTTATTCCTCCCTCTTCACATTCCTCTTTTTCTTTTCCATAACATTGGTCATTTACATGTGAATGTGACACAAGGGCCCCGGGTCGTTCTTTTCCTTTCTCCAAAACTCGGTTCCTACACTTGTCACATTTCCCTTCTATTTTTCCCACATACAGAATTAAATATATTACAGTCAATAATGTAACAGTCCACATTGAGTTCATTTTTGTTGCCTTTTCAGTTTCACCACCAACGGTTCTTCACTGGGAACACAGGTCCACTCCGTGTGTCCCTCAGGCTTAACTGGTCCCTTTATTCTGGATGCGTGGGTCCACCCTTTCTCTTTTGTTCGTACGGCCGCCTCGGTGGTTAACAGGACCTGGAAAGGGCCTTCCCACTGTGGTTGTAACTTCTCCGGCTTCCAGGTCCGTACCAGAACCCAATCTCCAGGCACGATCTGATGTAAAGCAAAGTCGAGCGGCGGAGTCTGGGCCAAGAGACCCTTCTTCCGCAGTTCTGCAAAGGAACGAGATAGTGCCAGTAAATAGTTCCTTATAAAAATATCACCCCCTTGTAGCGTGGGGTACCCTTCTACCTTATTCCAATACGGGAGTCCAAACAGCATTTCATAGGGGGAGATTCCTATATCCTTCCTGGGTGCTGTTCGGATTCTTAACAGGGCGATGGGGAGACACTTAGTCCAGGGTAACTTGGTTTCTAGCATTAATTTGGTCAATTGCGCCTTTAAGGTACTGTTCATCCTTTCCACCCGTCCCGAACTCTGGGGATGCCACGGGGTATGGTATTTCCATTGGATACTCAATGCATCACAAATCAACTGGTGCGTCTTGGAGGCAAAGTGTGTCCCTCTGTCCGAGTCTATGGACCCCATGATCCCATATCTGGGGATTATGTTTTCTAGTAGTATTCGGGCTACTGTAGGCGCATCGGCCTTTGTGGTCGGGTATGCTTCCACCCAGTGGGTAAAATGATCCACTATTACTAACAGGTACTTCCATCTCTGCACTGAGGGTAGTTCGGTAAAGTCGATCTGGACTCTATGGAACGGTCTCATGGCCAGTGGCTGGCCACCTCTTGGAGTGGATCGCATCACTTTCTTGTTTATCCGCTGGCACGTCGGACATCCAGTTATCTCTTGCTGGGCCAGTGTGTATATTCCTTTGCATACATAGTCCCTCAGAATTGTGTCGCACATGGCCTGTACTCCCCAGTGGGTTTGATGGTGCAACTGTTGGAGGATGTTGCGGGTTACTTCCTTATTTAGTACCTGTCTCCCATCCGGGACCGTCCATTTACCATCAGTGTCTTTTCGGGCTCCTAGTTGGTTCATGCTATCAATCTCTATTTGGGTAAACATAGGTTGTTTAGTAAGTCCTTCCCTCACTGGTATCAAGGTCAGGAGTTGGATCGGGTCTTCAACGGCTGCTCGTTTGGCCTCCCCATCGGCTAGACGGTTCCTTACTGCTTCAGGTGTTGATCCTTTTTGGTGTCCGGGTACATGTACTACCGCAATCTCAGTTGGTAGGGCCAGGGCTTCCAATGTCATACTTATCATTTGCTCGTGTGCCAGTCCCTTTCCTCTGGCCGTTATCAGTCCTCTTTCTTTCCATATCTTCCCAAAGGTATGTACTATCCCATAGGCGTACTTAGAGTCAGTGTATATTGTTCCGATCCTCTTCTCCAATATCCTCAGAGCCCTCTGGAGTGCGTATAATTCGCATGACTGGGCCGACCAGTTTCCCGGTAATCTCCCGGACTCCACTATTCTTTCAGTCTCTCCGTCAATGATGGCATATCCGCTGTGCCGTACTCCATCAATACATCGTGAGGATCCATCTATATACAATTCCTGTCCTTCTCCCAGGGGAACTTCCCGTAAGTCCTCCCGGCTCTTTGTTTGCAAGTCCAACAATTCAATACAGTCGTGTTCTGACTCCTTTTCTTCTAGTCCTCCATAGAGGAACTGGGCTGGGTTGCAACTGGAATCCTTTGCGAAGTTTAGGTCTTCTCCGGTCATCAGTATAGTTTCGTACTTTAGAATGCGGGAGTCAGTGAGCCACCGATGTGCCTTCTGGGCTAGTAGGGTGCTGACCGAGTGGGGAGAATGCACTGTGATCTTCCCTCCAAAGGTTAGTTTCCGGGCTTCCTCTACCAATACCGCTGTCGCTGCCACTGCTTGGATACAGGTGGGCCATCCACGCGATACCGGGTCTAACATTTTTGACAGGAAAGCCACGGGTTGCCGCTTTCCTCCTCTTAGTTGGGTGAGTACCCCTTGGGCCATTCCTTCGGCATTGTTGACGTACAGCTGGAATGGTTTTTCCAGGGCTGGCAAGACTAACACCGGAGCACGGATCAATTGCCCCTTGATATAGTTGAATTTTTGCTCCTCTTCCTTTGTCCATTTTACTGTTTGCTCATCTTGCCCGAGTTTATCATACAGAAATTTCACCAGGGGAGTATAATTCTCAATCCAGATTCGACAATACCCCACTAACCCCAGGAACTGTCGTATCTCCTTCTTGGTACGAGGTAGCGACATCCCTGTTATTCCAGCTATCCTTTCTGGGGTAATGCTTCGCTGTCCCTTACTGACCCGGTGTCCCAGATACCTTACTTCCTTTTCCACGAATTGTAACTTTTTCTTGGAGACCCGTAGCCCCTTTTTCCCTAGGAAGTTCAGTAATCTGATGGTATCTTCCTGCACCCCTTTCTGTGTTGGCCCGGATAGTAATAAATCATCCACATACTGTAGCAGTTGGTTCTCTGGAGCACATTGGAATTCCGCTAGTACTTGCTCCAAGACCTGCCCGAATAGGTTAGGTGACTCAGTGAATCCTTGCGGCAGGACCGTCCATCTGAGTTGTCTTTTCCGCCCTGTTGTAGGATTTTCCCATTCAAACGCAAACATGTCCCGACTGCTTTCTTCTAGCGGGCAACTCCAGAAAGCATCTTTTAGATCTATTACACTGAACCATTCATGGTCAGGGGAGATTTTACTCATCAGGGTGTACGGGTTGGGTACTACCGGGTATCGGGTCTGGACTACTGCATTTAGACCCCGCAGGTCTTGTACCATCCGATAAGTCCCGTCCGGCTTTCGCACCGGGAGGATGGGGGTATTATATGGCGACATACATTCTTCCAGCAGTCCATCTGCGATCAGCCCTTCAATTACCGGCTGCAGCCCTTTTCTTCCTTCCATCGCAATGGGATACTGCTTCCTCCTTACTGGGCGACCGTCCGGTAGCAAGGTGATCTGTAGAGGGCTGATGTTCAATCCTCCCCTATTTCCCTCTCTATACCACACCTCGGGCTCTATTTTCTGGTCGTCCTCTTCTTTTAATGCGAATAATTTTACTATTATTTCTCCATTGTTCGGCACTGTTCCAATGCCCAGTTGCACTTGCAGGTCCCTTCCTAATAGGTTGAATCCTGCCGAGGGCAGCAGGAGAAGGTCTTGCCTTGTTGCCCTATCTTCATATCCGACTTCCACATTGTCCACAATGGACACTTGTATCGTTTTTCCTCCGATACCGGATACCTTCATTACTCTTGTTCCTGTTCGGGCGCCGGGAGGTATCTGGATTACACTGGATCTTTCAGCACCCGAATCTACCATAAAGGTTGTATCTGACCCTTGGGGACCTAATTTCAGATTTACCAGGGGTTCCTGTCGATAGTTTCTTCTCCCCAAGGGTAGGAACCCCCGACCCCCCTAGTCTTCGTCCTCCATCATGGCATATGACCTGACCTCTCGCCGATACTTAGGACATTCCCGTTTAAAATGTCCTTCCTCGTTACAGTGGAAGCATCTTAGAGTCCTTCGCGTTTTCCTTCCTGGTTCTTGGCCATTGCCTCGGTCTGACCACGTTCCCCTCTTTTCCCTGTTTTCCGTGGTTACCTGCCGCACTGTCTGGACCATGATCCTAGCGGTCTTTTTCTGTTTCTCCTCATCTCTTCTTACAAACACCTTCTGTGCTTCTCGCAGTAATTCGCTCAAGGGTTTTGAATTCCAGTCCTCTATCTTTTCTAGCTTTTTCCGAATATCTGGCCAAGCTTTCGATACAAATTCTACCCTAATTAGCTGTTGTCCCACCTCTGTCTCCGGGTCTACCCCCGCATATTGTTGCATATTTTTCCGAATTCTATCCAGGAAGTCAGTTGGGGTCTCATCGGGGTTCTGGTGGCTTCCGAACGCCTTAGTGAAGTTATGACCCTTGGGGACCGCTTGTCTTATTCCCTTTATCAGGAATTCCCTCATATCCCTCATGTTTCCTCGTCCTTCAGGAGTCTGTTTGTTCCAGTTTGGCTCCGTGAGGGGAAACTTAGGTGCCCCTTCGGTAGTCTTTTCTTTCTCCCACATAACTATAGCCGCTTGTCTTATCATTTGTCTCTCTTGGGTTGAGAATAACGTCCCCATGATGGAATACATTTCATCCCAGGTGTATATATTAGGCCCGAGGAACTGATCCAACTGTTCAGCCAGTCCCATCGGATCTTCCAGGAGGTTCTTCATTTCTTTTTTAAAGGTTCTTACCTCAGTGCTGGTCAGGGGAACATTCACATACCCCGTTCCCCCATCAGGTCCACTCATCGGGACCTCCCTTAAGGGGCATAACTTGGGCTCCTCTTCCTTTTTCACCCGTTGTCGTGTCCGGGAGCGCGTCATAATAAAGGGGGGTCCTGATTGTGGTGGATTCCCTTCCTCCCACTTCTTCCTTTCTTTTTCTAACCACTCATCGTATTCCTCTTTTCGTTTTTCTTCTTCTTCCGCCCATTCTTCCCGTTCTTTTTCCTTTTCAGCCTCCGCCTCCCGTGCCGGATCGTCCGGTTGGAGGGGGGGCAGAGGGAGCCGCCTCCGGTTGTTCAGGCCGGGGCACGTAAGGCGGAGGTAAATGATTCAATACTTCCCAAGGAGGCTCTTCCTCCTTAGTTTTAGTTTCTAGTTTAAAACTTCTTGCGGAGTCTCCTGGTCCGGGAACCCAGCAAGAGGCATACTCATTTTCTTCCTCTCTCACATTTGGTTTAGAGTTTACATATATGTTTAAGGCCTGTCTAACCCAATCCTCATCTGACCCAAATGGTGGCCACCATACCGAGGACCCTTTTATTGGCTGTTTGGACCATAATTTGCAATATTCTACCATTCTCTTTTTCTGCTTTCCCTTTGTTCGTCCATATCCCCATCCTGCAAACATTCTACCGAGGGGGCTATCAGGAGGTACCTTCGGGAACAAACCCGAACTCTCCGGCTCCTCTTCCTTTGAGCTTCCCCCTCCCATTATTCCCTTCCCGGCCCGGTTCTTTTTACTCTAGGTGTCGTCACACCTACTTTACCCGGTCACACCCACCTAGATCTCAGTTAGCTAGTCTCACTTACCCGGTGTGCCGTAGAACCGTCTCCTTTCCTCCCTGCTTTGCCGCCTTGCGCTGTCCGGATCTCACTCGCTCAAGCCGTTTCAGACGACGAGCAAGGAATCAGGGACTGCCGAACTCGGCAGGGTGCACCTTCTCCGATGTCCTTCCTCTCGCCCTCCACGACCGGAGTGGGGATCCCGGACGAGCCCCCAGCTGTCAGAAATAATCCTACACTCTGAGTCTCAGCAAACTGCAAAGCGGCAAAGCTTTATTTTTCACGAGTCTGCAGAGTCGGACCCAAAACTGCTCCAGCAGTATTGAGCCCAGAGCATTACATTTCATTTCCTTTTATACAGTTTCAAGTAGGTTATCACGTGTCCCTCAGTTGCTGTATCATTCCTACAATTATTCATAGTCAGCTCCACTCTCCCCCTCCCCACAGGCTTATACATTTCGGGGGTCACATACACATTTTCTCATATCCTCTGTCCTTGGAGTTAGCCATCCGCAGAGCCATGTCTGCCAAGTTTTCAAACACTTATCGGCCTTGGAGTTAGCCACAAGAGTACAGCTTATCTCCATCTGTTTCATCCACCTCCGCTCTCAGCTCCTAGCTTAATGACTCCTTTTTAGTTCTTCATGATTACCACAAGGTACAGATTGTACCTATACAGTTTTGCAAGAATCTTATATCCTTATTTAGCAATGTGTCAGCATATGTTTTGTAAGCTTAGATCTTAGCACAGTCTAACCTTAACCCTTTCTCTTCTTACAATTTTGATGGATAATCATACCTTTTTTACGAGCCAGACGGATCAAGCGATCTTTGATATGAGGATAGTGAATCCTCAAAATTATGTGCCGCGGTTTCGAAGTTGAACTTGCATAAAATCTTGTTACCCGATGTGCTCGATCGATTATTGGGGAGGGATCCAGGACCTCTTTGCCCAGGACATCCACTAGAAATTTAGAGAAGAAAACGGTAAGATCACCGCTTTCAAATCCTTCCGGGATCCCAATTAACCGGAGATTTTGCCTTCGAGAGCGATTTTCCAAATCCGTAATTTTAACTTTATAACGATCCATCTGTTGAGAAGTCGAGGTTTGCTCTTCTTGTATCTTTTCAATCATACGATCTTTCTTACGAGCGGCTTCTTCAAGAGCCAAAATGCTTGCCTGTTGTTTTTGTGATTCCAGTGAAAGTTCCAAAAACTTTTCTTCGAGTGATTTCAAACGATCGTCATACTTCGAAAGCCTTAGGAATAATTTTTCCTGCATCTCTTCAAATTTAGTTTCCACAATCTTCGCAACTGCTTCTAAAGGTACCAAGTCTTTCGACTGTTTCGATTCTTTTGCTTTAGACATTTCAGCAAGTTGAGAATAATTCAAATAGTTTAGAAAGAAGAATTCAGTATATTTAACCCCTTTAGAATAAGTTTAAGGGGTGTTTATAGGCTAAAAAAACGTAAAAGTTTTGGAGCAAAGCCTAAGTGCGGTTTACTCCATGAGCGCCATCTTGAGAATCCCTGTAAATCTTTAAAACTTTTCCCCTCGCACCTTAAAATATCAAAGAGTTGAGAAAGAAGCAGAAAGCAGAGGAGAGCTAACTTAATTCTAAACCAAACACAAGCATGGAAAATGCAGAAAAATTTGCATTACAATAAAACCGAGGATAACTCAAATAAAATAAAAACGTATTTTCAATTCTTATTTCTGATGTATCAAAACAATAAGTCAGAAAGGAGAATAGATTTGAAATTTGAAAGTTTCACGTTCTCTAATTTCTGAAAAATTGTCTAGTGCTTTCCCGGCATATATAACAAATGAACACTTTCAGGCTTCCAGCCAGGTGCAGGTATCAATTATAACCACCATTTCAGTGACAAACTCTGCCATCTTCATCAGGAATGATGCCTGGGCATGTCTAGTCCAGTGGTATTTATACTCCTGTCGTCTGTTCCCCCGATTGGTTAGTCCTCGTCCAATCAGGTGTCCGCTCTCCCACCTTGTTTACAATTGAAGTTCAGTTCTTACTTAGAGCAAGGCCTTTATTTTCCTCGAGTCTTATTTCAATGGCTTCCTTTACCAGGCGCTCCCAGACGCCATTAACGCAGCACAGTAGTTGTGCACCATCAAAGTCAGTCCTATGGCCATTGTGAATGCAGTGTTCAGCTACTGTCAATTTCTCCAGATAATCCAAACAGGTACATGTCCTGTGCTCCTTGATATGGGTCTCCACCGTGCGTCCCATTTGGTCAATATACACTGCTCCATATCCAAAGGAATCCTGTAAATGCCAGCTGACCCGAGTCCCAGGTCACCTTCGACCCGCATAAGCTGTGACTTGAGCTTCCTTATGGGCTTTTGGATGGTATTCGTCCAGCATTTCTGCAGGATCTTGGTGATACTTCAAGGAACTGTGGAAATGTAGGGAAGACGTGGAGGACATGGTTTCTGGAAGTTTTGTCAGAGTCCTGAAGAAACACCGGATTAATACTATCCACAAACCCGTGGGGAAGCTCAGCTCACAACTTATGTGGATCAAAGATGACCTGGGACTCAGGACGTCTGGGGTTTACAGGATTCCCTGTGAATGCAGATCAGAGTATACCAACCAGATGGGACGCACAGTGGAAACACTCAACAAGGAGCACAGAAGGATATCCGTTTGGGTTACCCAGAGAAATCAGCGGTAGCAGAACTCTACATTCACAATGGTCATGGGATTGACTTCGACGGTACATAACTACTGTGTCACACCAGTGGCTTTTGGGACCACTTGGTAAAGGAAGCCATTGAAATAAAACTCGAGAAAAAGAATTTCAACAAAAACAAATATCTCGCTCTAAGTAAGAACTGGAATTCAATTGTAAACAAGGTGGGAGAGCGGAGACCTGATTGGACGAGGGCTAACCAGTCAGGAGGGATGGACTACGGGGGTATAAATACCACAGGACTAGACATGCCCAGGCATTATCCTCGATGAAGATGAGAGAGTTTGTCATCAAAATTTCCATTATAACTGATCTCTGTACCAGGCCGGAAGCCTGAGAAGAGTTCACTCCTCTCTAATTTGTCATATATAAGTTTAAGCTGTGCAATTTTGGGCATATTCCACCTGGGTAGCCTCCAACCTGATCGCATTAATGT